>NC_057862.1:147973338-148273861 GCF_019393635.1 Dromiciops gliroides
ATCCAGCAAAGGAGACTTGAGAAGAAGACCTCAGACAGGTAGTAGGAGAATCAGGAAGGGAGTTTTATCACAAAGACCTACAAAGAAGAGAGTATCAAGCAGCTAGGTGGCACAGTGGATAAGGCACTGGTCTTGGATTCTGGAGGACCTGAGTTCAAATCCAGCCTCAAACACTTGACACTTATGAGCTGTGTAACCTTGGGCATGTCACTTAACCCCCATTGCCGGGGGGGGGGGGGGTAATCAGAGAAGAGGATGATCAGTAGTGTCAAAGGATTGCAAAGGATGAGGACTGAGAAAGGGCTTTAGATTTGGCAATTAAGAGATCACTGATAACTTTAGAAACAGCAGTTTGAGTTGAATTTTGAGGCCAGATTGAAGAGGGTTTAGGAGTGAGTAAGAAGACAGGCATTGAAAATTCCAATTGTAGACTGCTTTCCCAAGGAGTTTAGACATCAAAGAGAGGTGATATATGGGATCCATAGCTAGTGATGATGGTGGTACTTTGTTAAGGCTAGAAGACATCACTTTGTAGAAGCAGGCAATCTTTTTGGAAAGAGACAAGATGGAATGGGTTCAAATACTACGTTTGCCTTGTCAAGGAGGAGAAAAGAGGAGAGAACACTGAGAAAATGTCCTAATTTTTTCAGTGGTAACGTTCACAGCTGAAAGATTGGCTGGAAGAGCTGGTGCCATGTGAGCCTTGAGGGATGAAAAGGTTAGACAGTTGCTGTGGTGAGTGAATTAGTGAATTGTTAAGAAGGTTTAAAAGGATCGCTATAGTGAGAGTCCTGTTGAGATTATATATCTGTTCCATTTAGCTGCACGTAAATAGCAGTGAAAGTAGAGGACAGTGGGAATAATCCAATTTTGGGGTTCCTCAGGGCATGATGAACTGTTGGACAAGGGGGCAAGACAATCCAGGCTGCAGGACAGTGCAGAATTGAAGTGGTTCACCAAAAGGCAGAGATAGGGAAGGGAGAATGTAGCCAGTGTAGGAATGAAAAGAAAGAAGGTAATAAGTCAGAGGAAAAAATAGAATGAGAAAAGATTATTGAGATACAGGGATTTCAAAATTGATGAACATGGAAGTAGAAGAAGGGTAATGGCAAGATCAAAGTAAATGTTACTCTGTATAGTTCTAGTGGAATAGAGGAGTAGATAATAGGAAATGAATAAATTGAGGAACTAGGAGTTAAAATTTTTGAGGTAATATCAATATGTGTGGTGAAGTCCTCTAGTAAAGACTGGAAAATGTGTGTGAGGGAGTGCTGGCTTGTGAAGGGTTTTGAATGCCAAACAGGATTTTATATTTGATCGTGGAGGTGATAAAGAGCTCTTGGAGTTTGTGGAATAGAGGAATGACATGTCAGATTTAGGAAAATTATTGACAGCCTAGTCATGGATTGGAATGAGGAGGGACCCAGACTCATGAGGTTATAAGGCTTGCACCAGGATGGTGGTAATATCAGAGGAGAGAATGGGGCATATTTGAGGGATGGTATTAATGGTAGAAATGACAGGACTAGGCAACTGATTGGCTTTGCATTTATATTTGTATTTCTTATGTGACTAGGTGGCACCATTGATAATAGAGTGCTAGATTTGGAGTAAGGAAGACCTGAGTTTGAATTCTGCCTTAGACACTTATAACTCAAAGACTTGAAACTTGGAAGCAACAGAAAATCAGACCTTAGTCTATAAAATCTGGAATGGTATGGACAGGAACATGGAGATTTTTTTCCCCCCACTGAATCTCAGGATACTAGAATCTGGGCGTTTAGTTATGAAACTTAAAATGATAACTTAAAAAAATGAAATAGAAATACTGCTTCAAAAAATTGTCTTCCAAAGACCAAGGAAATCTCCTTTTAACTCTGTCAGTCAACAGGCATTAATTATTTATTATATGCCAGGCACTACTAGGAATTGGAATTTCAAAGAAAAAAAGGAAGCACAGTCCCTGCCCTCAAGAACCTTCCGTGTTATGGGGAAAACAACATGTACCCATAAATACATACAAAACATATGTTTATTAAATACAAAATCATTTCAAGGGGGTGATAGTAGTGCCTTGTCCTAGCAGGAAAGGCCCTCTTTCCTATATGGGGAGGCACGTCAGCCTTGAACTGAACCTTGAAGGAAGTTAGGGATTTTTGGAAATAGAGGTCAGGGTTGTATATCTTCCCAAGGCACGGGAGATGGGATGCTGTGCACAGCAAGTGGGTGGAGGATGGATTCGGGATGGGTGAAACGAGGCAGGGAGGCCAGTTAGGAGACTATTTCAATAGTCTGTACTGACTGTATTAGACAATAATTCAGTGTGCAGAGCTGTATTGTGGTTTGTGAGGAAACCTTGGGATACAAAACTGATGTTTTACTGTTGACTCATGGACTTATCACTGCTTTTTTTCTCTCTGTGAATCATAAAAAAGTAACACATTTTCATCGGAGGAGTCTTATTCATGTCATGATGGTAATGTTCCAAGCGGTAGCTACCCAGTCTACTGCAGGGTTAGTTTAATAGTTTGTGGTTAACAAGGGCACAGTTGGGCTGTCCCAAATGTGATTGAATCCAATCTTTTCAATTCTGGGCCCACTTCATTGTCTACATACATCTGAAAGTAGTCATTCTTCACAGACTTTCCTGTGAGCGAATTATAAAGAATTTAAATACTTTTCCCTGACAAGGCATAGTCCCTTTACATATACTGTAGACACAGTCTTTCATCATCATCAGTGTAAAACTTTCACTTGATTTTACCATTCCAGCTAGCTATTGTAGTCTCTTCTGCTCTTAGCTAAACTCTTTGAGAAAGCCATTTATATTAGGTACCTCCACTTCTTCTCACTTGCTCTTTTAAACCCTTTGTGGTATGGCTTCCAACCTCATTGTTCAACTGAAACTGCTCTCTGAAGTTACTAGTGATCTCTTAATTACCTTTTCTCAAGCCCCATCCTTCTCAACCCCTTTGCAGCCTTTGACATTGGTGATCCGCCTCTCCTCCTGTGTATTTTCTCCTAGATTTTAATGTGACATTCTCTTCTACCTCTCTGACTGCTCTTTCGTAGTTTACTTACTGGTTCTTCTTTTCTCTCTCTATTTTATCATGTTTTGTGATCTCAGCTCCTATGGGGTCAATGATCATCTCTATTAAGATGATTCACAGGTAGGTAGTCTTGCCTGAGATCAGACCCACATCACCAAAAGGGCATAATGAATTGGACACCCTGTATACTTCACAAACTCAACATGTCTAAAACAACTCATTATCTTCCCTGTCCCAAGTCTTCTCAATTTTCCCTGTCGTTGTCAAGGACACCCACCACTCTCCTGTTTGTCCAAGCTCACGACCTCAGTGTCCCCAATTTCTCGATCATATTCACCCCATATACCCAACCTCCTGTCAAATCATGTCAGTTCTGCCTTCACAACATCTGTCATATTTGTTGTCATCACTCCATTCACACATGCCCTTACCACTTCTTACTTGGACTATTACTGTAGCCTTCTCATTGTTCTCTCTGCCTAAAGTCTTTTGGCCCTCTAAACCATCCTCACCAGTCATCAAAGGGATTATCTGAAAGTTCAGGACTGACCAAGTAGCAACCCCCCACCCCTCTAGTACACTGGCATAAACTGCCGCTCTCCATGTCCCAGCCTCCCTGGCTTTCTTCAAGACTGAGCTCAAACCACCTGCCCCCACTGCCTCCCTCCTAACCCACCAGACTTCACTCTGAAATTACCTTCTGTTTTTACTGTATATCTTATTTGCATAGTTATTTGTACTGTACATAGTTATTTGCATTGTGTACTATAAACTTCCTGTGGATAGGCAGCATTTGGCCAAGACCCTTCACTTTGTAAGTGCTTAATAAATGCTTGTTGACTGGCTATAGGGGCAATAACATACTGGGTGTGGGGGGGCGAATGGCAAGGGAGGGGTCTATGAGGTGTGGGTGTGGATTGACACACCCTATTCAGGAACAATAGAAGAATCTAAGCCCTTGGTCATCAAACATTTATTTTACTTGTATCATAACAATGAGCACAATTCCTGGAACCTATTAAGTGTTTAATAAATACTTTATTGATTGATAGCTCTGGGAGTTAAAGATTAGAGAAACATACCCATTATAAATTCGTAATTTACAGGAAGACAGGTTGTTATTCAATTTAGCACTTTGGTTTTACAATTGTCCTTTTGTTCCACCTAATTCTTCCATGCCAGCCTCTTGCCTATCCATTTTTGCTACTGTTCTTCTACTTCCTTGATTTCTGAGGATTTAAGTTCCTTACTTCGGAGGGGGGGGGGGGTGCAGATGGGGATGGCAATGAGTGTTAAGTGACTTACCCAGGGTCACACAGCTAGTAAGTGTCAAGTGTCTGAGGCTGGATTTGAACTCAGGGCCAGTGATTTATTCTTTGGGCCACCTAGCTGCGGCCCCCCCCCCCCCCAGTTGCTTACATTCTAGATTCTTTGGGTCTTACCCTGAAAGTTAAATTCGGATTAGATTGAACTTGGGGCAGCTAGGTGGTGCATTGGATAGAGCAGTGGCCCTGGATTCAAGAAGGACCTGAGTTCAAATTCACCCTCAGATACTTGACACTTACTAGCTGTGTGACCCTGGCAAGTCACTTAACCCTGATTGCCCCACAAAAAGGAAAAAAAAAAAGATTAGACTGAACTTTAAGCAGTATTGTGACTGTGTGACTCTTTACTTAACAGAGGCATTGCTGAGCTTAGTTTTTCTCTTAGGTGGTCTTGCATCCTTTGGTCAGCTCTCTTTTTCACATTGTTTCCAAGCAGCCTCACAAATGGAACCCTATCTCTCTCTCTTTCTCTCCTGCCATCTTCTCACAGAATCCTAATATGTGTAAAGCTATTTTTGGTTTTCATGTTTTAGACTGACTGTAGTACAGTTAGATAAGTAGATATTTCGAGGACGGGTTTCTTTACAACTGGAAAAGAATAATCCAGAGAAAAGTTTTAAGTTCTGCCTTAGGGCTACTTTGGTATTAACAAGAAAACTTTTGTTTTGCTTTTTATCTTTGGCTTTTGACATTATTTTTCTGCCATTTAAAATTATAATTAGCAGCTGTTTAGAGATGAAACTCTTGTGACTCAGGTGCCTTGTTCAGAAGCTTCCTAATGTAGTACCTTTGGCTGATTGATCTAGTGTCATAGTGGCAGTTCTAAGACAAGACCAAATTATGCAGCTACCTTGCAAGAATATTGAGAAGATACTGAATTACTGAATAAAATAAACCTTTGATCTGTGTCAGTACTTTAATCATCACACACAAACATTTGCATTCTTCCTTGAAAACTGCTTAGAGGGGGATCAAGTTTCCAGAAAGAATAATAATATTGGACTGATCCTTTTAGGAAGGTCTTGGGGAGTTACCCTCCTATAACATGAAGTCTTTCAAACATCTTGTTGGGTTCAAAGATTGACCTCTCCCAACCACTCCTCTAGAGCCACTAATTATTTTTGTGTGCCTTTTACTTAGTAGGTACTTAATCAACATAATTACTTTCTTTGCCATTTTTTCATCAAGTATTTGTTGACCGGTGTAGGAATTTGTTTTGCATTGTGGCTGTTCTTTAACTATGTAAGAGTCTTTTCTCCTCAATAAATTGAATCAATGAAGAAACATTTAAAGTGCTCTCTATGTGCTAGCCACTGTGCTAAACTACTCAAGTTGATTTTAAATGACTTGAGGACAGTGTCTATATATTATCACTTTTCCTGTTTCCTATATCTAGCCTGTAAAATGCTCAGGATGTAGACCTAGTAGGTACTCACATTTTTTGAATGAATATTGGAAGTCTTTCCATGTACCATCTTTATTATCTAATTGGTACTTTAAGGTGAGTTCATAAATACGCAACAAAATTTGAACCAGAAATAGAGAGATTGCTTTCTCTGCTTTTTAGTGAGCTTTTTTATATAGTCTATGTATTTATTTAGGTTGTGAAGTATACCTTCAGATAAAAAGAGAAAGGAATTTCTGTAATGCCTAATTAAAAAAAAAAAATCAAATGTACATGGGGAATGGCTAGGTGGTGCAGTGGATAAAGCACCGGCCCTGGTTTCAGGAGTCCCTGAGTTCAAATCTGGCCTCAGACACTTGACACTTACTAGCTGTGTGACCCTGGGCAAGTCACTTAACCCCCATTGCCCCGCAAAAAAAAAAAAATCAAATGTACATGAATATAACGAAATAGTATATTGCCTTAAGAAACCATAGAAAGAACACATAGGAAAATTTACATGAACAGATGCAGGAAGTAAAATACATTTTCAACTATAACAATAAAAATAGAAAGTTCCACAAGACAATCAAAAGTAAACATTACATGACTGATGCAGGAATTTGTTTTGCTTAATTATATAAATATGTGGTTTTGATTTTCTTCTTTTCTTTATTGGGGGGGAGGGGGAGAGAAGGGAGGGGAAAGTGGGGGAAAAAGCCAGACCTGAAAATAAAATTGAATTTTTAAAAAATGAATACTGCAGTAGGAGTAGGGTAGTGGTGTCTTCTATAGGTGTGGAAGACTGAGTGCATATTATATTCAGACTGATGTATTGATTGGTTTTGTTGAATTTTTTTCTCTTCATTTTATTATTAAAATATTATTTTGTATATGGCATGGTTCTCTTGGAGGGGAAGGAAGAACATTAGGGAAAGTTTTGGCTATGTAAAAATAAAAGATATCAACAAAAAATTTTTTTTAATTTAATTTTTTTTTTTTGTGAGGCAATTGGGGTTAAATGACTTGCCCAGGGTCACACAGCTAGTAAGTGTCAAGTGTCTGAGGCCAGATTTGAACTCAGGTACTCCTGAATCCAGGGACGGTGCTCTATCCACTGCACCACCTAGCTGCCCCCCAAATTTTTATTTTTAAAAGGCATATGAAAGAATGCTCCAAATCACTAACAAAAAAAAATACAATTAAAACAATAAAAACAACCTAGATGTTTTTCTTCACATCCAGCAAATTGGCAAAGATGTCAAAGGACAGGAATAGTGCATGCTGGAGGGGTTGTGAAAGTGACAAGCACATGTAAGTGAAGTAGTAGTGCAACTATTCTAGAAAGCAATTTGAAATTAGACAAAGAAAGTGTCTATTGACCCAGAGATTCCTCTGTCAGGTATATATACCCCAAAAAGGCCTCATGTAATGCCTGGTTTTGAAGATCAGATTAATAAAATTTAAAGCGATTAATCTGGGAGACTGTTTAAGAGAATTCTGATGTTTTCCATCTGGCTAAAATTTTCCTCTCGCCCCCTTGAAAAATCATCATACAGATGATACACAGCTCACCCTTTAAATAGATTATCAAATATTTCTTGTCCTTTCTTGCTTTAGAGGGAAAGCCAGTATGGGTCTTGGGCAAATCAATTATTTGTGCCTCTTTGTCTTGTTGTTAATACTGACTTGTAAGGTCTTCCATCCATCTACCTCCAGCCAATTTTAAATTTCACTAGGGATAGTTCTTGCTTTAGGTAAATGTAAAAGATTTTTTCTTAATTTGGATTTGCCCTGGACCTGGGGAAGGGAAGAAAGGAAGGAAAACAGAAAGGAGGCCTTGGGCTGGAGGAAGGGGACACCAAACAGATAAGCCTTCCACTCTCTCTTCTATTGGTCTTCCCCTGCTAATTCCTGTTCTAACTCCTCCATAAGTATTTATTAGGGGGTTACAATTAAATGAGTGGATGAACCAGGTGTACAGCAAGTGTATGATACAAGGTAGAATGTGGTAGGGACAAAAGAGATATGTAAATTAAGTGCCCTAGGAAAAGTTGAAGGGAAACAGATCCCTCTTCTAAGTGAGATCATGGGAAATGTCAAAAAGGAGATGGCATCAGTAGAGGAGACTTAAAGGAATAGGATTTCAACAGTCAAGAGACGAGGAAACACTTTCAAATACAGCAATAAGACACACAATAAGAGAAAACAATATGAGAAAATGATAGATCCAGTTTGGCATTCATATAGGGAGCTTAAAGACTAGTAATGTGATAGGGAAAGTCTAGAAAGGTAGCTTGGAATGGATGGATGTGGTAAACCTTAAGTACCATACAGTTGTTATCTTGTAGACAATAGGGAACAGGTACTCTTTTTTTTTTTTTTTTTTTAGGCAATTGGGGTTAAGTGACTTGCCCAGGGTCACACAGCTAGTAAGTGTCAAGTGTCTGAGGCTGCATTTGAACCCAGGTCCTCCTGACTCCAGGGCCAGTGCTCTATCCACTCCGCCACTTAGTTGCTCCCTCGACAGTAGGGAACAACTGAAAGTTTTTGGGGAGGGCAATGACATGGTCAGACCTGAGTATTAGGAAGATTGATTTGGCAACTATGTAAAGGAGAGATGGGTGGGAGATAGGGAGACAAGTTAGACAGTTGGCTTGTCACGAGGACCTGAACAATGGTAGTAGGTGGAAGAGTGGCAAAGAGGAGATGAATCTTGTGGAGTTAAAAGACTTTGCAGCTGATTGAATAGAAAGATGGAAACATCAAAAGTGATGTCTGAGTTGATCCTAAATAACAGAAATAGGGAAGTTGGAAGGAGGAAATTGGTCTAAATTATGAGAATTTAGTTTGTTTATAAGTCATTGCTTTGAGATGTTTCCAGGATATTCAGGTAGAATTTGGACATCTGGAATTTCTGGACATGGGCAATGAGAGGATTGGGTCTGGATATATAGATTTAGAAGCCATATGTGGAGATGATAATTAAGGCAGCATAAGATTACTAGATATACACTGTTAAGAAAAGATGACTAAGTTTAGAGGCTTAGGGACAAAGAAGCTTTCTTTAGTGGAGCAGGATAATAAACTAGCAAAGGAATCTGAGATAAAAAGGAGTCAGACTGGAAGAGAACCAGGAAAAAGTTAAGGGTTGAGAAGGTACCCAGGAGGCAAATGGTCTGTCAATACTGTCAAATGTTGCAGAAAGGTCAAGGAGCATGAGAACTGAGCAAAGGCCATTGAGGAAGGCACTATGCTAGGCAGTGGAAATGCAGTAAAAGAAATGAAGTTCTCACCGAGCTTACTTGGGGAGTGGAGAAGAGCTGTTATGAGATAAATATAATTAAAATGTAGAGAGGCTAGACTGATCTGTGCATGGGGAAGGTTGGGAATCAGGGACGGTTTGCTAAACCTTGAAGGAATGTTAGGATTCTGAACAGCTAGGCTGAGATGAGAGTGTGTATTCAAGGCTGGACTGTGCCAAATGGACAGAGGTGAGAAAGTACTTGTTGAATTTGGAGGAACAGCTGGTGGTTTTATTTGGGAGTATCTTAGAATATGTGAAGGGGAGTAATGTGAAATGAGATTGGGAAGGTAGGTTAGGAGCCAGATTATAAAGGGCTTTAAATTTAATTCTGACTAGGGAATTGGTATTTTATCCTTTCCTAAAGGCAATGGGGAGCCACTGAAGGTTTTTGAGCAAATGAATGGCATGAAGAATGGAGGAGGAGTTTCTGGACTGTATATACATAAGGTTCCTGATTTTTAAGAAAAAGTACCAGATGTTATGCATTATGGGGTGGGGCACCAAACATGTGGGTCAGCAAGGTGGCAGAGGCATTATTGATTTTGCCCTAGGTACAAGTTCTTGGTAATGGTGGGTGATTCCTAACAAGTCAGTAATAGAGGAAATTAGATTTCCATGACTTTCATAGAGGTCTTTGGCCATTGATGGTTTTGTATTACTGAGGGTTCCCATAGTAACATCTTAAAATTTGTATAACATTTTGCATTTTAGAAAGCATCACCCCAGGATCTTTTTTAGAGGAATTCTGCTGGCTACTTAGCAATACACAAAGTCTCAGTCTGGGGCTGGTGGTGGGAGAAAGAGGGGTGGGGAAGAGAAGCTCACACATTTATTCCAGTAATGCCTTTCCACTGTGGTGTTTTGTGGTTTTGTTTTTGTTTTTGTTTTCTATTGGCAACCAATAGTATACATTTAAGGACCTGACTTATGCAAGGCACTGTTAAAGAGTTATATTTATGACTTATTTTTCTATGTCAAGGAAATTCAGGCTATTTTGTTAAGTGTACAGAGCATTGCACTGTGTTCTAGATGTTGGGAGACATCAAATTCAGGTAAGACATATGGCTTACTTATAATCTAGTCATACATATACAATCGTCATATTGTTATGAATATAGTACAAGGTTTCAGAATCTCAAGTCCAGGGTTCTTTTTATACTTTATACCCTACCCTCCCAGCCACTGAACAAATACTGCCTGAAGAGGAAGCTTTTTTTTTTTTTAAGTGAGGCAATTGGGGTTAAGTGACTTGCCCAAGGTCACACAGCTAGTAAGTGTTAAGTGTCTGAGGCCAGATTTGAACTCAGGTACTCCTGACTCCAGGGCCGGTGCTCTATCCACTGTGCCACCAAGCTGCCCCGAGAGGAGGCTTTTTAACTGAATTAATCAAGGGTTTCTAGTAGTTGACCTGTTGTATTAATACTATGTGGTAAAGGAAGTCATTTGTAGAGCTTACTCTTGGGCTGAAGAGACAGTATACGAGCTTGTGTTGGCTGTCTAAAAAAGGTTTTTAAAGGTTTTGGCAGGGGCAGCTAGGTGGCACAGTGGATAGAGCACCGGCCCTGGAGTCAGGAGTACCTGAGTTCAAATCTGGCCTCAGACACTTAACACTTACTAGCTGTGTGACCCTGGGCAAGTCACTTAATCCCAAATGCCTCATTTAAAAAAAAAGGTTTTGGGGGGCATCTGAGTGGCGAAGTGGATAGAGCACCAGCCCTGGGTTCAAGAGGACCCGAGTCCAAATCTGACCTCAGACACTTGACTAGCTGTGTGACCCTGGGCAAGTTACTTAACCCTCATTCCCTCCCCCTCCCCCCCCAAGATAATTATCTTCCCAGAGCATTAAATACAGTGCTGTAAAAATGAGTACTACAGGGGGCAGCTAGGTGGTGCAGGGGTTAAAGCACTGGCTCTGGATTCAGGAGGACCCAAGTTCAAAGCCAGCCTCAGACACTTAACACTTATTAGCTGTGTGACCCTGGGCAAATCACTTAACCCCCATTGCCTCTCAAAAAACAAATTACAACAAAAAATGAGGATTACAAGGAATTAACAAAACCTAGGTCAACCTTTATCTTCATTTATTTATTTATTTATTTTTGTTTTGTTTTGTTTTTTGCAGGGCAATGAACATTAAGTGACTTGCCCAGGGTCACACAGCTAGTCAAGTGTCTGAGGCTGGATTTGAACTCAGGTCCTCCTGAATCCAGGGCCAGTGTTCTATTTACTGCATCACCTAGCTGCTCCCCTAGGACAACCTTTAACCAACACAGTGAGGGAAGTAGGAGCAGGAGAATAGTATATATCATGACTACAATAAGAACACATGGCATCAATACAATTTGGGGCGGGGGGGGGGGGGGGAGGAAGATGGCAAACCAAAACATTGAAAACTTTCTCACATTTTTATTTACTCTTCGGGAGCAGTAGATAGGTAGATGAATGATCTTCCCAGAAAATTCCCTTTTTATTCTTTCTCAATTGAATTCAATAAATGTTAAAGTCCTGCTATGTATGAGGGAGCAGCTAGGTGGTACAGTAGATAAGATTATTGGGCCTAGAGTCAGGAAGTCTCATTTTCCTGAGTTCAGATCTATTCTCAGACACTTACTATTTGTGACCCTGGGCAAGTTACTTAACTCTGTTTACCTCAGTTTCCTCATGTATAAAATGAGATGGAGAAGGAAATGGGAAACCAGTTTAGTATCTTTGCCAGGAGAACCCAGAATGGGGTCTCAAAGAGCCGGATACACTGAAACAACCGTTTTTCTTTGTTGTTTTTACTATGCATGTGACTGGGGACACAAGATAAATCATGACACATTCTGCTCTTTTAAGAAACTTACCGTCTAATAGGAGGAAAAATAAGATTTTACTTTCAGTTGGAGGAGGTGCTAGTGTTTTTTTTGTTTTTTGTTTTTGCGGGCCAATGAGGGTTAAGTGACTTGCCCAGGGTCACACAACTAGTGTCAAGTGTCTGAGGCTGGATTTGAACTCAGGTCCTCCTGAATCCAAGACCAGTGCTTTATCCACTGCGCCACCTAGCTGCCTCCATTTCAGGCAATGAAGACTATGTGAAGAAAAGGTACAGAAATAAGAGTACAAGAAAGTAGTTCAATAAAAACGAACAATTTTGTGGACTTTTTGTTTGTTTTTGTAGGGCAATGAGGGTTAAGTGACTTGCTCAGGGTCACACAACTAGTAAGTGCCTAGTGTCTGAGGCTGGATTTGAACTCAGGTCCTCCTGAATTCAGGGCTGGTGCTTTATCCACTGTGCCACCTAGCTGCCCCCATGGACTTTTATAAACTGATAAACAATGAAATGATCAAACCTGTAAAGTACTTTATGCAATAACAACAGCATTGTTTTAAAAAAAAAAAACTTTGGAAGGCTGTAAGAACTAAGATTAATACAGTGGTCATTTGTGATTCTAGAGGATTGTTTTTAAAATGATTTATTTTGTTAAATATTTCCCAGTTGTATTTTTATTTTTTTAACATTCATTTTAAAAATTGAGTTCCAAACTCTCTCCTCTTTCCTACCCCTCTCTTACCCTTTGACAAGGCAAGCCACCTATCAATTATAAACATAAAGTCATGCAAAACATTTCTATATTAGCCATGTTGCCCAAAAAAGGGCTAGAAAAATATAGAAGAAAAGAGTATGATCAGTTCTCTCCTCTGGAGATGGATAGATTTTTTTTTTTATCATGTGTCCTTTGGAATTGTCTTGATCAGAGTAGGTAAATCTTTCACAGTTCATCATAATTAAAATATTGCTGTTACTGTATACAGTGTTTTATAGGTTCCACTTACTTCACTTTGCATCAGTTCATATAAGTCTTCCCAGGTTTTTTTCTGAGGAACAGATCCAAAGAATTGTTGAAACATGCTCTCCATGACAAAGAAGTGATTAATTGACAAGTGCAAAGGAGAAATAAAATTTTGTATATATACTCAGTGAAGGAATTTGTTTTACTTGACTATATATATATATTTATTTATTTATATTTGTTTTACTTTTCTTTTTCAATGGGGTTGGGAGTGGGAGCAAGAGAAAATAGAGAGGGGTGGGTAGGTGGTGCAGTGGATAAAGCACCAGCCCTGGATTCAGGAGGACCTGAGTTCAAATCCAGCCTCAGACACATACTAGCTGTGTGACTCTGGGCAAGTCACTTAACCTTCATTGCCCTGGGGGGGAAAAAAAAGAAAAGAGATTTTCTGTTAACTTTTTTAAAAGTAGAGAATTGGGGGGGGTACAGATATGAAATTTTATTTTATTTTTTAGGTTTTAAAACTTTATTTGCATATCAAAAAATTGTGCATTCCAATAATTAAAATCATTTGAACAACAACAAAAAAAAGGCACTCTGATTAACTGTACTTGACAGTGTGCCAGGACCTTGGTACAGCTTTGCATTTTTACTGTTAACTAGATTTACTGTAGTCCCACCTGGGTTCTTCTTTTCACCAACATGCAAGCTTTAAAAAAAAAAAATTTTTTTTAAATGCCACCAGGACCCAAACTAGCCAGTACAGGCAGATGGAAAGAGGCAGCCAGCTGGGCCTTCAATTCAATGTCAGTAGTTCTTTTATTCTTTTGATGTTGAAAAGGGCAGCACAGTCATTTAAACTTTATCCAACCTCTTTGCATCTTACTAAGTTAAACAGCTAAAAGAAGAAAAATTAAGAAGGCAATGCTTGGGGAATGTACAGTACATATTGGCAGGGCAGATTTCATTACAATTCACCGCTTGCTTCTCCTGTTCAATTGTTTCTTTTGAAGGCAGTGAGTTTTTCTCTTGTGTTTGTCTTCTTCAATTTAGACTTATCGAATTTCTGAATCTCAGCCATATCTGGTTTGTCAGACATTTTTGCAGATTAAGCAGCGATGGGTGGGGCACACCAGTAAGTCAGATCTCTAAACTGTTGATGTGAAATTTTAAATGCACCTTTCAAGGAGGGCCCAGTAGTGTTAGTTTTACTGAGCTGTTTTACTTTGTTACAAAAAGTCTTCTCACAAAGTAGAGGTAATATGTAAATGTGTGTAATATAAAAACAATTCTTAATAAAATGTCCTCTTTGCTTTTTAAAAAATGGTTTTTGCGTGTTCACATAGACCCTATTTCTTCTAGCAGTGCAATAGCTCTTCTAGTCAGCCAGGGAACTCAGATGAGGCATAAATATTTTACCTTTCTAAGGAAAAAAAATCTTTTCCAGGAAAAGATTATGATCCTAAGCACTAAGCAACCTATAAATAGTACATTTGGGATTTCCGACCCCAAATTCCATCTGAAGTGGGTGAGCTGAGATGATGGGGGAATTGAACTTCATCCAAAAGAAGTCTCTGGAACTAATTATTCTATTTAACTATTTTATGAAGAGCCTCAAGTAACATATTCATTCTTTCACTAAGCAAACATTTTGAGTGCCTGTTTACAAAAGAATACCAAGGGTATGCACTGTATACCCTTGGTATACAGGGGTGGCAGAGGGCCTTTTCCTTAAGACACTCAGTAATGGGGGCAGCTAGGTGGCGCAGTGGATAGAGCACTGGCCCTGGATTCAGAAGGCCCTGAGTTCAAATTTAGCGTCAGACACTTGACACTTACTAGCTGTGTGACCCCGGGCAAGTCACTTAACCCCAATTGCCTCACTGGAAAAAAGAAAAAGGACACTCAGTAATCCCATGAGCATAAGTCTAAATAGCTATACATGATATAAATGTGATAGTTGCCATCAGAAGGCACAAAGTGCTGAAGCAGTTTAGATTATTTCTGACTGGAAGAGTAGTAAAAGATTAACAGATGAAAGGGGGAGGGTGTTCCAGCATGAGAGAATGAGGGACTTCCCTAGAGGCATATATGCCCAGTGCCTGGAGGTTTTTTAGGAAATACTCCATTTTGAAGGGCAATCATCAAGAGCCTTGAATGCCATAGTAATGAATTTGGGCTTTCCTTGTATGCTTTGTAGAGCCAAGTCAAATCAAGAAGCATTTATTAATTTCTTAGTGTGTGCTAGGCATTCTGCTAAACAGGGAAGATGCAAAGAAAGGCACAAACAGTCCCTGCCCTCAAGGAGCATAGGTGATAATGGATAAGCACATGGTCCTCCAATTGTGAGAGACAAAACCATCCTCTTCTCAATTCTCAGGAACTGAACAAAGATGTGACAAAGGCTCCTTTATTTTCTTCTCATGAGAAGGAGGCACCCTAGTGTGCGGCTAGTGGGTACCCAGAAAGGGGGCTCAAAGGCCCTGTTTTATACCCTAGTCCCTAATGCGAATGGACCCTCCCCCTTTTCATCACTGGTCAGATTACTCAAGGGTTACAATCCACGTGCAAAAACTAGCTAATCGGAACACAGTATTCCCACCCCTCTTCCTTGTATGGGCATAACTCAGGAGTGGGCCTTGATTGAGACCAGGGATCCTTGAACCATGAGATTTTTTTAACCTGAGGGGGAGGAGGGGATTTGAGAGACCTTTGTCCTACAAACCGGTCAGGAGGAGTATGACACTGTTATATCCACATTGAGAGGAGACAACTACCCATTTTCTCACAAAGGATATATACAGAATATAGGAAAGGTAATCTGAGAGGTTTAGCAGATGGGGAGATTTGGAAAAGCCTCCTGCTTGAAGTGGTGGGACCTTTTGAGGCTAGTTGAATTTGAGGAACAGAAAGAATATCCTAATGGAGATGGACAAAGGCAATTGGAAATGCAAATCTGTAGCTGAAGGGAAAGTTTGCTGCTTAAAGATCCATATGAAAGTCATCTAAACTAAAGAGATTGTGGCTGGCACAAGGAGTGTGTAGAGAGAACCTTGTCTAAAACAGAACATGGGGGAATGTTGACGTTTAGAGGCTTGGAGGAAGAAAACTGAGAGGGTGCAGACAAGACAGGAAAGAAGAGAACCAGGAGAGTGCAGTGCCAAGGAAAATAAGGAAAGAAAGAATTTCCAGGAGTAGTGGTAAACAATGTCAGTCTGGAGAGAGCTTCTTTAGGAGAATGAATTTGAAGGGAAAAGCTCTATGATTTTGAGAATTAGAAAATTATTGGACTTGGCAGTAAGGAAGTCATTGGTGCTTTAAGAGAGATTTTAGTTATGTAGTCAGGATTGACGCTCACTTCCGTATTGAAGATGGCAGATGGCTGCACATAGAATAGTAATTTCATAGAATTTAGAGCTGGAAGGGTCTATAGAGATAATCTAATCTAACTCCCTCAATTTTATAGAAGTGGGATTGAGGATTTGAGATGGATTAGTTGAAAGGTTTCAAGAATGTAATATGGGGAATCAGATAGAGATCAAAAAGGATTA
The DNA here is from genome assembly GCF_019393635.1 of Dromiciops gliroides. Taxonomy (NCBI): domain Eukaryota; kingdom Metazoa; phylum Chordata; class Mammalia; order Microbiotheria; family Microbiotheriidae; genus Dromiciops; species Dromiciops gliroides. The sequence continues at coordinate 147,989,729 of NC_057862.1, forward strand.
TCAGTATTCTTTGTCAACCCTTGGCCCTGCTACTTTTTCTCTCCAGTTGGAAATTCTTGGTGCTCTTCCCTGCATTGTGAAGGTGGGAAGAGAATATGGTAATACTGGCTGATTTTGAGTAGTGGTATTAATTCCTCCTGAGTATGCAATCCAGGTAGGTACTTGGTCTAGCCCCTTAACTGGGAAGCAACAGGTTAGACTAGGCTCCATCTTGGGAATTTAGGATGGAGGGATGTGTGAGACCAAGTGAAGAATCATTTTGAAGTTTGAAAAATCATACAGGACCTGGCACAGGGTCAAGCAGTTCTTTGAGGTGGTAATGAACTCATAAACAGGAGTTGGCATATGCCAACAAAGTCTCTAGTCCTGGCTCTGGAGAAGAGAGGGAAGGGGAATGTGGGAAGGCTCTGCAACTGTAAAAGTTGTTCTTGGACTTAGTTGTTGTACTGGTAAAAGGGATGAAGGGAGGGAACTATGTTGGTCCCTTAGGTCTGGGCAGCTTGCTGACAGGAAGGTGCTTCCTCCCTTCCCCCCTTAGCATTAACATTTCAAGGTACAGGAAATGGTTAGGTATTGGGTGTTTTATAGCCCTTCCTGGGCAGTCTATTAATATTCTGGTCTGTGGAGAGAGAGGGAGCGCTTGAAGAGACTTAGATGGGCAGTAGTACTGGGGCTCATACAGTTTATTAAACTACTCTAAGCAAGAAACCCACAGTTTATTTGGAAGTGTTTCATTTTATTACAATCTCATAATCCCCAGAGCTATTTCCAAAAAAGGATGGTAGGCAGGCACGTTAGTTAAGCCGCTGATAGGACTTGAAGCATTTGGAATTGGCCAGATATGTGGGCTGTCTGGAGAAACAAGGGGGCATGATCTGGGAAAGAAATGCACATTTATTCACACTTTACATGCCTGGCTGCTTTAAACAGCCCTGGCAGTTGACACGGTTTGCTCAGGAAGGTTGTAGTAGGTTTGGAAGTCATTCATTTTTTTCTACTTGGGACTATATATTTGGACTGGGGCCCTCTGGGCACACTGCTGAGCAACCTGATGACAAAAAGCACACTTTGTGAAAAGACTATTGGGAATTTGTCCTAGTCTTATTGTCTGTGATGCCTTTTGGGTAAACTGGGCTTAGCAAATGGGTATGTCTTGACCTGTTAAGCTAATCTATGGTAGAATGGAACAATCAGTCTAATCTTGCATTTGTTTGAGCCATTTTTGAACAACTCTATGGCTGGTTATTTGCATTTCTTCATAGAAGGATTCCCTCTAGCACCAAAGAACTGCTATTAGTTCAAGACTGATTTAATTTGTGATCTGACCTTATGAACCCTCATTTCTTTCCTCAAGAACCTTAAGGTTGGGGCAGCTAGGTGACACAGTGGATAGAGCACTGGCCCTGGATTCAGGAGGACCTGAGTTCAAATATGGCCTCAGACACTTGACACTTACTAGCTGTGGGACCTTGGGCAAGTCACTTAACCCCAGTTGCCTCACAAAAACAAACAAACAAAAAAAACCCAACCATACAAAAAAGAACCTTAAGGTCATGTTTCAGAGAACTGACCTGATTTAGCCTTGCTTGGCTAGCCTTTTCTGGTTCTGATGAAATCATAACCTGAAGGGCTCAAAAGGCTGTTTTCCTGGTTGCTGTTTGTTCTGTTTCACAACTTCTCTGCTTTCCACTATTGCAGGCAGCTTCATATAAAGCCACACTTATATTTTTATCTGTAATTGTCTTCAAGCCTGAATTATTTTTTAGGCTTAAAGGTGACCCTATTTTTTCCTTCTGGGTAATCTGTTATTAACTGATGAGCTGTGGCAGCTCAAAAGGTTTACTTTTTAAATGCTTTGAAACGATGGGGGAAAGTCCAAGGAAATGGTTTTTATAGGAACATTTTGTGGGACCTTGAAACAATCATCCACAGGGTTCTTTTGGTCTGTACAGGGGCACTTTTTTTGGTAAGGAAATAGTTAAAAAAAATTAAACTCCTTATCAAGCCATTGAAATGTTCTTTAGTTGCTTTAATCTTGAGAGATAATAATTAGTGTGTACTTTGGGTGTTATGGTGGAAAGCATCTGATGTTTTAATTCTGACGCATTAGAGAGGAATATTTTGACCCTAGGGAAACTTTGGGAGCTCATTCTAATGGTGCTTCATTTCAGCAAGCAGAGGAAGCACCTACTGTAAGAAAGGTGAAGGGATCCAGAGACAAAAGCAGCCAGTCAGTTCTTGTCAAAGCTTACATTCTATAAGGGAGAGGCACCATCTATCGTAAGATATAGTTTGAAGGAAGAAGAGAGGAATAACAGCAGGGGGTGGGCAATAATCAAGAAGTGGTTTTTATAGGAGATAACAACTGACATGAACATTAAAAGAAGCTAAAGATTCTGAGACAAAAAGTGAGGATCAAATGGATTGTAGGCATAGGGACAGCCTGTGCAAAGACATTGAGGTAAGAAATGGAATTCTTAGTTTAGGAAACATCATGTTTTTGCCTGTTTGTTCTGACTATATGGTCTTTACTCAACTGCCATAGTATTTAATTTTCACCTTTGAGTAATATAATTTACATTTATTTAGCTTTTCAAGTCACCGTATATTCATAACGAGGCAGCTAAGTGGATAGTGCACTGGGCCTGGAGTCAGTAAAACCTGACCTCAGACAATTACTAGCTGAGCCCCTGGGGTCACTTAATCTTAATCTACTGGAAAAGGAAATGGCAGCCACTTGAAAAGCCCATGGACGATATTGGTGTGTTGTGGTCCACATGGTCAAGAACAGTTTAGATACAACTGAACAAGTGTTTGTTTTGTTTATATTCTTTCCTTATCTGTAGCCTTGTTGTTATCCCCCCCTCCCCCTTGTAAATGTCACCTGCTCAAGGTCAGAATTGGTCTTATTTTTGCCTTGGTATGTTTAGTGAGCACAGTGCCTGGCAGATAATGGACACTTAATAAATTGCTTGTGGATTGATTAGATCGATTTAAATTTCATCCAGCACTTTATGAGCATTTTGTAACATGGGTCATTGACTTCGTTATCCCCATTTTACTGGTGCATCATAGAAACAGTAAAGGGCTCAGAGGTTGGTCTCTAACCCAGGTGTACTGTACAGTCAAGTGATTTTTGACATAAGTTTGAAAGCAGTAGAGATAGTGTTCTTTAATCAGAGGAGTCATGTTTAGGTTTAGTGAATTTGAATTAATACATTGAAAAATAAGCAGTTTAAGTCTTTTTTTGTTTGTTTTGTTTTTGCGGGGCAATAGGGGTTAAGTGACTTGCCCAGGGTCACACAGCTAGTAAGTCTCAAGTGTCTGAGGCTGGATTTGAACTCAGGTACTCCTGAATCCAGGGCCGGTGCTTTATCCACTGCGCCACCTAGCTGCCCCCAGCAGTTTAAGTCTTAGACCAAAGGACTTTGTCCACCTGGTTTTGGCCTGCCGTTTGTTAGTTCAAATGAGGGAGGAATAAGAATACCTTTCATTCTTCTTCAACTGCTAGATACTTGAATGTAGTATCCAGGAAGATTGGCACATTTAATAAATTCTTAATGATTTCTATAGGGCAACAATAGTGAAGAGTATGCCCATTAACATTGCCTCTGTCTGTGGGGAATTGATGGGTGATTATAGATATGACAGAAACTGCTTTCCATTTACTAGGACGTCTAAAGCACCATTATAGCTATACATATATTCAGTGAGGAGAAATGCCACTTTCAGTTATAGTAACTTCCATCATCCTGAGACTGATTTTTTTAAATACCAGTACTTCATTTGGGAGAAATCAAGTCAGTAATGAATCTGAGAGCATTGTCTTGATTTCTTTGCCTCTATCACATGGTACCTACCCTGCAACATTTATTTCATTACAAACTTTATTTTACTCTTTTGAGTCTCTTTAAGGCAAGAACTATACACATAAATCAAAAATTGCACCTGGAGTGTTCTTTTCATTGTTCTGTGACATTGGCAATACAAGCATTACTGTTTCCATTTTATAGGTGAGACTAGGGCTCCGTGAAGTAACCTGCTCATAACTAACATTATATTAAGTATATTAGTTATTTTTATGTGTGCCTGTGTGTACACATAAACACACCCAGAGTTCCTGATTCTTTTTACTTCACTTTGCATTATGAATGTCTTCTCATGCTTTTCTGAATTCTTCACATTCATAGTTTTGTTAAAGTTTGTTATCATTTGTCATTTCCATTCTTTGTTGTTGGTGGTGGGTTTTTTGTTTTTTTTTGTGGGGGGGTGGGGTGGGGTGTGTAAGGCAATTAGGGTTAAGTAACTTGCCTAGGGTCATACAGCTAGTAAGTGTTAAGTGTCTGAGGTCAAATTTGAACTCAGGTCCTCCTGACTCCAGGACCAGTGCTCTGTCCACTGCACCACCTAGCTGCCCCCCATTCTTTGTTAATATCCTATTGCATTCATGTACCACAATTTGGCTATTCATTCCTTAGGTGGTAGGGATTTGTTTCTAGTTCTTTGCTACCACAAAATATTGACTAAATTTATAAATGGCATACGTTTACATTTTGCTGGAATTCAAACTTCTCAGGAGATCCTTTTTAGAGGTGGGGTTCCACATCAGAACACTTAAAAATGAAGTCAGGACTTTAACATGTGTTGGTTAGTTTTGCTAATTTTCCTCCCTCTTTATTAGTTTTAAGGACTGTCTTTCTGGGAGAGGAAGAGGGAAGAGGGATGCGTTGGGAAATGTAGATAATGTAAAACAAAAGGTATCAATAGGTATTTAATCGGTAAAAAGCCCCAAAATGTCAGAAACATTAGAAAAATACATTCTGTGCCAAATTGTTTGTGGTTTTGTCCTTTCAACCTGGTGTCTTTTGAAGAATTTATCTTTGATTCCATTGAACTTTGCATCTTATACTCAAATTGTAAATATTCCAAATAGAGAGGAATAAGTATTTTTTTGTGACTTACCAGGTAGAAATTTACATTTAGTGGGTTTGTTGTATACAGTGAGCATATTTTCCAAAACAAAAACTAAGACCCATAGTTGAAGGATATTATTTTTCCCACCCTCATTAGACATATGCTTTCTTTTCTTGTAATTACACAGTTGCCATCAGGTTGTGGGATTTTTTTTTACTTTTATTTAGAAGAATTTGTCTACCCAGGTATGACACAATAATCATACAGAAGAAGATGTGGTGGGATTTGAGAAGTCTCAGGAAGGTCCCAAACCTATGCCCAAATGTTTTTTCACACACTGGTACCAGTTTTGTTGAAAGTCTACCATTAGTTTTTTATTCCTTAGGACTTTGAAGGGTTTTTATTTTTAAAAATATTCTGCCAAGCTTGCAAATATCACCATGAAGGATACAACTATAAGCCTTTGCCTGTTAGTATTTTACAGGAATTAGTTTTTTTTCACTTACTTTTTTCATCCTGAGTTAGAAGACTAGTTATGTCTATGACTGGTCATATTCCTTCTTCTTTTTTTTTTTTTTTTTTTTGGTAAATAAAGTAAAAATCAAATAGTCCCTGATCTCTAGAGAATTGAGGAGTAGACTGTCAATATATAAACTTGATCAAAATGCAGGAGGGTGTGTGTGTGTGTGTGTGTGTGTGTGTTTATGCACACAGTCTTGATTTTAATGTTTCGGAATTTTCTGTGAATCCCTTAAGATTGGTGTCCAGTTCTTATGATTCAGGAATTAGTTATTTCTGTGTATTAAAGGTCAGAATTAGAGCATAGTGCCAGTGAGGACAAAAGTTTCCATTCAATTCTTAAGTGCCACAGTTAAAACTTCATACAAATGAGATAATTTATAGAATGCATCTCTAACCCTGACTAATTAATTATCTTATAAATGTATTTCATTAAGAGGTAGAATGGTATATTGGAAATATCAGTAAGCTGTACTTGGTCATCTGTTAGTCCTACTACCAACTTGATTTGTGATCTTGTTAAATTTGCTTTAATAATGCTGGGCTTTGGTTTTCTTAGCCATAATAGGGGAATGATGTTGCCTACCTTTGCCTTTCTTACAGAAAATTATACATATAAAATGAGACGATAAAGGTGAAATTCCACCCATAGTACTACAAAAATGCAAGAAAGGAGCAAGGAAAAATATGTGGCTTATATGAAATCAGATGATTAGGATATTGTAATTCAACAGATATTAAGTATTAAGCCTTGTGTATACAAAGACAAACATGAAGCACTGTCCTTTCCTCCACAAAGAATTGGAAAATTAATGGGCTATGAACTATGGATATCAGCGTCTATATTTGGACCCAATGAATTTATAATCCCATTGATAAGGGTACTCTAATAATACAGATCTCAACCCATTCATGCCTTATTTTTTCTGATACTTTTACATTTTCTTTCACAAATCCTTCATGGACAATTCAAATTAAATTAACTTTGATACTTAGTGACTTCAATGAAAAGAAGGGCACAGTGCCAAGACCATTAAAAAAGTGTTTGAAAATATGGATTAAGAGTGAGGAATGGTTCAAAGACTAGTTGACTTTATAGAAGTCCCATGTCTACAATTGGTTGTATTTTAAAAGAGAATACAAAAGTACTGGGTATGATAAGTATGGAATAACATAACAAAAAGTGAAATTTATGTTTTAAAGGGCAAAAAATACCTCATTACTGCATGAGTCATTACTGGATCAACTCTCTTTGTACAGAAAGTTCACTGACTTTTTAAAGCAGAGTTGGAATATAATACAAAATTAGAAGAAAGAATTAAAATGAGAAAAAGGTAGTTTTAAGATTTTGCCAAAAATGCTATGGATGGATTAAAGTTGACTCTGGTTAGAATAATTTTACTCTGAATTTTAAGCAATGTAAATAAATCAGTTGCAAAAGAGGCAGCGTGGAAGAAAGAGCTGTCATAGCAAGAAGACTATTCATATATTGCCTCTGACACATTGATTGTGTGACTGAGCTAATAACTTGAACTTCCAGTGTCTCAGGCAAATCTCTAGGACTGTTAGTTGGAGTGAAGGTATAGATCTACTTACTTTGGTAGAGGAAGTTCTTCACTCGAACCTCCTTAAACTGATGGAATCATTGGTTGATGCATCTCCTCCTCCTCCCATCAGTTGCTATAACAATGAGGAAAGTTTCTATAAAACAGAAAGAATTTTAGCTGGCAAACTTTGGGTTTGATTGCCAAGCAGAGTGAGATAGCAGCCAAGGACAATACCAACTTAAAATATAAAGTAATTTTAAAAATCATATAGAGAGGGATGGTGGAAGATTTATGAGTATTTCCACCTCATAAAATAGAGACAAGCTGTTGAGTAAAACCAGTTAAAAGAAAGTTTTGCAAGAGACCCAACTAAGCAGAGTCCTGAGAATGTTTAAGGACTGACTAAGCCAAAAGGGCTACAGCAAGTAACAGACAAAAGACAGGCATGATCTGCAAAGATTTTTATGACATTATTTTCATGATCAAGGAAGTGGCTACCTAACATTTGGATTCTAATGTCAAAGTACTAGTTATGCTTAATGTGATGGAAGAAATGACACTGAAGCGGGAAAAGATGAGAAAAACAGCTTGGTTAAAGGGGAACTTTGTGCTTGTGGCAACACTACTGTGATAGTATTGAAGGATAGAGTCTCAGCATATACTAAAAACCAGAAAATACTACAGATGTGAACAAATTATTAGAACTTGTTATTAATATCTAAAATAGACAATCAAAAGAACATCAAAATTACTGTCATGCCTTCTTTAAGATCTTATATAGTATGTGAGAGGGGGGCAGTTAGGTGGCACAGTGGATAAAGCACTGGCCCTGGATTCAGGAGGATCTGAGTTCAAATCGGGCCACTTGAGCCTTACTAGCTGTGTGACCCTGGGCAAGTCACTTAACCCTCATTGCCCTGCAAAAACCTTTTTTAAAAAAGTCTTTCTGGTAGATATTTCTAGAGGACTAAATATAAAGCTCACTACCCACCTCTTAGCAGAAGGGTAATGGACTTACAGAAAAACTAACACTTATACAGTATATGAGAATAATCCATATACATTGAGGGCATCATTTCTTAAAGCATTAAAAGGGAGCAGGCAGGATTTTGTAAATAATATTTCACAGTGTAACAAAGTGTTTCTACTGGACAGTGGACTTAAAGATGTAGAGAATGGGGCAGCTGGATGGCGCAGTGGATAAAGCACCAGCCCTGGGTTTAGGAGGACCTGAGTTCAAATTGGGCCTCAGACACTTGACACTTACCAGCTGTGTGACCCTGGGCAAGTCACTTAACTCTTAGTGCCCTGCCCCCCCCCCAAAAAAAAAAGAGGTAGAGAATACAGTACCTTACTGTGCTTTTTGTTCTCTATAAAAAGGTAATTATTGGGGCAGCTAGATGGCGCAGTGGATAGAGCACCGGCCCTGGAGTCAGGAGTACCTGAGTTCAAATCCGGCCTCAGACACTTAACACTTACTAGCTGTGTGACCCTGGGCAAGTCACTTAACCCCAATTGCCTCACTAAAAAAAAGAAAAAAAAAGAAAAGGTAATTATTCAATAAAGCAAACTCCAGTTTAAAGACTGTCTTCTAACAGTTTTAAATGTGTACATTAACATTAGTCAAAATTATCCAAGATTCCTGTAGGAAAGGACAGCAAAGAGAATCTAGTTTGATGCTTCTGATCATTAATATCAAATGAAGCATAAAATAGAGGGGCATGGGGTATACCAGTGATATTTACCATTCCTTCTTAAGAGATCTAGGATTGTTCAAGTAGAAGAGTGATTTCCTATAAATTGTGCAAAGTTCCAGATTTCTTCTGTTTACAATAATATTGTATTGATTGCATTCAGCCTCAGAATATTCTAAAACTTACTTAATGAGATCTATAACTATTTAAAAGATGTTGATATAATTTTAATCTAGCCAAAAAACCCCAAATAGATTAAGTGTGTGTGTGTGTGTGTGTGTGTGTGTGTGTGTGTGTGTGTGAGAGAGAGAGAGAGAGAGAGAGAGAGAGAGAGAGAGAGACATTACAATTGGAAAATTAGTTTTTTTCCCTCCCAGCCAATATGAATGAATGAAAGCAGACCACATATCACCCACACACTTGTTTCAGCAAAAACCTGAATACTGCAACAGATTAAACAAATGGCTAAATATCCAGTGAGCAGCTATATAGTAAGTGACTTTTTCTTTCCTATCCTACCTGTAGAAAAAGCCTATGGGGCCATAGGAAAGAAGGCCACCAGCAAAGCCAGAGCTAGCCCATTCTAAGAAGCTGATATTCTTCCCGAATAACCAGAGGTGGGACAGAGACATGTATAACTAGCAAAGTCCTAGATCCTGAGGCAATAAGAGTAAAGCCTCTTCTCTCTCACAACCCTGAAAACTTCAGGGTAGGTCCTTTGAAAGCCTTGGGAAATTCCAGTGTTTCTTGTAGAGAGGCTGCAGTTAGACTTAGACAGCCTAGGTACTTCTGAGATCCTAGGCACCTACCACTGTCGTGAAGTGCCAGAGAGTGCTCTGAACCTCAAAGGTCTAGAGGTACTTTACTCCTGGGAGATGGAGAATAGCTCAAGCCCAAGCAGGGCTCACCTACCCCAGCCAGAAGCTCAGGAGGAAGAGGATGCTGGCCCTGGCACAAAGCTCCAGTCCAGGAACTTAAGCTAGTAAATAGTAAGCCAAACAAAACACCGACTAGTTACTGTATGTCGAGAGATTCCCAAGAAGGAGGAAAGAGTATCTCTGTAAAAGCTTAACACCCTCCCCACCCCTAGGGTTCTCCTTCTGAACCCTGATTGGGAGGTGCATAGGCTGTCTGCAAATGGCTTTAGTTTCCACTAATGTTGTTCCCTCAAGTGTAACAGGACTCCTCTGTACCTTGGTTCCATTTAACCACTGATAGTTGCATTAGCTTTGATTAAAAAATCATTTACTTCAGAAAATATAAAACAAATAGCTTATGATAGAACACAGTTGGAGTTCCAAATCCAGAAGCCACCTTAGGCAACCCGTTTCAGACATCTTGACTTCTCACAGCTTCCTAGCTATGCTTTCTGACTGCCATATCCTTGCTGAAATCCTGGCTTCAAGGTCAACATGGCTCCAACTCCTGGGTAAACTGGGGATTACCACTGGCACCTCTGAAAACACCCTGGGTCATGGGGGTCTAAAAGGAGGGGACAGAACTTCTCCCCCACCACCCCCACTCCCCATCCATGATGTGGCGGAACTCTTTGCACTCTGGACATAACAGGTAAGAGGATGGAAAGCATTTTAAAAGAAGCAGCTCAAGTAGCAAGGTATCACAGTCAGGATCACACAAGACCTGTGTGTGTAGGTTCTTTGAGATACAAACACATGGCTCAAGAGACACCTTAAAAGGTAAATCAGTCAATAGTCAGTAGACATTTTCTAAGTGCTTACTATGTATTAGGAAGTGTTTTAAGTGCTGGGCATCCAAAATGAGACAAAAGACAGTTCTTGTCCTTAAGCAGGTTACAGTGATGTGGTAGAGACAACTTGCAAGCAAATATATACAAAGCAAGCTATATATGGGATAAAGAGGAAATAATTAACAGGGGAATTAAGATGAGTTGGGGAAAGCTTCCTTTAGAACGAATTTTAGTTAGGTTCTTTAGAAAGACAGGGAGGTCATCCTATTAGAACATTCTATTTAATAGGATGAAATGCAACAGGTGTTCATTCCTTCAGAATCTTAATGTCTTCAAAGTGTTCTGGGGAGTTAAATAAGAAAAACAGAAACTGGAGGTGAATTGGTTCTGTTCTGTAGCTTTGAAGAAGGTTAAGAGAATATGTTACTATGGAAAGGAGGAAAGGGAGATGAAATTTAATATTTCTCATAATTAAGTTATGTGAGAAGAAAAATACAAACATAGGAGGGGGTGGGGAGTGAGCTGCAGGTGAAAGGAGGAACACACATATGCTGTTTGCTATAGAAATATATCAAACTTAACAGGGAAATAAGGTGGATGGTTAGGGAGGGTATGTTTCCTGTTTAAGAATAAAGATAATGTTGGGGGAGATAAGAACAAAAACATTTCCTGATCCTAAAGAAAAATAGAGGGGCAGCTAGGTGGTGCAGTGGATAAAGCACCGGCCCTGGATTCAGGAGTACCTGAGTTCAAATCCGGCCTCAGAAACTTAACACTTACTAGCTGTGTGACCCTGGGCAAGTCACTTAACCCCAATTGCCTCACTAAAAAAAAAAAGAAAAAGAAAAAGAAAAATAGGGGGATGTAAGGGAGATGGGGAGAGAAAATCAAAGAACTGAAATGCTGAACAAATATGGCATGAATATAATGACATCATATTGAGCTATAAGAAATGAGAATCCTGGATGGTGGGAACTGATGTAGAGTGAAGTGATCAAAACTAGAACAGTTTATACAATAAACAACTAGAAAAACAAAAGACTCATGAACTCTGATGAGAGCAATAACTTACCATACCATGTCTCAAGACTCTCTGATCAAGTATGTTGCCCAACTCCTGACTGAAAGATGATGAACTCAAGGTGAAGAAAGATGTTCATTTTTGGACATGGTCACTCTGTGGATTCATTTTACTTCACTGTGCTTAGTCGTTACAAGGCCTCTCCCCCCCCCCCCCCTTTCAGTTTTTATTGAGGAAGACATAGCTGTTAAAAGTGATGCCAAAGAAAAAAGTGTTATTGAAATATTTTTTTAAATGCACGGAGGAGAGCAAAAGGAACTTCAGGGGGAAGTACAGATGGGCAGGACAGTTTTGAGAGTGATGTGTGAAATTCATTTTGTACTTTTTTTAAAGAAGCAGATGATGTAAGGAGGAGATTACTATTTCTTTTGCATTCCTCTGTGTTCTGTGTTTATGGGAAGGCCTTTTTGTGATGTTTAAGTTCAGGATAAGAAAAAAAACACAAACTAAAAAGACAGTGAATTGGCTCCAGAATTGATTGATGCTATATTACATTTTGGAAGTTTCGAAATTTTAAAAATAGTCCATACTTCTAAGATGAAATTCCATATTTTTAACACCAGTGTTTTTTGTGGTAGTGTATGAGTGAGAGATGGAGCTCTGCAATCTCTAAAGACCTGAAAATAGGTATTCTCCAGAGGGCAGTGAGGAAACATGGTGATGAACAGGAGTAGGCTGCAATACATTGAAACTGAATTATGAAGGACAATCTGAGTAAGGAATGTCAGTAAAGAAATGTGATTTGGATAAAGAAGATAGGCTGAGAGTTTGAAAAACCTACAGAGTGACCATGTGATCCACTGGTATTCTTAGTTCACAAGGAAGTGATGAACTCACCTAGCACATTGGGTTAACTCTCTGTGAGGAAATTGTGGTAGGATATGAGCAAGTTGTACAAGATGAGCAGGCATGGATGGATTATGATCTCCTTTTTGGGAAGACTATCCTTTTTATTAATGAGATCCATTTGAATATTTAAGAAGATCTACCCAATTTAATGAGACTTTCTTCTAGATCTATTAACATTTCATGTAAACCAATGCAGGATTCGGGCTGTCCTGTTATTCGTTACTTGCTTTATGACTGTCTTAGCCCTTTTGACAGTCATACATGTTCTGGTATTATCTTTTACTTATTACCTTCTTGTCATATTTTAAAGTATATCCCAATCTATTTGTGCCCACTATGTTTCTACAATACCTTTTGAGTTACCTATAGTTTTAATGCTTCAAAGATTGCAATGTTCTGTAATTTTCAGCTATATATAATTACTATCAGTGTATTTGTTAAAAATTATATTTTTATGTGAGGTAGCAACTTGAGATTGTTGAAAATGATGCTGAGTTTTCCAAATGCAGTCTAGTTCCCTGGCTTTCTATTAATTTCTGGCCCAGCTCATTTGTCCATGTTTTGTATCTGTTCAATATTGTTGTTGTTCATGCTTCATTCTCAAAGAGGACCCTGACAGATGTCATGGCTTGCAATGAATTGGATTTAAGTGAGGCTGTGCAAAGTCACCAGCCTCACTTTTTCCTCTGGAGCCAGCACTACTGGAGATGGCCCCAGATATTTAAGGCAGTTGGGATTAAGGGAATTGCCCAGTATCACACAGCCAGTAAGTGTCCGAGGTGAGATTTAAACTTGCCTTCCTACGATTTTTAATTCCAAATTTTTCTTCTTCCCTCCCCTTCCCTCTCCCCTCCCCAAGACACAAAGCAATCTGCATTAGTTATGTTGTGAAAGAAGAATCAGAACAAAATGGAAAAACCTCAAAAGAAATGTAGAAACAGTATGGTTCAATCTGCATGCAGAATCCACAGTTCCCTTTTCTGGATGTGGAGAACATTTTCCATCATGAGTCCTTTGGATTTGACTTGGATCATTGTATTGTTGAGAAGAGTTAAGTTTGTCGTCCCACAGTGTAGCTGTAGTCCTGTACTCTTCTGAGGCAAAGAAGAATATTTTGAGGTTGACACTATGTATTTGGAATCCTCTTTCCATTTAGATAACATGCAGAATATTCTCATAAATGCTTTTGGTCACACTCTGTTTTGTTCCTTGCCTAACATTGATTATCAAATCATCATTGAACACAGTCCTGTTGTCTTTCTTGATTGATCTTAAAAGTATTTACAGAAGACATCTGTTGAAAAAGAGACTTGAAGACTACTTTTAGTATACCAACATCAAATGCTTTAAAAATAATTCGAATAGAAACCCTGTGGTATCTGGTGGTCTTGATACCCTTTTGTCAACCGTACAATATAATTTTCAGAGACAAAGTGCTAACATCTAAGTGGTTCAGGGAAAGACTCATGTAGGAGATGGTGTTTGAGCTGAGCCTTGATTGGGGCTGTGGATTCTAAAAGGCAGTAGAAATGAGGACAGACTGACATTTGGAGATGAGGCACCATTTATGCAAAGGCATGGAGTCAAGAGAGATGGTATATCATAGGTGGATAATATCTAGTTGGATATTTTATTTAACTAGAACAGAGAGTGTGTGAAAGGGAATACTGTTGAAAAGGGAAAAAAAGACTGGAAAGGTAAGGAACTGCTATATTACCAGATGTTTTAAATGCCAGACGAAGGACTAGAAATAATCAAAAGCTACTGAAACTTTTCGAGTAGCGGGGTGACTTGGTCAGGATTGTTGTTTTTAACAAGATCAGTTTGGCAGCTTTGTGGAAGATGCTTAGAGAGTAAAGAGATTCAAGGCAGGGAGACCAAGTAGGGTCTGAAGCTAGGGTAGACATTATATGAGTAGAGATAAGGGGAACAGATGGGGGAAACGGAGAGAGAATGGACAAGATTTTGACAGTCCTTTGGATGTAGGAGTTAGGCAGTGAGGGTCTAATTTCTATTACAAAGCATGAATTTGTGTAGGAGCATTCAGAAACATATGAATAGGAAAAATGAAAGTTAGTGTTAGGGATAACTCAAGCTAAAGGAGATAAGGGACACGTGATTCAAGGGTAGCTGGTAGTATATTGTTGAATTATCATTGTTCAACTAGTCAGTGATAGGGTCAAGACATTGAAGGGAGGCCAGAGCAGTGGTTATATGGTTGGAGAGTGAAGATTCAGATTTCTGTGTAATGGAAATGGAAAAATCCTAAGTGAAAGCCACAGACAGATCAAGGGGATAGCCAATCCCTGTGTATAATTAAATAAAAATGATAGTTAAGGAAGTTGATGACTTGTAAGACTAGAAAATTTGAAGGGGTTACTGGTATGTACATTGAAGTCCCTGAGGATGAGGACAAGGGTTGGGTGTAGGGGAGTAGAAAACTTTCAGTCTACTACTAAATTCCTTGAGGAAGAAGGAAGGATAACTTGGGGGTTGTTGGATACCTGCAACAAAGAGATATGTTCCTAAAAGAAAGACATTTTGATGAGTAATGGGTGCAAAAAAGATAATCTGGGAATGAGAAATATGTCTACTTTTCTCTTGGTCCACTATGTTAAGGGTTATGAAAATAGGTGCACTAGAAAGAGTGTTTAGGATTGTAGTGTTTTCTGAGGTTTCTGTTAATTAAGGAAGGTAAATAATGGAGGGAAAGGATTTTCTCCTCAACTTTTAGACATCAGGAATTGGAGGTTGTATAGACACAATAAACTCATTTTCTTTAAACTCTCCTCCCCAAATCTCTCCTGTTTGGAATTTCCCAGTTATTGTTTTAAAAATTAAATTTTTTTTTTCCTCTTGTACCTTTCATCCCCTCCGGAAGGAAAGAAAAAGAAAATCCTTGTAGCAAATATGCATATCAAGCAAAATAAATTCCCATATCAGTCATGTCCAAAAAATATGTCTCTTTTTCTATTCCCTCACCTCTTTGAGGTGATATAGCATGCTTGCTTATCTGTCTTTTGGAAAGATGATTGGTTATTGATGCACTGGTCAGAAGTCAGAAGTATTTCAAAGCTATTTGTCTTTACATTGTTATTATTAATGGTATAAATTATTCTCTTCAATTCTGTTTACTTCACTCCGCATCTTTTGATACAAGTCCTCCCAGAGTTTCTCTAAGCCATTTCCCAGTTGGCAGACACTTCCTTAGTTTACTGTTCTTTTCCATCACAAAGAAAGCTGCTCTAAATATTTTTATACATATGAATCTTTTTGTATTTTCTTTGTTCTCTTTGGGGGTATAGGCTTGATGGTCACAGCTCTGGGTAAGAGGATATGCCCTTCACAATTTAGTAGACTTTCGGGAATAGTTGCAAATTGGTTTTCAGATTGGCAAGGCCAGTTCACACCTCTGCCAACAGTGAACTAAACTAGTGTGGTTTAGCTGCCCAACGAATGTATCTTAGAAAAGGAGCAGGGGGCAGCTAGGTGGCACAGTGGATAGAGCGCCGGCCTTGGATTCAGAAGGACCTGAGTTCAAATCCGACCTGAGACACTTAACACTTACTAGCTGTGTGACCCTGGGCAAGTCACTTAACCCCACTTGCCTCACCCAAAAAATTTTTTTTAAAAAGATACATTTGTTTTGTTTGTACAAAACCTTTTAAACTTTACATGACCAAAATTGTACATTTTATTTTCTGTGATGTTCTCTTTTCCTTGTTTGTTCACAAACTTGTCCCCTATCCATAAATCTGAAAGGTCATTTCTTCCTTGTTCCTCTGATTAGTTTTGATGTTACCCTTTTCTGTCTTACCCCATATACCCATTTGTAGTTCACTTTGATATATGATGTGAGATGTTGTTCTATAATTCATTTATGCCAGAATGTCTTCTGGTTTTCCTAGTGGTTTTTTGTTGTTAGTTTTTTGAATACTGAGTTCTTATCCCAGTAGTTGGAATCTTTAGATTTGTCAGCTAGCGAGTTAGTAAACATTTATTAAGCACCTACTATGTGCCAGGCACCATAGAGAATCAACTAAAAAACTCCTTGAAACAATTAACAACTTTAGCAAAGTTGCAGGATACAAAATAAATCCACGTAAATCATCAACGTTTCTATACGTGACCTACAAAGTCCAGCAGCAAGAGATCGAAAGAGAAATTCCATTTAAAGTAACAATAGACAATATAAAATACTTCGGAGTCTACTTGCCAAGACAAGCCCAGGAACTCTGTGAACACAATTACAAAACACTTTTCACACAAATCAAATCAGATCTTAAAAATTGGAAAGATATCAATTGCTCATGGATAGGCTGAGCTAATATAATAAAAATGACAATTCTACCTAAATTAATGTACTTATTCAGTGCCATACCAATCAGACTACCTAAAAATTATTTTATAGAGCTAGAAAACTTAATAACAATTCATCTGTAAAAACAAAAAGTCAAGAATATCAAGGGAAATAATGAAAAAAAAAATGCACAGGAAGGTGGGCTGGCTGTACCAAATCTGAAGCTTTACTATAAAACGGCAGTCATCAAAAGTATCTGGTACTGGTTAAGAAATAGAGTAGTGGATTGATGGAATAGATTAGGCACAGGAGACACAGTAGTAAATGACTTTAGTAACGTACTACTTGATAAACCCAAAGACTCCAGCGTCTGGGATAGGAACTTAGTATTTAAACAAAACTGCTGGGAAAACCGGAAGATAGTATGACAGAAACTAGGCGTAGACCAACATCTTACACCTTACACTAAAATGAGGTCAAAATGGGTACATGATTTAGGCATAAAAGGTGATACCATAGGTAAATTAGGAGAGGAAGGAATAGTTTACCTCTCAGATCTTTGGAATGAACAGTTTATGACCAAACAAGAGATAGAGAATATTATGAAATGCAAAATGTATGATTTAAAAGGTTTCGTACAAACAAAAGCAATTCATCCAAAATTAGAAGGGAAACAGAAAGCTGGAAAACAATTTTTATGGCCAGTACTTCTGATAAAGTTCTTATTTCTAAAATATATAGGGAACTAAATCAAATTTGTAAGAATGGAAGTCATTCCCCAATTGAGAAATGGTCAAAGGATATGAACAGGCTGTTTTCTGATGAAGAAATCAAAGTTATCCATTGCCATATGAAAAAATGCTCTAAATCACTATTGATTAGAGAAATGTACATTAAAACAACTCTGAGGTACCACCTGACACCTATCAGATTGGCTTATATGACAAAAAAGGAAATGTTGGAGAAGCTGTGGAAAAATTCCGGCCATTCTGGAAAGCAATTTGGAACTATGCCCAAAGGGCTATAAAGCTGTGCAAACCCTTTGACCCAGCAATACCACTATTAGGTCTTTTCCCCAAGGAGATCATAAAAAAGGGAAAAGGACCCACATGTACAAAAATATAGCTGCTCTTTTTGTGGTGGCAAGGAATTGGAAATTGAGGGGTTTCCCATCAATTGGCATATGAATGTAATGGAACACTAGTGTTGTAAGAAATGATGAGCAGGCAGATTTCAGAGAAACCTGGAAGGACTTGCATGAACTGATGATGAGTGAGATGAGCAGAACCAGGAGAACATTGTACATAGTATCATCAACATTATGTGATGATCAACTATGATAGACTTGACTCTTTTCAACAATACAATGGTCCAATATAGTTCCAAAGGACTCATGATGAAAAATGCTCTCCAAATCCAGAAAAAAAGAACTGTGACATCTAGATGCAGATTGAACCATACTGTTTCTATTTTTTTAATCTTTTTTGAGGTTTTTCCTTTTTGCTCTGATTCTTTCATAGCATGACTAATGCAGAAATATGTTTAACGTTATTGTACATATATAACTTATATCAGATTACTTGCTATCTTGGGGAGGGTGGAGGGAGGGAGAAAAATTTGAAATTGGAAATCTTATAGAAACAAATGTTGCGGGGGGCAGCTAGGTGGCACAGTGGATAAAGCACCAGCTCTTGATTCAGGAGGACCTGAGTTCAAATCCAGACAGAGACACTTGACACTGACTAGCTGTATAACCCTGGGCAAGTCACTTAACCCTCATTGCCCTGCAAAAAAATCCAAAAAACAAAACAACAACAACAAAATAACCCCGCAAATGTTGCAAACTATTTCTACATGTAACTGGAAAATAATAAAATACTTTTATGGAAAAAAAGACACAGTGTCATCAAGGTGCTCACAATCTAATGGGAAAGACAACAGGCAAACAAATATATACAAGTTATATAGAAGACAAATAGGAAGTAATTAAAAGAGAAAAGGCACTGAAATTAAGAGAGTTTGGGAAAGCCTTCTTGTAGAAGTTGAGATTTTATCTGGGACCAATGGGAAGCCTGGAGGTAGAAATGAGGATAGAGAACATTGCAGGCACAGGAGATGTCTTGTGAATGAATATGCCTGGAGCTGAGAGATGGAGGGTCTTGTTAGACAAACAGTTGCAAAGCCGGTGTCGCTGGATCAAGAAGTGGGTGGTGTCAAGGGTCCAGGAGTTGTATCAAATATAACATGATGCAAGTTCCTTTGCTTCCTTACTGACTTCTTGTTATTACCGTTGAGAGCATGACCATCTTGAAACTTTGGTGCCATTTTTCTTTCTTTTTTTTTTTTTTAAGTGAGGCAATTGGGGTTAAATGACTTGCCCAGGGTCACACAGCTAGTAAGTGTTAAGTGTCTGAGGCCAGATTTGAACTCAGGTACTCCTGACTCCAGGGCCGGTGCTTTGGTGCCATTTTTGATTCTGCATTCCTTTACTCCCTCCCTCATCTAGTCTGTTGCCAAGGCATGAAATTTTACTTTACTGAGTTTTCTCAGATATGCTCCCCTCTTTCCTTTGACACTGCCACTACTCTGCTGTGTGTGGAAGGGGCAGCTGAGATAGGACAAAGCCCCTACTGCATGCCAGGTATTGTGCTTAAACCCTTTACAAATACTATCTCATTTGATCCTCACAATAGCCTTGGCAAGTGTTTTTATTATGTGTATTCCACTGTTGAGGAAACTGAGGCAAAGTTCAGGTCTTGCTGTGTCATTCCTCTGCTCATTCAGCTCCAGTGACTCCATGTTGCCTCCCCTGTTAGACTGTGAGCTCCTTGAGATCAGGGACTGTCTTTTATCTTTTTTTTGTATCTCTCTGTATTATATAATATGTGTATCTTTGTATATTTAGCCAGAGCTTGGTATTGTGCTTCCACATAATAGGCACTTAATAAATGTTAGTTACCAACTGACTCACTTTCACTCATCCCACATATCCAATCAGATCTTGCCAAGACTTGTCGATTCTTTCTTCTCAACTTCTACAACTTCTGTCCCTTTCCATTTAGATACCACCCTAACATAGCACCTTATCACTTCTTTCATGCAGTACTACAGTAGTCATTAGTCTTCTGATTTGTTTCCACAGGAAACTCTCCTCCACTCAGCTGCTAAAGTATTTTTCCTTATGTTGGAACATTTTACATGTGTTCTTGAGCTGCAGTGGCCCCCTATTACCTCCTGAATAAAATATAAAATTATCTGGCATTTAAGACCCTTTATGATCTAATTCCTTCTTACCTTTTTAGTCTTATTACATTCAATCCCTGTCCATGCACTTCATGATCTAGCTACACTGGCCTACTTACTGCTTTTGGCACATGACACCCCATCTCCCATTTTCATGGCTTTGCACACAGACTGGTCTGCATAGCTGGAAAGCTCTTTATCCTCATCCTTGCCTCTTAGATTCCTTTAAGACTTAGCTAGTTGTTTGTTGTCTCCCCCATTAGAATGTGAACTTCTTGACAGGAGGAACTATTTTTTTTCCCCTTTCTTTGACCTGCCTTCAAATACAGCCTCAAACAAAAATAGCTGTGTGACCCTGGGTAAATCACATAACTTCTGTTTGTCTTAATCCACTGGAGAAGGAAATGGCAAACTACTCTTGTATCTTTGCCAAGAAAACCCCATGGACTGTATGGTTCACAGAGTCATGAAGAGTTGGACACTACTGAACAGCAACAAATTGTTTCCTCAGAGCTGCCTATGAAGTCCTTAGTAATTAAATGTTTATTGGCAGCTAGGTGGCACTGAGCCTGGAATTGGGAAGTTCAAATCTAGCCTCAGACTGAACAACAAATCATTATGATTGATGGAGCTGGGAATTTGTATGGCAATAATCATCTGATATCGAGGCACGACCCTTTAGGGTCCTATCACTACTAACCACAAATTTACTTTGCGCTATTACTGCCTCTGACATCCAAAGGGCCTAAATTTCTTCTTTTATACTTCTGAGATGGAGTAGTTGAGGAATAATAACATTTTGATGAGGTCTTTGTAGGCTGGTATTAAGGACCTACCTTGGGGATACAAAAAGGGGCAAAAGACAGTCATTGCTTCAAGGAGCTTACTGTCTAATGGGAGAGACAACATGCAAACCAAGCTATACATGATAAATAGGAAATAATGGAGGAAGGCATTGGAATTAAGAGGGGATAGGGAAATCTTCCAGGAAAAGGTAAAATTTTGGTTGCCACTTAAAGGAAGCCAGGGAAGTCAATGTGAGTGGAGAAGGGAGAGCATTACAGGTCTGGGGGCCAGCCAGAGAGAATGCCCAGAACTGAGAGATGGAACAGCCAGGAGGCCAGTGCTGCTGGATGGAGGAGTATATATGTCAGGGAGTAAGAAAGGTACAAGAAAACTGAAAAGTTAGGAGGGGGCTTGACTATGACGAGCTGTGAGTGCCCCAAAGAGCATTTTGTATTTGTTCCTACAGGCAATAGGAAGCCATTGGTTTATGGGGGGGAGGGTAAAATGAGTCAGTGTAGCATGACTTGAGGCAGTCACACCCACCAGCAGGCTACTGCAGTCATCTTGGTTTGAGAGGCCTACATCAAAGTGGTGTCAGTGTCAGAGAGAGAGATATGGGGTGGTTTTGTATGTGTGTTTTGTTTGTTTTTAAAGTAATAAACATTTTTATTTATAGTTTGGGGTTCCAATTTTTATCCCTCCTCCTTCCCTGAGCTGGTAAGCAATCAGATATAGGTTATACGTGTACGATTATGTAAAACATTACCATATCAGTCATTTTGTATATGGAACCTTGAATAAAAGAAAAAAATGGAAGAAAGTGAAAAATAGCATGCTTCAGTCTGTGTTCCATAAATATCAGTTTCGAGGTGGATAGTATGTTTCATTGATAGTCCTTTGGGATTGTCTTGGATCATTGTATTGTTGAGAATAGTTGTCTTTCACAGCTCTTCATCAAACAATATTTCTGTCTCTCTGCACAATGTTCTCTTGGTTCTGCTCACTTTACTATACATCAGTTTATATAAAGTCTTTCCAGACCTTTTTTGAAATCATGATGGGGGTGTTTTTGAGAGATGTTACAAAGGAGGATGGTATTCCCTCACAGTTGAATGGGAATTCCAGAGGGGTACAGTGGAGGTGGTACAAACATTTGTATTGGGACATGTTAGTGTAAAGTTGAGGGGGATAGGGATTGTGTGTGTGTGTGTGTGTGTGTATACGTACTAGAAAGTTATCTTCTAAATGGCAGGTGTTTGTTACATGAGAGAAAATTTGTAGAGGCCACAGGGGTAATAGTGGTTGGCAGATGGACAAGGAAGCTCATTGTCTCTAAGGAATATTGCATAGGGAGCAGAATGGTTCCTCAGTCTGATCCTTCACCTGGATGGCTTGTGGATAGAGAAAGGGGGTAAATGGTTGGGTGTTAATTTCCTTGGCCCTGGAGGCCAGAGGGCTACTTGATGACAGAATGTTTTGTATCTCTTTTCTTTTGGATCTTTTGTATCTCTAGAACCCACCTAGCACAGGACCTGCCTGATCCACAGTGGAATACAGGGTAGACTTGTAGATTGAATAGTTGAACTTCTTGTGACAAAAAAGCCAACAGCAGTTCTTGAATAAAACTGGAGAGGCAGGCAGCACACTACAGTTGGAAGGGCAGTGCTTCTGGAGTCTGATCACCTGGGTTGAAATCCTACCTCTGAAACTTAGCATAGGTGTGATGCAGACCAAATCATATCACCTGCCTTGTAAAATGAGGACTTTGAATTAGTTACCATCCCTCTGAAAATCTTCTGAGAGAACCTTTGACAACGACAAAATTAAAGTGTAGGTAGCACCACAGCACTCCAGAACTGAGGGGAGAACATGAAACAAAGCAATGAACCAGGAAGGACTAGTATTAGAAAAGTCATTGATAGGGAAAGAGTGTTAAACTCTGCCTCTCTTACTTTATTTGTTTTTGTGTGGGGTTTTTTTGGGGGGTGAGGCAATTGGGGTTAAGTGACTTGCCCAGGGGTCACACAGCTAGTAAGGGTCAAGGGTCTGAGGCTGGATTTGAACTCAGGTCCTCCTGAATCCAGGGCCGGTGCTCTATCCACTGTACCACCTAACTGTCCCTCTTACTTTATTTGTGACCTTTCCCAAGTCACTTGTCTCAGGGCCTCAGGTTTCTCAACTGTAAAATGAGAGAGATTGGAATAAGGGAAAGGAATGAGCATTTATTAAGTGATTGTTGTGTGCCAAGTGCTATACTTAAGTTATTAACAAATATCTTATTTGAACCTCACACCCTGAGAAGTAGGTACTGTTGATAGAAGATTGCGAAGATTGTTGAAGAAATTGAGACATAAAGAGGTTAAGTCATTTGCCCCACGGTCACACAACCAGCAAGTGTCTGAGGTCAGACCTCAAAGTTCTCTTTCATTTTATTTTTAAGTATTAATCATTTGGAGCATTTTTTCATATGGTGGTTGATAGCTTGGATTGCTTTCTCTACCAACTGCTTTTTTTTTTTTTAGTGAGGCAATTCGGGTTAAGTGACTTGTCCAGGGTCGCATAGCTAGTAAGTGTTAAGTTTCTGAGGCCGGATTTGAACTCAGGTACTCCTGAATCCACCTAGCTGTTCCTACCAACTGCTTCTTTATATCCTTTGACCATTATTTAATCAGTTGGATTATGGTTCTTATTCTACATTTGAATCAGTTCTCAATATGAAATCTTTGATTAGTGACATTTTGCTAGAAAATTTCCCCCAGTTATATGCTCTTCTAATTTTCACTGCATTAATTTTTAATTTTTATTTGGTCATAATTGTTCATTTTATTACCTAATCCTCTCTATCCCTTGTTTAGTCAAACTCTTCCTTTATCCATATATCTGAAAGGTAATTTCTTCCTTCTTGAATTTTCTTGGAATATCACTCTTTTTTTTTTTTCCCCTTTTTAAAAAATCTAAGTCAGGTAAGCATTTGGAATTTACCTTGTTGTATATACTGAAAGTTGTTGGTCTATACAGAATTTCTTCTAGGTTGCATTGTAGCTTTACCAGCAGTTCTCAAATATTGAGACCTCATTCTAGTAACTAGGTTCTTTGGATATATTAAAACCCTATTGGGTGGGCAGCTAGGTGGCACAAGGGGGGGAACCCTGTTGTGTTGATGAGTCATTTTTTCCACTGATTCAACCTCTCATTCCTTCCCCCCTCCCCATCTTTCAGGTTGGTTTTGGGTTGGGGGGCAGGGCAATGAGGATTAAGTGGCTTGCCCAGAATCACACAGTTAAGTATCAGGTGTCTGAGGCTGGACTTGAACTCAGGCCCTCCTGAATCCAAGGCCAGTGCTTTATCCACTGTGCCACCTAGCTGCCCCCTCCCCATCTTTCAACTGATTACAACCTTGTAACTTCTTTCTTTCCTACCTTTTTTCATTATTTCCTTTTAGAGTCTTATCCTTTTGTTCCTCCATATGAATTTCATTATCTTTTTCTAGCCCTATCAAATAAACCTTTCATAGTTTGGTGTGGAACTTGATGTGTAAGTGAATTTAGGTTGTATTATCATTTTTATTATATTGGCTGTACCTATAATTAGCATCTAACATTTTCCCGATTCTTTAGGTGTATATTTCTTCCAAAAATGTGTTTTGTTTTTGTTTTTTTAGTTCAAGTCTATATATGATTTGATAGGTAGACTTCCATGCTTATGTTTTTGGAGTTATTTTTGAATGGGATTTTTCTTTCCATCTCTTCTTGCTGAATTTTCTTAGTAATAGATAGTAATAGTAATAGATTTATGTGCATTTGTTTTATATCCTATAACTTTGCTAAATTTGTTTCAAATTAAAATTTAATTGCTCTTTTAGAGTTTTCTAAGCCAATTTTATCTTTAACAAATGGGGTCTGTACACGATGTTTGTTTACTTGATAAATGCCCCTAATACTGTCATTTGTGAGGGCTTGTGGAAAAATTATGTAAAAATTGGATTGCCTGGAGAAATTCATCAGTACTGTATCCAGGTCCTGGATAATGGACAGTGGTCTTGCGCTTTCTCAGTCACCAGTGGAGTGAAGCAGGGCCCTTTCTTTGCTTATTTTTAACATGATGTTTTTAGCAGTGTTGAGTGTTGTCAGAAGCCTTCAATGAGGATGAAAGAGGCATCAAGGTCAGCTACTGCACCAATGGTAAACTATTTAACTTGAAAAGGCTACAAGCTAAGACTAAAGTGGAGGGTGAGTTGTTCACAAATGATCATGCATGCACTTAATGCCTCCTCTGAAGCTGAAATGTTGCAAAATATGGATCGATTCTCTGCTGCTTGTGCTAATTTTATCCTAGCAATTTCAAGAAAACACAGGCTCTCCAGTATTCAGCGTGAAGTCATCCATATATGGACCCATTGGTTACAGCAAATGGAGAAATTTTGAATACTGTGGATAAATTCATTAATCCTGGCTGTATACTTTCCAGGGATACTGATAAGATTCATCCATGATTGATCTCAGTCTTCAAAGGAAAGTTTTGGAGAGAAAAAGGTATTAGATTGCCTATCAAACTGAGGCTCTACAGAGTCTTTGTGGTGACCTCATTGTTTTATGCCTGTGAAACTTCCATTTGAATTGTCTCTGGAAGATTCTGAAGATCACCTGGACAGGGACAATGAGATCCTTTCTCAAGCTAAATTGCTAAGCATTCAAACTCTACTACAGAGAGCACAATACTAGTGGGCTAGCCATTTTGTTTGAATGCCAGATGTAACTTTTGGCCTAAAAGACAATTTTAGGAGAACTCATGCAAGGCAAGCACTGGTGGTCAGAAGAAGCAATGCAAGGACACTGTTAAGGTCTCTCCAAAAAAAATTTGTACTAAATTAGGAGACATTGGAGCCACTGCCAAAGAAGTGTCCAGCATGGTGTGCCCACATCAGAGAAGGCTCTCTGTTCTATGAGCAAAGCAGAACTTCAGTAGCTCAAAAGAAATGTAGGATGTGTTAAGTTAGAGAGACATCTCCACTCCAGATGTTCATATGGACTATTTGTGCCCAACCTGGGGTACAGCCTTCCAATCTCATATTGGTCTAATCGGCCACAGTTGGAGACATTGTACTTTGACTCCAATTTTTTGTTTTTTAAACAGAAATGGATGTTGGATTTTGTCAAAGCTCTTTCAACATCTGTTAATAAAAATGACATTTTTTTAAAGTAAAGATTTGAGTTCCAAATTCTATCCTTCCTTGCTTCCTTCCGTCCCTCCTCTCCCCCTTCCCTGAGGATGTAAGCAATCAGATATAGGTTATACATGTGCAATTATGTAAAGGTGTGTAGCACATTTTTTTCCTCATGACTTCTTTGGAATTGTGTGTGAGTATATATATATATATATATATTCTCTTTGAACCAATTCCAATAAGTGCAAGGTTCAACCCTCTCTCTCCTACTTTTTTTTTTCAGGTGGGGCAGTGTTGGGGGAATCATCCCAACATAATCCACTCTCATTGCCCTTTGGCAATGTAAACTCCTTTCAACTGCCCTTATAATGATAAAGTCAAGAGTTAGAGATATCCTCTTTCCACTGTAGGAATTCAAACAGTTTAACCTTATTAAATCACATATGCTTTCTCTTTCCTGCTCCCCTTTGTTGTGCTTCTTTTGAATCTTGTGTTTGAATGTTAGATTTTCTATTCAGCTAAAGGGCTTTTCATCAGGAATGCTTGGAAAGTTCTCTATTTAATTAAATATCCACTTTTTCCCCCTGAAAGGATCATATTCAGTTTTGCTGGGTAGGTGATTCTTGGTTGTAATCCTAGCTCCTTTGCCCTCTGCAATATTATATCCCAAACCCTCTGCTGCTAAATCTTATGTGAGCCTGATTGTGACGCCTCATTATTTGAAGTGTTTCTTTTTGATTGCTTGCAATATTTTCTTCTTGAGCTGGGAGCTCTAGAATTTTGCTATAATACTGCTGAGAGTTTAACTTTTGTGATCTCTTTTAGGAGGCAATTGGTAAATTCTTTCAATTTCTGTTTTTAAGATATTTATAATTTCTTGAAAGATGGTGTCTAGTTTCTCTTTTTTGATCATGTCTTTCATTTAGTCTAATAATTCTTAAATTATCTCTTGATATCTTATCCAGGTCAGTTGTTTTTCCAATATTTCTTGTTTTCTTCCCTTTTTTCATTCTTTCTACTTTTGTTTTATTGTTTTTGAAGTTTCATGGAATCATTAGTTTCCACTTGCCCGATTCTAATTTTTTTAAAAATTAGAGTATTTTATTAATTTATTTTTTCCCATTACATGTAAAGATAGTTCTCAACTTTTGTTTATACAACCTTTCCAATTTCAGATTTTTCTCCCTCCCTCCCCTAGAAAGCAGGTAATCTGATATAGGTTATATATATATATAATGTGTGTGTGTGTGTATGTATATGTGTGTATATTTATATATATAATAACATTAAACATATTTCTGCATTAGTCATGTTATAAGAGAAAAATCAGAGCAATGAGGAAAAACCTCAAAATAGAAGAACAGCAGCACCAAAAACAAAAGAAACAGTATGGTTCATTTAGCATCTATACTCCACAGTTCCTTCCTTTTTCTCTCTCCCCCCCCCCCCCCCCAATTTGGAGATCCTTCTCCATCATGAGTTCCTTGGAACCCTTCTGTACCCTTGCATTGGTGAGAAGAATATAGTCCATCACGGTAGGTCAACACACAATGTTGATGATACTGTGTACAATGTTCTTCTGGTTCTGCTCATCTCACTCATCATTAGTCCATGCAAGACCCTCCAGGTTTCTCTGAACTCCCCATGTTCATTATTTCTCACAGCACAATAGTATTCCATTACATTCGTATACCACAACTTGTCCAGCCATTCCCCAATTGATGGGCATCCCCTCAACTTCCAATTCCTTGCCACAACATAAAGAGCAGCTTTAAATATCTTTGTACATGTGGGTCCTTCTCCCCTTTCCATGATCTCTTTGGGAAAAAGACCCAAAAGTGGTATTGCTGGGTCAAAGGGTATGCATAGCTTCACAGCCCTTTGGGCATAATTCCAAATTGCTTTCCAGAATGATTGGATCAGTTTACAGCTCCACCAACAATGCATTGGTGTTCCAATTTTTCCACAGCTTCTCCAACATTTATTTTTTTTCCTTTTTTGTCATATTAGCCAATCTGATAGGTGTCAGGTGTCAGAGTTGTTTTTGGTTTTGTTTTTGCAGGGTGATGGGGGTTAAGTGACTTGCCCAGGGTCACACAGCTAGTAAGTGTCAAGTGTCTTAGGCCAGATTTGAACTCAGGTACTGCTGAATGCAGGGCCAGTGCTTTATCCACTGCGCTTGTAGTTGTCCCCCAGAGTTGTTTTAATTTGCATTTCTCTAATCAATAGTATTGGGAACTAAATCAAATTTATAAGAATCCAAGTCATTCCCCAATTGAGAAATGGTCAAAGGATATGAACAGGCAGTTTTCTGATGAAGAAAGCAAAGCTATCTATCCCTATATGAAAAAATGCTCTAAATCACTAATGATTAGAGAGATGCAAATTAAAACAACTTTGAGGTACCACCTGACACCTATTAGATTGTCTAAAATGACAAAAAAGGAAAATAATAAATTTTGGAGAAGCTGTGGAAAAATTGGAACACTAATGCATTGTTGGTGGAGCTGTGAACCGATTCTAATTTTTGAGGGATTATTATCTTCAGTTAGCTTTTGTACTTTCTTTTTCATTTTACTTATTCTGCTTTTTTAGCAATTCTTTTCTTTAGTGAATTTTTGTGCCTGTTACAATAGGCCAATTAAGTCTTTTTTTTTTTTTTTTGGGCGGGGCAGTGGGGGTTAAGTGACTTGCCCAGGGTCACTCAGCTAGTAAGTGTCAAGTGTCTGAGGCCGGATTTGAACTCAGGAACTCCTGAATCCAGGGCTGGTGCTTTATCCACTGTACCACCTAGCCGCCCCCCAATTGAGTCTTTAAAGGGTTTGGGGTTTTTTCCTTAAGTTTTTTAAAATGTCCCTTTTACCAAGTTGTTAATTCTCTTCATAATTTTCGTGCATCACTTATTTCTTTTCACAATTTTCCCCCTACTGTTATCTCCTCCTTTTTAACTCTTCTAGGAATTCTTACTGCTTTGGATTCAATTATCATTTTTCTTTGAGGCTTTGCTTGTAGCTATTTTCACAGTGTTGTCTTCAAAGTTTATGTCTTGTTCTTCCTAGCCACTATAGTGACTTTTTGTGGTAAAATTCTTTTTATGTTTGTTTGTTTGCTCATTTTCCCATATGGAAGGCATGTGCCAAGCTTCAGGCTTTTTCCTGCTGCTATTTTTGGAAGTTGTTCTGGTAGGTCTGCAAGTTTTCATTGCTTCCAAGTTGATGTGATCTGAGGAGAGGTGTGGTTTGGTTACTTCACCTGCCCTGTGCTCTGGTCTTTACCCGTGAAGGGACTGTGCTCCCTTGCAAATACAAGTACCAGTGCTCCTCTGAACCCTGGAACCCTGTTTTCCGACAACCGTAAATACTAGTAGTCTTTTCTGCTCATGAAACTGAGAACCAGAACTTCTTATGTGTAAAAGAGTTGCCAATCAGTGCCGGGAAAGGGTAATTTGTTTCTGACCAGTTATCTGACCCCCTTATTGTCTCTGGGCTGAGAACCTTGGAGGGCCTTCTGTGAGGCCCACCTGCTGATGCTCCTGCCAGTTGGCCAGTGCCCACCCTCCTACAGATCTCTTAAGTTGTCTTTTGCTGGGAAAATTTATCCCTCTGACCTTCTGTTGGCTCTGCTACTGTAAAATTTTATTTGAGATGTTACAGTTGATTGGAAGTTGTTTGGAATGTTGGGTAAGTTCAGATGGGTACTTGCCTCTAAGCCACCATCTTGGTTCTGCTGTTGTCTCTCTTTGATATGGAAGTGTTATCAGCACAATCACACAGTTTGATTTGAGGATATGGGGGAGAACTCATTTGTCCAAGGTTGCATGGGTACTGAGTGTCAGAAGATTTGAATTCAGCCTCTAGGACCAAACTAATTGAAATAGTAGTATCTAGGAGTTCCCAAGATGTTTCAGAAGATTATTTTCTTTTTATTTTCCTTGAAAACAAGATAATCAAAGAGAAAGGAAGATAGGAATTCATCACATATGGGGTTGGAGGAGTATGTCTTCCTGATTCCGGGTCCCATACTCTGCCCACTATTTGCTATAGCAGGGGGGAAAGCAGAGAGGAGAGGTGGGCCTACTAGTTTTGTGCTGGCACTGATTGTGAAATGTTCTGTGTGAGCATCAGGGATTGATTTATTGTTTTGTTGATTGTCTAGATTTAAAGTGAGAGAAAATGTTAATTTTCTTTAACATACAAGTGTGGCAGTGAGGTGATTATTAAACATTTACTGCCACACCCCTGTGCCTAACCCATGTTATCAGTAAACACTGGCATATAGTAATCCTATCACAGATGGGTATGAATTGGGTTTAGGACTCATGTTCACTTTGCTAGTAAGTGGATTCTTATGGACTAGAAAGAGAAATGGCTTTCTAGAGTAGAAATTCATTCACTACCAAAACATAGAGAAATGCAATTAATAGAATAAAATTTAATGTAGGATGGGGGTAGCTAGATGGCGCAGTGGATAGAGCACCGGCCCTGGAGTCCGGAGTACCTGAGTTCAAATCCAGCCTCAGACACTTAACACTTACTAGCTGTGTGACCCTGGGCAAGTCACTTAACCCCAATTGCCTCACTTAAAAAAAAAAGAAAGAAAGAAAGAAAATTTAATGTAGGATGGCAAAATATTTCCAAGTTGGGACCCTTCTAGCTAGATCTTCAATGGGCAAGTTGTAGAGTTGTGCTTTGGCTGTGATATCACAGACAATCCTGAACTTTCTCTGTTCTATGAGGTGTTTCTCTTTGTTTTAAATGTTTATGCTTTTGGGAATCTTTCCTGTTCTCTGATGAAAATTTGTTAATGTATCCTCTTTGGTTCCAATCCTTGATTTCCAAATAGGGAAAATCTCTCAAGCTTCTGTTCACAGCCAACCTTCTCCATCTGTGATATGGTTGTGCATTGCTTCAGGCTTTTCATTTCAAAGGCCCCAGGAGGCAGACAGCCCTGGTAGGAAAAAAAACAACAACAACTAAATATTCTGACATTCTGTGTGATCAGGAACTTTGGCCTCCCTGTGTTCTGTTAAGTATGTTGGCTTCTGGTCCCAAGATGATTTGCCAGAAGGTATCCTGGGGAAGATGCACACTGTGCGTCCAGATCCCAGGTCATAGCACCTGTCATCTGTGATAGCTATCTGGGTAATGAATCATAGATTTTAGCAGCTGAATGGGACATTGGCTTCCATCTGATAAAATCTTAACAGGCCAAACAGTATTGTCTAATACAATACTATTAATTTATTATTTGGTACAATTTTTTCTTATAGAAAGTGGTTTTTCTGATATGGCTGTGTATAATTTTGCGTATTAAATGTGTTCTGGAGAGCTATATGTAAGTAAAGTGAACTTTCGGATATCAAGTCTTATTTTTCCTGTTGCATTTTGATTGTAAAATTAGATTTACCTTCTTCAAGGGAAAAAAAATGGTCATCCAGTTGTAATAAGATCAGAACTAATTAAATAAAGCTCAGGAAATGTCATTGGAGGAGGTCTTCCATGTAGAATACGTAGAGCCACAGACCTTTCACTATACTAAGAACACTGCCTCCAAAGCCCTCTTGTTCAGACAGGGACTCAGTTTTGTTCCAAGGGAACAGTCACGGAGGTGTGGGGGGTGGTAGGTAGATAATATATCCAGAAATGGCTAAAATAAAAACAAATATGATCACAAGGCTTCTTTTAAAATCTGAATTAATTCTCTCATAAGGTTCAAACTGATTGAGGATAGATATTTAGACCAATCCCAAAGTGTGGGAAGATGGTGACAGCTGATTTTTGTTGTTTTGGGGGGGTGGGGCAGTGAGGGTTAAGTGACTCGCCCAGGGTCACACAGCTAGTATCAACTGTCTGGGTCAGTATTTGAACTCAGGT
Organism: Dromiciops gliroides; assembly: GCF_019393635.1. Classification (NCBI taxonomy): domain Eukaryota; kingdom Metazoa; phylum Chordata; class Mammalia; order Microbiotheria; family Microbiotheriidae; genus Dromiciops; species Dromiciops gliroides. The sequence continues at coordinate 148,021,407 of NC_057862.1, forward strand.
CCTCCTGAATCTGCCCAGTACCTTTATCCACTGTACCACCTAGCTGCTCCATGGCTATTGTTTTAACTTAAGAGCCAATGTGTAGTTTTTAAGACCTAGGCACTCAATTAATCTCTTGACACTGTCAGTTTCTCAGCTACTAGACTCTGCTTCTTCAAACAATCAACAAGTCTTTATTAAGTGCTTATTATGTATTGAGAGGCAGCTAGGTGGGTCAGTAGATAGAATCAAGAAGACCTTCATTCAAGTCCTGCCCCCACACTTGCTAGCAGTGTGACCCAGGGCAAGTCAGTTCAACTTTTGCTCTCTTTCTTCATCTGTTAAATGGGGATAATAATAGAACCTATCTTCTAGGCTTGTTGTGAGGATAAAATGCAATAATATTTGAAAAGAAGGTTTTATATAAACATTAAGTCCTCATCATTTTTAGGCACTGTGCTTGATTTTGGATTACAAAGGCAACAATGGATTTGACCTTCTCAAAAGGCTTACATTTTCTTGGGGAAATACAACTTTTATTGGCCCAGAAGGACATATCAAATAGAAAGATCATTGAGGTGACTCATTAGCAGCTGGGGATGGTGGGTGAGAAAAGGCCTCATTTGAATCTGTCTTTGAAGGAAATGAGGGATTCTAAGAGTCTGGGGAGGAGGAGGAATGCTTTGCACTCCCGTGCAGACATGGGTGTGTACGATGGACTGGAACATCACTCATGAGGAACAGTAAAACCTCAAGTTTTGTCACAGTATAGAAGGGTGTCCGGGGGAGATAACAAAGGGAGCAAGGATCCAAGCGGTGAAAGGCATGAGAAATTTATTTGTACTTGATTCAGGATGTAGTAAGGAAGGGGGAGAAGGGAACAAAGGATTTGTTAGCACCTACTGTGTGCCAGGCGATGTAGTAGGGGCTTTGCATATAATAGGGAGCCACTGGAACTCATTGAGAAAAGGAGTTAACTGTTATACCTGTGCTGAAGGATAGAGAGACAGAGATAACCTCACTCAGGAAGAACTGTTTGGGAGTCTTTTACAATATTCCAGATGAGAGGGATTGAGGATCTGAACTAGTGTTAAGACTGTGTGAGTGGAAAGAAGAGGGACAGACAAGACTTGGCTGCTGCTTTGCTATGTGGAATGAAGGAGTCAAGCATAACTCCACAATTGTGAGCTTGTGTGATAGGAAGCACAGTGCTCCTGAAAAAACAAATTCAGAAGAGATTGTGTTTTGTGGTACCTTCATGCAACGTTTTAGAAGTGACTGAATCTGTGTATACTTAAGAAGGCCTTATGCTATTACACCTCTGCTTAGCGTAGGATGGGATTATTAGCAGTTGTTCTCTATGGCCAAGTTCAGTAATTTGGCCCAATTCAAAATACCCAAAGCAGAGCTCATTATCTTCTGTCTCAGACCCACCCTTCGTTTGACTCTTCCTCTGCTTCACCCGGTTGAGTCAATTGCTGAGTCATTTCTTACTCCAGGACATTTTCCACCTCTGTCCCTATGCTCTCTACACACATATCCAGTTCCCTAGCAAAGACACTAGTGTACTTTTAGTGGAGCTGTGAATTAGTCCAACTGTTTTAAAAGGTAATTTCTTATTATACTAAACGGAGTCAGGAAACCATATCTGCTCATTGAATCGGCTATCCTACCATTGCAGGATATATTCCCCAAGGAGCTCATGCAAAATATTTATAGCAATACTTGTAGTAGCAAAGAATTGAAAGGCAGATTTCCTGTTAATTGAGGAATAGTTGAAGACATTGTGATATAAGAATGTAAAGGAATATTCTACCACAAAAATGTTGAACTATGAATAAGAAATACTCAGGGAAAGTAATTTTCACTTATGCATAAAACAACTGGTTTGGACCAGAGGGTCAGTAATGTCCTTTCCAGCTTTGAATCTGTGATACTGTAACCAGTTTGTATTACTATTTGTATTATTATTTGTATTACTGCAGTAATATACAGGAAAACAACATTAAAATACTTAATTCTGATCATTACAGTGAGCAGCGTAACTTCAAAGGAGTGGTGGTAAAGTGTTCCAACCCTATTTCAACAGAGAGGTAATGAAGTATAGTGAGAAGTGGGGCACATGGCTTTAACCCTGGCCAATAATAGGAAGGAACAATTTATTAAGTGCCTACTATGTGCCAGACACAGTGCTAATAATATATACTTTACAAATACTTAATTTAATCCTCATAACAACCTTGGGAGGTGGGTGCCATTATACCCATTTCATAGTTAAGGAAACTGAGGTAGACATAAATAATTAGTTGTAAGAATTGAAATGACACCTCCTGCTGGGAGGGACATTATGATTTCTGGCCATGAAAAGAAAACATGTGACTTTAGTGGCCAGAAGTGATGTCTACCACCCATAGGACCTGTCAATCAAAGTTACCAGCCAATTAACTTGGAGCTGTGTGTGGAGGGCCCTGTTTCCTGTTTCACAAGAGGTTCTGGGAGAAACAGCTGAGGAGCGGCCTTTTCTTGGTGGGAGAGACAGGCAGGAGAAGGAGGGAGGGAGAGAGAAGCACACTCGAGAGCATACTTTATCCATGCGTTTCTCTTTACTAACTCTTAAAAGTCTAAACTCTTGCTTAAAGCTTCTAATTTAAGGCGACTACTCATTAGATTTTAGATGTCATAGCTAGAATTGTAGGCCCTTACATAGTCCAGGGTCAAATCTCAAGTAAGGGTCTGAGACTAAATTTGAACCCATGTCTTCCTTACTCTAAGCTCTGTGCTCTATCCACTGTGGCACCCAGCATTTATTTGTTTTTCTTTACTGGGCTGAATTGTTTCTCTTTTTCTCTTCCTTTGGCGAATAGTTGTGTGTTTTTTCACCTCAAAGAATTTTAAAATTCATCTCTATTTTAACATCACATTTCTTTTAATATATAATCCTTTCTTTGAGTCATCACAAGGGGGAGAAGTGAAGAGGGAGATTGTGGGAAAGTGGCAATATTGTAAGGAAAAATAATCCATAAAACTTTTTTGGTTTTGGTGGGGCAGTGAGGGTTAAGTGACTTTCCCAGGGTCACACAGCTAGTAAGTGTCAAGTGTCTGAGCGGATTTGAACTCAGGTTGTCCTGAATCCAGGGTCAGTGCTTTATCCACTGTGCCATCTAGCTGCCCCCAATAAAACTTTTTTTTAAAAAAAAAAAGAGTTGCATCTCCTTTCCTAATGGATGACCACTAAAAGTGGGAAAACGCCTGACAAATGACTTACTCTTGAATAGAGCAAATTCATGTAATTTGTTTTCAATTATTATCTCAGTTTTGGACCTGGCCTTTGCTGAGTTGACCTGTAATTGGGCCTTTGTTCTCTTCAGGTTATGTGAATTCTTTTGATGAAATTTTAGACATCCAGAACTATGTCTTCTGTCTATCTAGGCAGAGGTGATTTAGATTTCTTCTTCTTTCGCTTATAATTTATTTTAATAACTTGGAGTTTCATTGTTAAAATGAATGGGTTTTGAAAACTAGTCCCTCCAAAATTTTTTGAATGAATATAATATTACTACACTCATCAAATTCAATTCCTATTCAAAAGAATTGATAGAATGACAGACAGGCATTTCTTTGTGTTCATGCTGTGAATTCAGTTTCTTCCAGTGTGCTGTTAAGGCCACAGGTCATTGTCAGGTGTGGCCCCTTTCTTCTACCTAGCAAAGAATAGATTTATTCTTTTGTTTGTTTGTTTCTGGTTTTTGTTTTTTTGCAGGGCAATGGGGGTTAAGTGACTTGCCCGGGGTCACACACCTAGTAAGTGTGCTTTATCCACTGTGCCACCTAGCTGCCCCTAGATTTATTCTTAAAGTTAAATGTGCTAAATTGCCAACCAACAAATTCTTTTACCGGTTAGTTTCAAGGCTTACTTGTAGTAGAGTTGAAGGTACATTAGTTGGTGAAAGAGGGTTGGTTTTTATTAGTCGTTTTGGTTTTCAGCCATTTCCTTTTTCCTTTTCTCTCCACATGGTTGTTTGCAGGTACTTATGCCTGTGGCTAGGGCAAGCACAGTTCTTCTGCAGCTTTCTTATTGTTTGAGAACAACTACCTGTGGTTTCTGCCATTCTGAGTAGCAGGTGAAAGAGATTAAGACCAGCTACTTAGAGGGATTAGATGATGCTAGAAACCCACTTCCTTCTGGAAACCTTTGTCTCTCCTGGATTGTATTGTACTTGGACCATTTTCTATAGCAACCAGGTCTGCTTGGTTAAAAAAAAGAAAAACAATGTTGGTGTTTGTTGCTCAGTCTTTGTTCATCTTTAGGCAATATAGAAGAGGATTGGCGATGATCAGGACTGCGTTCTTGATTTTTTTTTTAATGTCTTCATCTTTGTCTCTAAGGTGTATATACAGTTGACAGTGGATATGTGCATAATCAAAATATGAAACAATCATTTCAAGAAAAGGAATGACAGACATTGAATAGAAAGGATTATTTTTTTCCTCTGGGCTTTAGTAAATACAAAAGTTGGACATGATAAAGGACAATAAATTTAAGCTTTTGACCAAGAGAAAAGATTTTGTCAAACAGGATTCCTATAGAGTTTTATGAGATGTCTTTGAACCCTTGACAAACTAGTCTTAAAAGATAGATAACAGGGGCAGCTAGGTGGTGGAGTGGATAAAGCACCAGCCCTGGATTCAGGAGGATCTGAGTTCAAATTCGGCCTCAGACACTTGACACTTACTAGCTGTGTGACCCTGGGCAAGTTACTTAACCCCAATTGCCTCAACCCTCCCCCCCCAAGATAACAATATAATTACTAATTTTAATTAATAAAAGTGGCACTTTTGATATATTTTCCCTGTTTATTTCTACAAATATTTCACTGCCTGTTAAATGAAAGGCAGTATGCTAGGATCCATGTTGTTGTTTTTTGTTTTTGTTTTTTGCGCGGGGCAATGGGGGTTAAGTGACTTGCCTAGGGTCACACAGCTAGTAAGTGTTAAGTGTCTGAGTTCGGATTTGAACTCAGGTACTCCTGAATCCAGGGCCAGTGCTTTAACCACTGCGCCATCTAGCTGCCCCGGATCCATGTTGAATAACAAATTATGATACTGTTTCTGCCCTCATGTTCTGATGTACCTATAATAAATAATAATACTGATTCTGAGGGTTATTTTAAGGATGATTTCTGGTAAACCTTTAAAAAACTACATTAATGTTAGTTGCTAATGTTTACTAAGCATTATCCTCCAAACTTCTGAAGTAGATGCCATGTGTAACCTTCTTTTACAGATAAGTAAACTGAAGCTCATTGAGGTTATGACTAGCTCTCCTGAGCTTGACTCCAAGTCTGCACACTTTCCACTGTACTGAATTGTTTTCCTCAGAAACAGTGGTGCCCTTTTGGTTGTCTTTTCTCTTCATTGGAGAGGATTGTAGATCCCTCAGGAATAGATCCTTTCCAAAACCAAAATTGTCCTTCCCTATTAGAACTTTTTCTCAGATTTCTCCACTTACTAGAAAGAATTCCTTTCCTCTCCTTTCCCCAAATTTCTGGTAGTTATTATTGCTTTTGTCCATCCTACTGCTTTTTAAGGACAAAAGTAGAGAGGACAAAGGAAGGGGGGTGTTTAGGTCTTGAATTACTCTTTTTCCTGTGTCATGCTGGAAAAGCTGGTAATTCAAACCTCTCTCCCCCACCCTCACCCTCATTCTTCATCAACTTTCCTAATCCATTGGAAATAGCGATAGCATTTCTATTTAAAACTATAACCCTGAACAATTATGCAACAGTGTTGTGGTTATAGCAAAGTAATGATTCTAGCCTGCTCTATTTTTCTGTCCATGAGACAGACAGCATGTATGAAACTCTTTAGAGCAAGTATAAATAATAATATAAAAGAAATGATTAGATTCCAAGAATTGGGTCTAGAGGACAAATAATAAACCCATCTTTTTTGTTTTAGTAGAAAGGTATGGGAGATGACATGCCTGTGGCTGGATAAACTTTCAGTGCTTATTTTAATTTCTTTGACTTGCCTGTAGTCACACAATAAAAATACTAGACAATATTTTAACTCTAGTCCTCTGATATCAAACTCTGTTCTTTCCACTGTATCAAGCAGGTTGAGGTGGAAATTCTTTGTATGTTATATCAGGAATTAGTAGTTACCCATACTACTTCCTCTTCTGAAATTCCAGATTGCCTAGGTGTATTAGGATTTTTTTTTAAATTAAGGCAATTGGGGTTAAATGACTTGCCCAGGGTCATACAGGTAGTATGTGTTAAGTGTCTGAGGCCGGATTTGAACACAGGTACTCCTGACTCCAGGGCTGGTGCTCTATCCACTGCGCCACCTAGTTGCCCCGGTGTATTAGGATTTTAATCTTGAAAGTGTGACTGAAAAGTTTTTCATCTTAAGTTATTAGTTCTATTTATGTGTGTGTGTGTGTGTGTGTTCCATTTGTTTGTTTCTTAAAACTGAGAAATCTTTATGCTTAGAGCTTTGAGCTCTATTCCTGTGATACTTTGGTATTCCCCTGAATCTCTGATATTATCTATATGGATTGTCCCTTCAAGGGTACCAGTCAAAAGCATAGCTTCTTATCTTATGGAAACTGTGTTCTTCTGTAAATCTTCTAGCAGAGGTCCACAGAACATTCTGGGTTGTCTTCTCTTTACTATTTTGACCGTGTGTGGATACCAGTTTAGCAAATGGATAGTCTATTCTTTCTTTTTGTTTTTTGTTTTTTGGGGGTTAGGCAATTGGGGTTAAGTGACTTGTCCAGGGTCACACAGCTAGTAAGTGTCAAGTGTCGAAGGCCGGACTTGAATTCACGTCCTCCTGAATCCAGGGCCTGTGCTTTATCCACTGCACCATCTGGCTGCTCCTGGGTATTCTTTATCCCTCACCCTCGCTACATGAGTAGTTCTCCACCTTCAAGCCATATGTCTGTCTGACCACATACTTTACACTGCTTCTGCACGATTCTTTCTGCTCTAAGTTGCAGTCAGCTCCTACCTATAGTCTGCCACTCACCTTTTTTTTTGGATGACCTTGCAATCAGTTTGTTGGAACCTGTGATAGTCTGACTCACAAAAGCCATGTTCCTAGAAGGCTTTTGATGTTAAAAAGTTATACTTTAGGGTCATTAAAGGAATTATATAAAAGCAATCCTGCTTGCTTTCCTCCCTCTCAATTTTGGTCCTAGCTCATTGTCCATCAGCAGAGTCTTCCCACGAAACATTTACTGAGAGATCAGGGTATACAGGTCTGTACAGCAGCATGTTGTAATCTGGACAATAGGTATTCTTCATCCACTTCATGGTGGAAGGTCAATAGTTAGACCAAATACTTGAGTTAATTGTAGAAGATGTTCATATTCTTTGAGAAAGAAATCAAGAGAGATTGCTTTGTTCAATTCTGATTTTTAACATTAAGCAAAGAATAAAACTGGGAAAATCTGTGCTCCCCCAAAATTATTTCAAAGAATCTTGTATAATTTTGACATGCATAGGAGGACACATCTTGGTGTAGAAGACATGTTAAATTGGCCTTTCACTTTACTGAAACAAATCTTTTATTTGTCAGCATATAAGTGTAATGGGATTTTGTAGTCTTTTTGTTTTGTTTTGTTTTGTTTTTTTGCGGGGCCAATGGGGGTTAAGTGACTTGCCCAGGGTCACACAACTAGTAAGTGTCAAATGTCTGAGGCTGGACCCGAACTCAGGTACTCCTGAATCCAGGGCTGGTGCTTTATCCACTGCGCCACCTAGCCACCCCCAGATTTTGTAGTCTTTAACTTTTTAGTAATTATGTGGCTTTAAAGATGTGGTCTTATTATAATTATAAAAATGTTTAGGGTCTTAATGGACTTTTCATAAAATTTCTTATGTTTTCTGTTAGACATTGACACACAATGTGGCAGTTTTGTTCATATTCATGTGAGTACTGCAATATGAGCAGATCAGGTTTCCTGTGAAATAATGTTTCTTCTTGCATTTGATACAATAAAACCATCTCTATCACTTCATTGATCTGCCTCTCAAAGGAGAATCAGTGAGGCATAGTTGGGTTTAGCTACAACTTGCTTTTGAATTGTTTTCATGTAGAACAAGGCCTGTGGATTTTTAAAATACATCTTACTATCTCAATGTAATTTTTTCCTTTGCAATCCATGTATTTGATTTTATGCATTTAAAAACAATATTCTCAGAAGTACTTTATAATCTTCACTGGAATGACTCACTTTAGGGAGTCTTTGCTCTGAGTCACTGGGAAGGTGGTTGGTGCCCTAAATCATAAAGTAATTTTATAAATGGTCTAAAATTTTGGTTCTTAGTGTTTCTTGATCCCCACTACTGAAGTAGAAATGTCTGTTTTCTCACTCATTGCCATGGTCAAAGAATTCATCACCAAGCAGCTGGCTAACTTATTAGTGGGTGAACTGGACTGATTGTGAGAAAGTAGACATCGCATGTTGCAAGAACTCTCTTCAAAGCTTTTCCAGCATGGTTCTACCAACAGGATGTTCTGCCAATATAGCATACTTCAAGAAAGACAAAGTTACCTCCAACTACACAATGAAGCATCAGATGAGGGCTTTATGGGGTTGTATACCAATCTTAGCACTGTTATAAACTACTGAAATACAGATATTATCGCACAACTCTTCTTTTGGATAAAGTTTGTTAAACACTGACTGTGTGCTAAGGAATGCTGAGGATTCACAAGTATATTTTGGGCCCCATCTTTATGTGCTGGCATAGGTAGTAGTATATAGTGAACACATACAAATGGTTGATGACTGACAGACACTTCATGTCATATGTTTTTATCTTCCTGAGTGTGTACCTCATTGCTGTGTTACATACGAGGTGCTAAATGTTGTTTTCATTTTATATGGAAGTATTTTAGAGAATAAATTCTTCTTTATACCAGACACTACTTGCAGCAAATGGTTAGCTTTCTTCTGGGTTTCCTTCCAATCTATTGTCAATGTTTATGTACTGGAAATAGGAGTACATTATATAACCAAAGGAATTTGGGTTACTCTTTTGCTCCACCCCCTAAACAAACTAAAATCCCACCATATGATGTAATTAGACAATATGTTACAGTGAATGGTTAGAGAGTTAGAAGTCAGTTCTGGAAGACCTAAGTTCAAATCTGGCCTCAAATACTTATTAGGTTGGTGACTCTCAGATAGTTAATAACCTTCTCTAACCCTCAGTTTCCTCATTTGAAAAATGAGAGTGTTGAACTTGATGAACATCTGTAAGGTTATTTCTGGCTCCAAACCTATGATACTCTAATTCCTTAGCCAATTGTGAATTATTGTTTAATAATTGATGTTCCCCTGAGGCTCTTGGTTCCTTTTCCATTTCAGGCTTTTACTACTTTATTAATAAAATCTCATTATGAAATTATAACACTTGAGGAATTCTGCAGAAATGTTTAAAGAAATTTTTTCCCTATTGTTATGGACTTTACAAAAAAACATTGTAATAATTTCTTTATGTAAAGAATGGGGGGAAATGATTGTATATGAACACTCAATCTAAGTGTATGTTAAATTGAATCCAGTGGTTTGGAACCATTTACTTTTCTGTGTTCTGTTCTAAATTTCCTTCTGCTTTCTTCCCTGTGTTTTAAAAAACGTTACATTAGGGGCAGCTAGGTGGCGCAGTGGATAGAGCGCCGGCCCTGGAGTCAGGAGTACCTGAGTTCAAATCCAGCCTCAGACACTTAACACTTCCTAGCCGTGTGACCCTGGGCAAGTCACTTAACCCCAATTGCCTCAATTTAAAAAATAAAAAATGTTACATTGGTGTTCTTTTCTACTGTCTCGTGATCCCCTGGCCACCGAAGTATAGTCAAGGAGAATAAATTAATACTTTGGACATTTTTGTGAACGCATGTCTCATTCTACACCTCCCCTCTCTGGCAGGAAGACATGAAAAGCATAGTTCGTCAGTCTTTTGGAGTAGTGATTGGTCATGGCATTGATTATGGTTGAATGACAAGCATTTTGGAAGCACTTATTGTGTGACGTGACACATGCTGTCCCATGTGCTGGGGAGAAAATGGCGTAAGTGAACAGTCCCTGCCCCACAAGGTGCCTGTACTCTAATTCCAGGGACCACACACAGCATTGTGCTAGGCAAGGAAAGCACTGTATTATTATTACCACCCCATTTTACAGATGAGAACACTGAAGATGGTAGAGGTCAAGTGATTTGCTTAGGGTTACACCACTAGTAAATATTGAGATAGGATTTTAATTTTAATTCAGATTTTCTTGACACCAAATCCAGTGCTCATGCTATTGAACTGTGTTTTTTTATTTATCCATTTTTGCCTTTATTTTGAGAATCTCATTCTTCATAGTTTCCCCCTGCCTTCTGTGCTAAAAATCCTCTCTACGGTTTTAGTCCACGGGGTCCTACTTTTTTTTTCTTCTGAAACCTTCAAAAATCTGCTCCACCTAAATTGAGAGTGTATGTCATGATGCTCAGCTTTCTTCTCGTCTATCCCAAATCCCTAGCACCCAGTTCTTCCCTTATAGTGAGAATCAGATACAGCATAGTATTTTCTTTTATTGGTTATTTCTTCTTCTTTTTCATGAATTATCATTAAGGAGGGGCAAGCAGTTATTAGACCCTGTGGTTTTTGAAAGAGAAAGGTGCAGCTTCAGCCAATGGCTATAATGCATAATTCAGGTCCTTCACCATTGTTATCACACCTACATACCAAGTTGGTGATGTGTTTCCCAAGCTCCTTTTGCCCACATGACCTGGAGTATACATTCTGACAAAATCACTTCTGTTTCTCTCTCCATTGATCTTCACCTAGTTGCTCTTCATTTTGTGGTCTTCTTTAGTGCCTGAATTTCCTCACCTGGATATCCCTTCCTAAATATATAATTCCTCTTCTCCATCCACAGCCATATTCCAGCATGGGTTTCATCTCACAGTGAGGTAAAAGTTGTGTTGGCCATAGTCTAAGTTAATGAGTCACACACACACACACACACACACACACACACACACACACACACACACAAATAACTGAAAAGATGCAAAGTGAAGTGGTAGCTACTAAAACTAAATGCTGTAGAGTTTCAGAAGAGAGAAAGTTGTTTGCAAGTGAGTGTGTTATACATTCTGTGATAATCACATTTAGAGATGCCTTCATCATACTGTTTTGTTGTTTAGTGTGGGTGGTGGTGAAGTAGGAGGTGGCCAATATTTAAAGGTTTTAAGAAACAAACAAACAAACAACCTTTGGATATTCGTAAGGGATATCATGATTATTCTAAAGGAGACCAAAATGCTCCTATCTCTTCAGGAGAGGAGATGAAAAAATAGTGCCACTTAGAGTTCATCAACTAAGCTTTTTATAAAAGTATGTCAAATTCAGACCCCCTATCAATCCGGCTATACTTTGATCTTTGAAAGTAATGTCACTGACCCAGATGTATGCAGATTGCTCATTAACGTAGTATATGACTAATCTAACAGAATTTTAATTCTTTGACTTTGTTTTATCACTCCTTAGAGAGCAGTGTAGAGTTGCTAGTAAAATCTAAAAGTCTACTGCTAATTCATAACGTAATTGGCTGTTTACAGCTTAAAGCTGTCCTGGCTACTAAGACTTCCCTGCTTGAGAATTTCAGTGAGTATACCACATTGGTCCTTTTATAGAAGTATTGGTAAAGATGAATAGGCTCTTTTAACCTGAAAGTACAGCATCATCATGATGACCTTTTTCGGGAACCATGTATATATAGCAAGAGCTTTAAAAACCCTAGGCACTAATTTCTTTCTAGTATTTTAGGTACAATCTTACTTAAAACAGCTATGACGTGGACATTTTTCTTCTTAAGACTTATTTAGAGTAGATAACATGTCTCCCCTTCCTCCCTTCCCCAGAAAGGAATAATGGAGAACTGCCTAGGACACACTCCCTTTGGCCCTCTGAAGGTAATGAGAAGGCTCTTAGGTTCAGGTATGTCTGTAGAAGTGAGAAGTAGCCTAGTAACCTGGGATGTTCTGAACTCCTCCCTTTTAAATTTTTTTTAGAGGATCTTTTGAGATATCTTTATTCATTCTTATTTGGGTTTCAACCAAAGGTTTGAACGGTGCCCTGCAGCAACATGCCTTTTACCCCTTTGTATTCTTTCTTGAAAATTTGAAGCTGGATGGGACCATATGATTTAAATTATTTAAATTTGTGGATCCCTGCTATAGTGGTATGTTTGTTGAACCTGAGTCAGTGAATGGAGAATACAATTTTTGTCTACTCCATACTGCTCCCCTTCCTGTATTGTCCTCCCCACCAGTGAACATAATTGTAATTTACTAGCTTTCTCCAAAAGAGATTATAGAGGATACATGCTAGTATTTATATTGTTTATGGAGCATCTGGGGAGAGATTATATGACGGGAGCTAGAACGTTTACAGCTCCTGTTACATCTAGAGGTTACCACCATCTTCCAGGTCATATTTTGTGCCATTTAAAGGTGAGGAATATCTCATGTCAGTCAGCAGCAAGTTACTGGGTGTTTGGAAGTATTTAGGTGATAAACTTTGGGAAAACTGAGAAGAAATTAAACACAATAAACTCTCTGGTGCTTGAGAGTTTTATTCACTGTACCATTATATGAAATGCTTGGAATGGATCTAAGAGAGTTCCAGGGAAAATGTTTGGGAGTGGGGGTGGTGAATTTTTTGGTAGTGCTTCAGTAGAAATAAGCAGAGGCATCACAGTCTTTAAAGGATCCTCTAAAGTACAAAGCCCTGGGGAGGGCTCCAGATGGTGATTTCAGGCCCTGAGAAGTGCTTCTCCTTCCCCTGTCATCATGGTCTGCCCTTTCCCTATCGCTTTGTCATAGGCCTTGTACTCAACAGCAAATTGGAGAGATTCCTTGAAAGTTCTTAAGATTTAAAAGTTATAAATCACTAGGTCTTATAATCAGTATATTCAGTAATTTGCGGATGGATAGTTTAATTCAACAAGCACTTATTGGGTATTTACCTTTTACAAAGCACTATATCTTGGACACTTAAAGTGTTTTGACAGGAACTGATGGCTACATAATTTTATGGCAATAAAGTTCAAAGGTTTCCAGTGCTTATTTTTAAAATGATTGTCCTTCAAATGCAAGGCACTGTAGGGGCTACTGAGATACATTTTAAAAATACATTTCCACCCTTTGAGGAGATTATTTTTTATGTGGCTTTTGAAAACAGAATGGTACTTTATATTCTGGCAATCTAAACACATAGTGAAGATTGTTCATGCATGATAAATGTCAGCACTGAGCATATTAGGTGTGCTAGCATAAGAACTCTCTTTTACTCTTGCCCTCCTAATAGGTAGGGCAATTGACTTTGTTCTCAACATTCTTTTGTTTTGAGACTGTCTCCCTTCCCTTTCTCATAACTTCAGCTTTACTTGTATTCATATAACTCCCAGATATCTACCTTCAATTCCTGACTAATGTGTTCACATTTGTCTTCACCTGTAAAATTTAATGACAACAATTCAGTGTCAATAAACAATGTTCAAAAATAAACACATTTGGGGGCAGCTAGGTGGCAAAGTGGATAAAGCACTGGCCCTGGATTCAGGAGTACCTGAGTTCAAATCCGGCCTCAGACACTTGACACTTACTAGCTGTGTGACTCTGGGCAAGTCACTTAACCCCCATTGCCCCGGGGGGAAAAACAAAACAAAACAAAACACACATTTGCTTTTCCCTCCAATTTATTTGTTAGTGGCAGCACTATCCTCCCCTTTTCCCTGCTTTAAGTCCCCATAGCTTTTATTTCCTCTCCCACAAGCTAGAAATGGGAGCTATGGCATGATGATGAGGTGAAATTAAAGGAGAAACTTAAGTAAATACTAGTTAAAATTACACTAATTTGTAGATGGTATGTATTGTAACGATTGGAATGACGCCACCTGCTGGATACTTACTGTAGAAGAGTTCTGCCCATGAAGCGAAGGTCTTTGAGGGCAAGACCAGGAGTCTTTTCTTTGGCGGGAGGAAGTGACGCGGACTAGTGGGAGGAGGAAGGAAGAGACGGGCGCTGACTCTGGGGCTCTTGCCTTTGGACTCTGGTGGAGAGTGGAGCTAGAAATGTGCTCTCCCTTTAATAGATAGGAATTTAGGCCTTTTTCTCTCTCTTTACCAAATTCTTATTCTCCTTAATAAATGCTTAAAAGTCTAACTCTTGCTAAAGCTTATAATTTATTGGCGACCACTCACTAGATATTTTAGACAGTTTAGCTAGAATTTTAACCCTTAACAGTATAATGGTTTATCTAGAAAAAAATTCAGAAACAATGAAGAAACCAGTTGAGGTGATTTATAACTTCAGCAAAGTAGCAGCTTATATAGTTAAAAAAAAGTGATCAGCATTTATGGCTCTTACTTAAAAAAAAAACAACCAAAAACCAGGAGGAAAAGATGTTAAAACTGCAAAATGAATAAAATAACACAGTTATCCTTTCAAAAGATACAGTGATTATTTAATCTTGCAGAAAGAAAGGAAGCCATATTCAGTAGTCATGGGTGCATTATGACAATATAATAAAAATGTCAGTAGTACTTATTTACATATTTAATGCTATGGCTTACAAACTTCTAAGAGGATAATTTCTAGAACTAGAGAAAAGAATAGCAAAATTAGTGTTTGGAACAAAATTTCCTCAGTTTCCCCAAATAATTCGAGGAGACCACCAAGTCAAGCAGAGACAGATTTATTACATTCTCATGAGAATGGGCGACCCCATGCAAGGGATGAGGAGCGCACTAATGGGATCATGAGTTGGGTTTTTATGGAAGTGCACAGGGTGAGCTCACAATCTAACATCCAATCCTGTCTCACCCAGTATGTATGTTCAGCGTGTGATCAGAGTATGGATACATGTTCCAAGAAGGAGGGGGAAAGGGTGAATCCACTCTACCAGTGCAAGGAGGGGCAAGGGGGAAGAAGGGAGCAATGGTACCAGGATCTGGTATGGGGAGCTAGGGTTTAGGAATGCAAGTATCTGGGTGGGGTCTGCACTAGCAGAAGAAAGCTTCTCCTGCCTGGTCATAGAACAAGGCGGGGAGTATGAGGTGTGTTGTAGCAATGGCATAACCCATGACAAGGCCTGGGGGTTTGGAATGTAGACAAGGGGGGCGGGTACCAGGGTACATCAAGTTCAGTAAAGCAAGATACATGATTTCTGTTATTATCTATGGGATAAAGCATAAAGAGAATGATCTGACAGTAACAGGGACTAGGGGCTGGCTGCTTTCCAGACCCCATTCTCAGAGTCTGAACTGACTCAAGTCCACCTATCCTACACAATTAGTGTTGAAGAAAAAAAAGGGTAATGAATTTCGAAGACAATGTAACTGTGTGTAAATGTAAGCAAGACCCGGTACCAGTCAAACAGAACAGTTCAAACCCAAGAGCACAAATTAGTGGGGGAATACCTAAATACCAATATCTCACCAATAACGAAGCCTCCCTTAAAACAATGAAAAACAGCTTAACAAAACCCGGAAGAGCTAAATTATAGTAAAAGCTGTTGGGAAAACTAAAATTTGACAGCAAGGAGGCTGACATATTTGCTGTATCTTTTCTGCACCTTCTTTGTAAGTGATTTGTTTGTATATTTTCCTCCCCCATTATATATCTTATTTATTTTTTTTTAGTTCTCAACTTTTGTTTATACATGCTTTACAATTTCAGATTTTTCTCCCTCCCCCATTATATATCAAACTTCTTGAGAAGCAGGGCTTTTCCCCTTGCCCCCACTTTGTATCCCTTGCACTTAATACTGTAGCTGGCTTCTAGTAAGTGCTTAACAAATGCTTGTTGACTGACTAAATGGATTCGTGGCCAGTTTTGGTGACCACTATTAGTTTACACTGCCTTTCTGTCCAAATAAAAACAAACAATGGCAACAAGAACAAAAAACAAACAAACCCTAAACTCATCTTCAGTAAACTTTGTGGGGGGGGGGGAGAGAAGGTGGGGGTCCTTAAGTATTCCTCTGTAAAGAATTACACTCTCCCACAATCCAATTAGAATTAAAATGGTCTTTTATTTGGGAACCAGAGAAAGTGACCTAGAGGGCCTAAGCCTAATAGAATTTTGTAATTTCCCCTTCTTAGGGGTGTTCATCCAGGTATCAAGTTGGCCAAGCTAATATTCTTTCATTTATTCATTCATTCATTTGTTTATTTGCAGATCTTTAATAATTCCTTAATTCCTCCATGTCTGTCCTGTTATCTGGTCACCTTTGGTCTTAAGGAGCTTCCCTCCTTCAAAGGCATAAATTCTTTTTTTTTTTTTTTAGTGAGGCAATTGGGGTTAAGTGACTTGCCTAGGGTCACACAGCTAGTAAGTGTTAAGTGTCTGAGCCTGGATTTGAACTCAGGTACTCCTGACTCCAGGGCTGGTGTTCTATCCACTGCGCCACCTAGCTGCCCCTCACCTTTGGTTTTGCTTCTCAAAGAAGAAGCTTCTTTTGAGTTATCCTAATGTCCTTATTTACTCCCATGTCATCAGGAGTGTCTATTCCCTGGAGGACTCCCTATTGGGCCCAAACAGTAGAAGGCCCCTTCTTTAATAATTGCTAGGAAAAGGAGAATTTAGACCAAAAGTTTGTACTATGTTGTATAGTAAGCTCAAAATGAATGAACTTGTGTTCACACATTTAACATCTGCGTACACACATAAAACCGCACACATTTTTTTTAAAGGTAACAGTAATTTGGATACTTTTCATGCCATGACTCAGGAAGAATCCTCAAATAAACAATGTATAGAAGTGATCACTAAACTAAAATAATTTCAGTTATATGATATAGGGAAGGTTTTGCAGAAACAAAATCAAGGCAACTAGGATAAGAATGGGAGCTGTCAATTGCTTCAAAATCTCTGATAGATTCTGATATCTAAGATAAATAAGAAACTAATGCTCCATCTATAGCATCCTTGAGTGGTCATCCAGACCGATAGAAGACTCAAAGTATGTGCAGAGATTGACTGATGAATGGCTGCAAGAATTTATATGTATGTATAAAGGAATATTGCTGTGCAATAAGATATTATAAACGAGAGAAATTTTGAGAAAAGACTTGTATGAAGTGATGTGGGGGTGAGAAAGAAAGCAAGGAAACAAACAATACCTGGAATTATTTCAGCATAATCCATGGAAACAACAAACAGATGCTCCGTTTAGATGAATTTCAGTAAGAAACCATAATTCTAGAAAATGGGATCTGGTACAAGCACTGAATTTGGAACACGAGGATATGGCTTCAGATCCCAGCTCTGCCACTTTGTTACCTGTGTGAACTTTGGGGCAGGTTGATTGATTTACCTCCCTGGGCCTCCGTTTCCTCAGATGTAAAATAATAGGGTTAAATAGGGCTTAAGGGTTAAGCCCCTTCCAGGTCTAAATCAGGAATAGGTTTTCTAGATCTCATCTTTTGACAGCGTGTTGGGGAAGTAGAGGTGTAGAGGATCAGATGTGATTGTTCTCTTCCGGGTTTTGTTAAGCTGTTTTTCATTGTTTTAAGGGAGGCTTCGTTATTGGTGAGGTATTGGGAAATAACAAAAGGCATCATTTTTTTAATTGACTTTTTCCTTTAACAATCGTCCCCCACCCTCTACCTACCCTTACCCCCCAAAAGTAAATAATTTAGCAAAGAAAAAAAATTGTCCATTTTTGAGTATGTCCAAAAGTGTGAGCTGAGCTTGATCTTCACTTTTAGCAAAAGGCATTTCAAACGTTCTAATGAGAATTTGTGTACACATATAAAGGCATAAGAGTGTAATGGGTAGGTTGGGTGGGGTACTAGCAGCTAGGAGAAAGAAGACAGCTCCCATCTTGGAGGCAACATTTAAGATGAACTTTTAAGGAAACTAGGGATTCTAAACAGGTAGGTTTGAAGGGAGAGCATTCCCTGCATTGATTACTGTCTAAAAGAGCACAGTGTACTTTAAGGTAGAAGATTGTATTTGGTCCCCTAGATTATAGGGAACAACTGGAGGTTATTAAACAAAGGAGGTTAGAGCTACATTTTCAGCACATAAAATTGACATCTATATGGAGTATGAAGAGATTTGATCAGGGAGACAAATCACAAAACTATTGCTTTAATCCAGGGGGAAAATGGAAGAAATGTGTAGCAAGGGAATGTTGAACAGCCAAGGTCTTTAATTGGCACTGCAGGAAGGTTGGTGAGTATCTTTAACAAAAATAGTCAAGTTCAGTAAGAGGAAAGTGTTTTGGGGGGGAAATAAATGAGTTGTTTTGGATATATTTGAGATGCCTACAAAGCATCCAGTTTGTAGTGACGACTTGGCTTTTGGTATTGTGAGAAAATAATAATTATTAATAATTGATTCCTTGGATGACCCAGAGATCACTTTGTCAGTCCTTCTCTCTCTGACACCCCTCTCCCCACTTCCCGCGCGCCCCAAATCCAGCTGAGTTCTCCTTGAGAAACTTCTTCACATCTCATCTGGGACAGACCCTAGGGGACAAAAGGAAAGGAGATTCTTTTGTCTAGATTGGTGAAAGGACAGATGGGATTAAACTTTGCCTGGAGCAATTTTGAGTTTTTGCTTTTCTTTCCTTGATGTCTTCTCTAGAGTTCATTTTAATATAAACCACCTGAATTCAAGTCTGGTCAACTAATGGATTTGAATAATGCTAAATAGTTAGATTTGTTTGTGTAATGACCCAGTTAGCTTTGATCGATGTACTATGCCGGGTCTCTCTCAAAAGAGGATTTTAAAAGCCCTTGAAGGATGCCTTGGGGGGTTTTCTGTGGCTTCTTCTGGGTCTCTCCAGGTTCTCTGGCCCCACATGGTCTCTATCCTCACTCTCGTGGGTCTCCTGGGGGCTTTTCTCCTGCATGCTGAAGCTCTCTCTCTGCCTTCCTTACCACATGGCCTGAGACCATGAGAAATTAGGAAGGCATGGTCAGTCCTTTACTGGTGTTTTATTGCTAAACAAATATGTTACCCCAAACTGGCGTCTGCAGTGATTATTTAAACATCACAGTAATAGAAAATGGGAAATCGAGACTGGCTTTAGATATGGGAGTCATCAGCTCAGAGGTGAAAGTTGTCAAAGCAACTCAAGAGATCATTAAATGAGAGTGTAGAGAGAAGGATTATCAGGATAGAGAGTGGTCATTTTTCTCTGTTTAAACTGTAAATTTTAATTTATAATTGTGAAGAACACATTCTTGCAAGCAGTTCCATAAAGATAATTACTATGCTTTGCATGTGGCATCGTAATTGTCTGGTTTGGTCAGCAATGACACCTATGTGGGAGATGGATTTTCAACAAATCAGGTCTGTCAAAAATTGGTTTATATGTTAGAACAGGTGGAATTTAGCTAGGCATGGTTTTTCCTCCCTATTACCTTTGAAGTTGTCTTACAAATCAAATTAAAATTACATGTATGTCTCTTTCCCTTTTGCCCAATTGTCCTTATCTATCACTGTATCCCTGCTAAATCTTTCTGTGACAACCAAGAAACCATACAGGCTCTCCCTCAAAAACAGCTTGCCCTTTTTTGCCTCAGAATAATTTATTGGGAATACTTTTTATTCCATGCATCTGCAGTACTTTTTCCTTCTTGCCTTCCTAATATCCGTGTGTAACTTAACAAGTCCACAATCTTTCATTTCCAGACTAGTTCCACCTGGCTCTAACTATTCCAGTAGTACCTTTTCTCATATTGTCCATTCCTAATTTATGGTTAATTTTGTTATGTTTCTGCTTTAGTTGGCCACACATTTGATAACTACAATACTCACAATCTCACAATGACAAAAACTATCTTGGACCAGGTAGACTGCCCAATTAAACTTTCAAATTTAACATATAAATACCTACTGAATGTGCTACTATGCTATGTGCTGAGGGATATACAAAGATGAAGCGGGGCAATGATTAGTTGTCTCCAAAGGTTATATAGCCTTTGTGGGTAACAATACATAGATAGTCAAATCACACCAACAAGTGTTACAATGTGCCAGGCTAAAAGGGAGCTGAAAAGCAAGGGGATTGGGAGAGAGGAAAGGGGACAAGTGATGGAAAAAGAAACCTAGAGTCAGGAGTAAAGCCAGCATAAGAATAGTGTCAACACACCTGGCTTGAGCAGTTGCTTTACATTGAGGTTCTAGCCAGCATTTAGTAGTCAAAGGAAAAGCCCATGGGACAGAAGCATCTTATAGATTGAGAAGGTGGCTGCTGGGGTTAGCACTCCACAGAGTTAATAATGAAATCTGGAGAGAAATTGTAGGAGCTAGAACATAAAGGAATTAGACTGGATACATTTCAAGGCCCCTTTTAGTTCCAAGTGCTTTGTTGCTACATAGGGTAGGGGCCAAACAATTACTCGGAGGCTCTTGGTTAGGTGTGGGGGACCAGGCAAAGTTTTATAGAGGAGCACAAAACAATTGAGTGCAGTTTGAGAGTCCAAAGTGGAGTGTGTTATATTGGCAGGGGAAAGTTTAAGGAGAAGAGGGATAGGCTCAGATCCGTTATCTTTGGTTATTCAGTTTGGCAAAAATATTAATCAGTAAACATTTATTAAGCACCTGTTATGTGTTGACCTTTGGAATAAGCATTGGACATACAAAAGGAATCAAAAGGAGGTCTCTGCCCTCAAGGAGCTTACAATTTGATGAGAGAGACAACATGCAAACAAATATATGCAAAGCAAGCTATACACTGGGTAAATATGAAATAATTCATGAGGAATTAAGAGGGGTTGGGAAAAGCCATCCTGTATAAGGTGGGATTTTAGTCAGGTCCTAAAGGAAGCCAGAACATAGTGTTTGAAAGGGGAAACTGTCTCAGGGTTCTATTTTCACTTCTATCGTTAAATTTCCAATCCAATAAACAGTAAATGCCAACTGTGCTAGGCAAAGTTTTTAAAAAATAAAACATCACCTTTTAAGATAATTTGCTAATTGCAACAACTTATTCAACTTAAAACTTTATTTTTTTTTTCTCCAGTCTCAGGCTGGTGTGAAAAGCTTCCAATTTTACATATATGCTTACATACAACTTATTACTAAGTTTTCATTTTTCTTTTGGTACCATATAGTATACTAGATTAGAGTTTAACTGTTCTATGGAGATAAGAGATCAGGGCTTTTTGGTATAATTTTAACAATGGAGAAGAAAGATATTTCAAAGTAGGTACTTTTAGCTAAGTAACTCTTGTTTCTTGAATTTTCAATATTCCCTACTATCTACAATTATGTCCATCTCTCACATCCTTAAGAACCTTCATTTGACATCCCTAGCTTCTTATATTTCTTCTTCCTTTCACAGTCAAGATCCTCAAAAAAACCCAATTATCTCCTTGCTTTCACTTCTCCCCTTCCCTCCCTTCTGAAACCTTTGCAAACACAGCTTCTACATCACTCAGTGGAGCTGCTCTCTTCAAATGTATTTACTTATGATTTACTAAATTGCCAAACTCATGGCCTCTTTATCAGTCCTCCTCCTGAGAGATGAGTAGGTAGAGTGCTGGACTGGGAAGCAGTAAGATCTAGGCAAGTCACTTCACAGCTTTGGGCCTTGGTTTCCTCAGCTGTAGGATGAGGGACTTGGAAGGATATGACCACAGGGTCCTTTTCTGCAGCATCTAAATCTGTTGACTGCCTAGTCTTCCTGGTTACTGCCATCTCTCGGTGTTCTGTTCTTTCTTTGGTGTCTCATCTACACTCACTTCTCTGTCCTTTTCTGGATCATCCCCATGTCCTTACTGCTCTGTGTAGGTGTACCCTAGGGCTCTGCATTAGGTCCCTTTTCTCTTTATGCACTTGGTAATTTTAGCTCCTGTGAAGGTCAACTATCATCTTTATTCAGATGACTAACCAGCTCTAAAAAGAGCTGAGCTCCAACCAATTCCACATCACTAATTGCTTATTAAACATTTTGAATTCTTTCTCTTCACCATGTCCAAAACAGAACTCATTATCATCCTGTCTCTTCTCTCCAACACACCACAAAGATCCTTCAATCTTACCAACTTTCTCTTGCTTTGTAGGGCACTATCCTCCCAGCCAATTAGGTCCAAAACTTCAAAGCCATCCTTGACTCTTCACTCTCCTTCATACTGTAACGATTGGAATGGCGCCACCTGCTGGAGACTTACTGCAGGACGCTCCACCATGAGGAGAAGGCATCTGAGGGCAAGACATGTGGCTCTTTGGCTTCAGGAAGTGATGTTTGCTTGTGGGAGGAAGAGGGAGTGATCTCCCTCTTTTTCGTCAGGACTCTGGTTGAGAGTGGAGCTAGCTAGGAATGCTTTCTCCCTTTAATAGATAGATGAATCTAGGCCTTTCTCTAACAAATTCTTATTCTCCTTAATAAATGCTTAAAAGTCTAACTCTTGCTAAAGCTTATAATTTATTGGCAGCCACTCATTAGATATTTTAGACAGACTAGCTAGAATTTTAGCCCCTTACAATACCATAAATCCAAGTCACTTGTTGATTCTGCCTTCACAACATGTCTGATGAAATGATTATCACCTTGGTTTAGGCCTTCATCACCTCTCCTTTGGATTGCAATAACTTCCTAATTAGTCTCCCTGCCTCAGGCCTCTGATCTTTCCAAACTATCCTCCATGAAGTTGGCAATTTCAAATTCCTAAAGCACAGTTCTAACCATGTCACTTCCCTGCTCACATAACTTAAGTGGCTCCCTTTTGCCTCTATAATAAAATACAAACTCTCCTGTCTCACATTTAAAGCCTTTACAGTATTGCTCCAAGCTACTTTTCCATGCCTACTGAACATTGCTTTTACTCATGCACTCTATATTCCTGCCAGTGTTCTATTTGCTTTTATTTGTACACAATATTTCACATCTCATCTCTATGCTTTGCAAATTTTGTTCCATGATTGCACTCCCTTGCTATTTCTGACTCATAAAATACCCGATAGAATTCCTACTTAACAGTTGGACTTTAAAGAAATTGATCATCTTATTTAGTAGTTTCTTCCTTGCTTTTCAAACACTTACTTTCTGGAATAATCATCCTGCAGTTTGTCTCAGTGTGGTCTTGTTCCTAGATAAGTTTTACTTCACTGTTGCCAGATTTTCATAGTCTAATTGGCCCTGATTGCCATATTGTCCTTTTTGACATCTTTTTCTGGGCATAATCTCTGAAGAGTGTTGGATGAATGGATGACTTGTGGAAGATTTATAGGAGGATATAGAAGAGGACAAGTGGGCATTAGTGGTTTGTGATCTGCATTGTTTGAGGGAATGCTCACATGGATAAGATTATCCATCTATCAGAATAATTCCAATGGAGGAATGCATTACATCAGCAAGACTATTTGAAGGTCAGCCTCTTTGAGAATTTGAGAGTATGACATGAGCTGAATGATGCCAATAAGATATTACTATTAATAACTTTTATATAGGACTTTACAGTTTGTAGCATTTTCTCCCTTGATCAGTAACTGCTGCTTCTCGGACTGTGTAGCATTTCCCATTTCTTGCACGTGTTGTTTTGCCTTTCGTCAGCTCTGTTATTACCTAGCTGATATTATAGGATGAACCATGTGATGCTGAAGATGTTTCCCTTTTCCCCTCTAACCTCTGCCAGAAATAACATATCTACCTCCTTTGATGCTTTGATGTTCACCATCGCCAGTGACAACTAGAAACTTGTCTTTCAGTTTCTCAAGCATTCTGCTGTCTCTCTGGCCCCTAATGCTGCATCAGAAGGCCACTTTGTATAGTAGAAGACACTGCTTGCATTTAGCTAGTTTTACAGTGGTCTCTCATATGTTAGGAGACAGCTGAAAGGGAAAGGAATTATAATAGCTTATTGATGGGATTCTGCTCCATCCCCAACAAGTTCTCCCATCCCTAAAAGACACAGAGGCTTCTCTTGAATCACTAAGCTTTAGTAGGAATATTTACTGATTCAGACTTGTATTTTGCAAAACATAGCACCTGTCCACTGGACCTACTAGATAAATCACCCACTTGATCTGCTGGCTTTCTCCCTCCCCCCACTTTTTGGTGGCTGCCGGGAGGGAAGTGTAGGAGACATAAAACTGTAGACAAGAGGAAATCTAGCCTGTGTGTTTTATTGCTGCCTGGGAAGTGGCCTGGGAGTCCAGGTGCAAGGATTTGATGCTCTCTGTGCAGCTGCCATAAATAACCTGTTTTCATTGGGGTGAGGATGAAGTATTTCCACATGGTTGCTTTTAGTCCCTTCCCCCCCCCCACCCCATGCCCTGGTGCCCCCTCCCTTCTTTCCTCTTCCATTAATTGCTTAGCAGTTGCTGATGCAATTAAAATGAAATGTGTCTGAAGCCTCTGAGGTTTTCAGTCATGCTCCTCACTTAAAGGTCTTCATCTTGCTCTGCTAAGGAAGGGTGACTATCTCTGATACTGGGATGAGAAGGATGAAAGAACTTGTAGCTATAGCCAAAAAAGCACCACCTCGCAAAGCAGGATTTCTCCTGACACTCAAATACATTTAATGAGTTCATTTAGTGTACTGCTTATTAATGGAGCTAGTATTTGTCAGCGCAGTCTCTAGGAATGAATCCTGTTTGTTTCTTGGTGATATAGGTGCTATTTCCATTTATATTAATTATAAAGTAAGAGAAAAGATATATAGTTAAAGATCCCTAGGATTGCCTCAGGATTACAGAACCCTACCACAGGTGCTAAAAGGGCCTGGAGAGGACGTTTCCTTCAGTTGGGGGTCATTGACTAGAATATCAGTAGTTCCCCTTTCTATAGAGCTTTATAGTTTAAATAACTGAAAAACCACCCAATCAGGTGGAAACTATGGGCATTGTTACCCGTTTTATTGGTGAGGAAACTGAGGTTTAGAGATAGTAAATGATTTGCCTAAGGCAACAATTGGTAAATGTACTCTAGAGTACTTTGTCACTTAGTATTTGTCACTCCCTGAACAGTATTTTCTAGCTACCTGCACTCACTTCTCCTTTCCTCTAAAATTCTATGAAAAACCCAGAGGATATCCCCATTGTCTGCCCACTTAATTTCTGGCAGAAGAGGGTTGATTTGACAGCAGTGCTGGTTAATGAAATGGCAAATGGATTAATGAGGAATGGGGACTTCCACTTGCCTCCCTGCCAAGCCTTTTGAAATACCTTTTAAATTTTCAGTATGCCCAGGACTATGAGGCCTGGGTAATGCCTTATACTTAGTGGTCAGCAGGAGAATTAGAGCCAGGTGGGTCTCTGGTTGGTTGTCAGTCTAACCTGATTGTATGATAAAACTGAGTCTGAGGCCCTAAAAACATGAGGGATTACACGGGTAATAAGTAGAACTGAGATTTAAAATTACTTTTCCTTTATCCAAGTTCAACATTCTTCCCACTATACCATATTCCTTTAAATGTGCGATTTCGGATGATTTGCTACCTTAATTTGATTTTGTTACATTTGGATAACCAAAAGTTTTTCTATAGTATTAAGCTTCCAGTTTTATAATAAAAGCCAATGGGGAAATTAACGCAAACCCCAGCCAAACTGGTGTGCTTCTGTCATATAACATTCTGTCATCTGGCTTGGTTTCTTTGCCCGTGCTGTTCTGTGAAGCTCAATTCAAAAGCTATTTTGTAAATAAGGTGTTTCCTGGTCCCCACTAGTTCTTAGCACCACTTCCCACCTGGCAAACAGGTGCATATTGATTGGTAAAAATTAATTTTACTGGCAACTTTCTAAAGACGTGGTGTTAATGTACTTATAGCAGAACTTCCATTGTAGATATCTTACTAACCTTGCACTACACTCTTCAGTTAAATATTTGTTTGGACTTGCTTTTCATATTCATTTGCCTCTAAGGATACACTAGATTCCAAAGGTGATCTGAGGTTTAGATCCTGTTAAGCAGAATTGTATTATTTAAGTCAGTGTGAAATCAGACTTTGAGATTGCTATTTCTCTAAGGTAGGGCTTTTGGGGAATTTATGGTACCAGTAGTTACTAATTTGAAGCAATCTTACAGATTGCTTTTCAAGGGTCAAAGCTGAAGCCTTAGCATTCTTTTGTGCTACTCTAGGAAACTATTCAGGCTTCAAGAAGGTACTGAACAGCAAAAAGTATTTAAAGAGCTAGGGGGGAAGGTGCTTGTGTATTGTGTATGCTTTGGTTGAAGGAAACATTGATTTTCCTCTGGTGATTTTTCTCATGAAAAAGGTGGAATGCTATGGATTCAGGACTTCTTAACTTGGGGTCCACCAACATTTTTTAATAGTTTGTTAATTATAATCCAATATAATTGGAGTTTTTTGTATTCTACATATTTTATTTCATTTTAAAATATTATAAAGAATAATTCCTCAGGAATATTCCCTTTATTAAAGGTCTTTGTGAAATGGCTGGATAGTTATTGAAAGGTATTCTAATCCAGATATAGATTGGACTATCTCAGAGGGTCTTAACCCAGCGTCCATAGATTTTTTAAAAAATTTAGTATTTAATTTTCCCCCAATTATATGTAAAAAACCCCTCATTTTTAACATTCGTTTAAAATTTTTTTCGAGTTCTAAATTCTTCCCTCCCTCCCCTGCCCCACTCTTTGAGAAGACAACCAATTTTATGTAGTTATACATGTCCAGGTATGCAAGACATTCTGTAGAATTAAAAAAAAATTTTTTTATAACTTTCAGTACCATTGTTTCTTTTATAATCCATTATGCTTTATTTTGGTTTATGTTTTTAAAAACATTCAGAGTAGGAATTGACAGGGTTTTTTCAGAATACCTGTAGATGGGGGTGGAGATGGATGGGAAGGCCCATAAACACTTGGGAAATAAGAACCTCTGGACTAGTGTGAGTTGAAGATCTCTAACAATTCCTGAGTTTCTTTAATTATGATTTGCTGATTATAGGCTCTTTTTCCTAAATGACCATAGCATCTCTTGGATGGTTCCAACGGTCTGGGTATTCACTTTATTTGCTTAATTTCAACACCTTTTCACAGTTCTGCCAACAAGGTATTAGTGCACTGATTGTACCCCTTCAGTATTGACTATTGCCATTTTTAGTCATCTTTGTCATTTCACAGAATATTAGGTGAAACCTCAAAGTTTAAAAAATTTGCATTTCTCTTATTATTAGTGATTTGGACCATTCATATGTTTGGGTATTAATAAATTATCTTATACTAGCAACTTCTGCATCTTTTCCACTGTCCTTTGGGCCACCTGCAAAATTGGTATCCCTGTTGATATTAATTGATATTAAAGAGATGCACATTCCTAGTATTGGGCAACATGGAATCATTTTAAGTACAGCATAGTAACTGAAATGTAATCCTTGTTGATCTCTTCCTCCTCCTCAGTTCTCAGCACAGGTCATTATTTGTCTATAATGCTTCTTCTAGTGGTATATTGTGGTGGGGGAGGGCTTGATTGCATACATGAGAGGGCACACCAATTATATGTAATCTGGGCAGTAGACATTTTTTTACCACTCTTTAGTGAGGACAGTAAGGCGGCTGATCTCTTTCAAATTACAGATTCTATTGAGGATACTATGTAATGTTCTGGAGCTCAATAAAAATAATACAATACCATCCACAAATTGTATAACCTCACCCACGTAAGAGAAATTTTCTTTTATTTGAAGTCTGTGGCTGATAGCCTTCATGACATTAATGAACACTTTAAGTGAGCATGCTCCCTATTTTATGCATTAATTGGTATTGATTCTGAGCTGATTATTTAACAAGGTTCTTTTTTTTTTTCTGTTGGTCTCTGATGATTTAATGTGTTCATGAAAGACATTGTTTGGGGGGTGGGGCTTTTAAGTCTACATTTTTTCCTACAGGTCAAATTTATTTTGGGTATCAACAAATTCTTACAGTCTGACCTTACATTTTCTTCTCCTTTTGGTTGGTTCTCGGAAGGTAAAAATGTGATCTGCTCTAGAAAATCACCTGCAATAGCCTTCCTGTTGTTCTCTTCTGTTTTCACCATAGATACCCTCCAAACATTAACAGACCATTCTTGTAAACATTTTAGAGACATGAGAAAGGCAGGTTTTTTGTGTAAAAGTTATCATCTGTTATCTTTACTGTTCTTTGGGCATTATGTTGCCTCCAGCATGGATTTCTTCTAGATATAATTCGTCAGGCGGCTCCAGCATTCTCTCCTGCTTCATTGCAAGTACCATTGCCCACTTCCTCCCATGTTACACAGGACACTTGAGACTACAGAACCCAATTCTGGTTGTTGAACTAACTCAACCCATTTCTAATAGATCCACCTAAAAGCACTTACATTCCAGTACCAATTCTTGTTTATTTTTCATCTATAAATGTTGACTGATTTACTAATCTAGCTGGAGTCACTTCAGATTTGTTTTCTATTGTTTCCTTTCACTGTTTTATGAGGCAGTACTACTCATAATCTTGCACCATTCTTATTTGTAATATTTTATAAATGAGCTCGTACTCGGACCAATATTGCCTTTTGCTACCATGACACTGTTAGGCAAGAAAAGTAAATATTTGCTGGCTTATGTAGTTTCTGGGCACCTTCAGTGTCATTGTGGTGATTGGTTTGTACTGATTAAACTTCCATCAGGAATGGTGCAAGTCAGTTTCTTTTTTTTTTTTTGTTCCTATTTTTCAGAATGTGCTGGTGGTTTTTTTTTGGTTTTTGGTTTTTTTTTTTTAGGCAACAGGGGTTAAGTGACTTGCCCACGGTCACACAGCTAGTAAATGTCAAGTGTCTGAGGCCGGATTTGAACTCAGGTACTCCTGACTCCAGGGCCGGTGCTTTAACCACTGCGCCATCTAGCTGCCCCCGGTGTTTTTTTTTATTGATTTTTTTTTTTAACCAAAGAAAAAGCAGCATCTTTAACTAGATCTTGTTGGAGCTGCTGTGATCTCATGCAGTATCTTCCTTTTAAATCCTTTCATCTAATTTGGTGGGTTTAAAAAAAAATATATATATATATATATATATGTATATATTTATTCTAACCCATTCATTGTTTTATTGTATGCATACAGCTGATGCAGAAATAACTGATAATTCCCTAATGTAGTCTTTTTCTTTTTGAGAAGATGTCATTCATTTATTTTTTTATAGTGTGGTTTGGCACTTAGCATCATATGGGGCTTTTCACCTTCTTGGAAAATGTTCATGATAAACAATAGAGGTATAAAGCTTCTAAAGACTGCAGTCTTTGGCTCTTTTCATTTATAGACTTTACTTTTGCAGTATGATTTTTGTAATCCTTTCCTTTGCCCTCTATTGAAATCATGGATTACGTTTGACCAAGTTTGGTGGGTTTTATCAGGTTCTCATTGAATTGTATCCTCTCCTATAAATTAGAAGCTATAACTATTTTCAGTATGTTCTCTTTGTTTATATTTATCATGAACCACTGCAAGCCAAAATGACCAACTGTCCTATAAGATGATGTTTCTTTGAGAATAGGGACCCCTACTCTGGGCATCCATTGAAATCAACTATTCTAACTCCTTTACTCATTTTCTTTCTTTTTTTCTTTTTTGGTGAGGCAATTGGGGTTAAGTGGCTTGCCCAGGGTCACACAGCTAGTGTCAAGTGTCTGAGGCCGGATTTGAACTCAGGTCCTCCTGACTCCAGGGCCAGTGCTTTGTCCACTGCACCACCTTGCTGCCCCCAGAAATGGAGATTGTTGCTCATGAATGGCAGTCAAACCAGTTCTACATTGATCACCTTCCTTGAGATCCTGATGGAGACAACCCACAACCCAGCACACAAGTGTCTTAAGAATAGCAGTGTCCTCCACACCAATAGACCTGATTCCCTTCCAACTTTTGAAGAGAGAAGTCATTGTGAAGAGGGGACCCATTTACTGACCAGTTGCCCCTGGCAGTGGCAGCATCTCCATCGTCATCTTACCAGCACAGCCCCACCAAGCCATTCCAACCAGCTGTCACTCACAAGCCAGGCAAACTAACTTCAAGCAGTGCAGCCTTTGGGAGAGAGGCAGGTTGAAGCATATGCCAGGGGGACAGTCTCCTGGACCCTAGACAAGCTTCTTACCTCACAGTAACTAAATGGGCCCAGCCCTATTACAATAACTTATCACTTTCCCGTATTCTCCCATTCATTGATTCATTTTGATTTTTATAGAATTTTTTTGTTTTTTAAACTCAGTTCCTTGAGAATAGAAATGTTTCCACAGCCCAGATTCCCCAACCATCATCCTGGGAATCCTTGTTGAGGTACAGCCTTGATTATCAGTGAGTGTGTCATTACCAAAGAGGCCTTACATCTACTCTACACCTCAAAGAAAGACCATGAAACCTTTCCAGTGGACTCAGAATTGAAATGTCTCCCCTTTCAGAATGTGAGCTCCTTAGAACAGGGACTTTCTTACTCTCTTATTTTTATCTCTACCTCCTCGGGTGGAACTTTGCACTTAACAAGTGTTCAATAAATGCTTCTTCCATTTATTCAACACATAGTTTGCTGGTATTGAATTGGTAGAGATAGCAGCTGAACTCCTGATTCCTTTGGTATGGGAAATTTCCTGGATGAGAAAACTCTCATCTAGCAGTGCAGCAGGTGGACACTTTCTCTGCAATTTATAATTTTAGAAAAGTTGGCTAGGGCACTGAGAGGTTAAGTGGTTAAGGGATTTGTTGAGACTCACATATTCAGTATATATCAGAAGTGAGACTTAAACCCCTTTCCTGGTTCTTTTGCCAGCTCATGATTCACTGTGCCATGCTGCCTTCTATTGTTTTGTTAGGAGCATACATTGAGGTTGTTTATGAAACAAGTGCCTCAGAAATATCTGCTCTGCTCGACCTAACAAACCAATGATAAGGTTTACAAGAATCATTGTGTACTTATTTATGAACCTGGTTTTTCACTGTAAACAAATTGTGTAATGATATTTTTTTTAAAGTTTGCACTCAGGAGGCAAAGAATTCCAGGAAAAGGAACTATGTTTTAACACAGAGTTCACAACGCTGAGTTTAACTTTGGTTCTAAAATAAGACAGACTTGGAACAAGGCAACATTTATAGACATCAGCTTAATATCAACCATTCTAGCATAGCCTTACCATCCAAGGAGTTGAACTATGTCCATATCAAATTCCACTAAAGAAACACATCATTACTCAAGCAGGATTAACGAGCACAATGTGTGCTTATATTTGTATATCACATATTTGCTTCAGGCTATCTGATGGTGAATAAATATAATCCTTTATACTGGCATATTGCTTCAGTTTATAAATTATATATTTTCTCATTTGATTCACAATAACTGCATGATATTATTCCCATTCTACAGACTAGGAACCCATACCAATTAGATGATTTATCCAATGGTAAATCTGGGACTGAAATTCAGGTTTTGGCCTGGAATCCATTGCTATTTTCAGTACACCATGATGCTGCTCATTTAAGATTTTCTCATTTTAACAACTTGTAATATTCCTATTAAATTAGTTTTTTTTTCCTGTGTGTGTGTGTGTGTGTGTGTGTGTGTGTGTGTGTGTGTATGTTTTTTTTTTGTGTGTGAGGCAATTGGGGTTAAGTGACTTGCCCAGGGTCACACAGCTAGTAAGTGTCAAATGTCTGAGGCTGGATTTGAACTCAGGTATTCCTGACCCCAGAGCCAGTGCTCTATCCACTGGGTCACCTAGCTGCCCTGCTATTTATGTTTTTTTAACCTAGCTACTTTCACTTGGCTTCACTCAGATCAAGAAGTCAAAGGCTTTTCAGCGTCCCTTTGGCCCCAGACAGGATTTTTGTCTAACAGTAACTCGGTGGGTCTCGCTACACTACAGTGATTTAGTACTTTCTCACATTCCCTCATTAATTCATTTTTTCATATTTATGTATTTTTGATCTCTGTTTTCCTCCAGTATCTCTTCTCCCAAAGTAGTACTTTCTAAAAACAAAAAAGTCCAAAATAAAACAAGAGGGAGGGAATCAGCATAACTTATTATTACATTGAAAAAGGTTGAAATATCTGTGCAACTTATATTCGTAGAGCTGTCTCCTCTTACAAGCCATGCTTATTCTTTGTAATTTTACTGCCTTTACTTTTGATTTGTGTGGGAATTATTGTATATATTATTTTCTTAGTTTTTCTTCACTCTTCCTCACTTCATGTTGATCTTGGTATATTTCTCTGTTTCTATCACATTCATTTCCTATAGCACAGAAATAGCCCATTACAATCACATGCCCAATTGAAGGGTAATCTAAGTTTGTGTTTGTTTCCAGTTCTTTGCGATGGCAGCAAGAAGCACAAGTAGATCAATAAAATACTGTTTACTTGGTCACATGACTTTATGTGAATACTTCTAGACACCTAATTTTATAAAATAGGTCTGTTAGGCATTTTGCCATCCAAAGAATTGGAACTATGACCATATTAAATTCCATTGGTTAAAAAAAATTAGGTTGCCTTTTAAAAATTCACTAGGCAGTCAGCAAAGTAGAATGTGGGAAGAGCATTGGACTTGGTCACAGTACCTTTGTATTGATTCTTGCTCTGTAACTTGGGGGGGGGGGCAATGAGAGTTAAGTGACTTGCCCAGGGTCACACAGCTAGTGTCAATTGTCTGTGAACGGATTTGAACTCAGGTCCTTCTGAATCCAGGGCCTGTGCTTTATCCACTGCACCACCTAGCTGCCCCCTTCTGTAACTTTCTAATGTGTTACTTTGGGTAAGTCAGTTAACCATTCTGAGCTTTGGCTTTACTTGTGTGTAAAATGTATAATTCTCTGGTGTGTCATTGAGGTATCTCACCCTTTTAAAAATTTTTATACCTAGTAACTAATCTTTTTTCTATCTGGGGGTTATAGTAGGTAGACTACTAGACTTAAGAGACAGGAAGAACAGAGTTCAAATCCTGTTTAGAAAACCATTCGTATAACTACTACTGATTATGTGAACTTGGGCAAGTCACTTATCTTAGCCTCAGTTTCTTCATCTGCAAAATGAACATAACAATAGAATCCAATTAACAGTGTTGTTGTAGAGGCTCAAATGGTATTTTACAAAACGTGATAAGTTATATAAATGCTAGCTGCTGTCATCTGAGGATCTGGTGTGGCAAGATGTACAGTACAGAATACAGTAAACACTTGATAATATTACTTTACCTTTTTATCATTAAAAACTGTGCTAACTAATCTGGGATGCCCTTTTCTTACATCAGCAGTTCCTTTGAATCTCTTGCCTTTGAGTTAAAAGATCACTGGCTCAAAAAAATGAATAGATGAAGTATAAGAAATCCTGAGATAAATATTTTACAAGGCATCTTGGTCAAAAGTAACTTGTTTTTTGGATGAATATACTTTTTGAAGCCAAGTTGTTTGCTTTTAAAAGAAAAATTTGAAACTGAGAGTAGAGGTTCTCAAAGTGTGATCCAGGGTCAAAAGTATTTTCTTAATAATACTAAGATGATTCAATTTTAAGATAGTAAATATTGGCAAACCACATAAAAAAAGTTTTCAGGGGAGAGGTCCTCAATAGTTTGTAAGTGTGCAAACAGGTCCCTAACACCAAAAAGTTTTAGAAACAGTGACCTAAAGATACCCAAAGAGAAATTCATTTCTGAAATGTACTGGTTCGTAATTTCTCTCTGTATATCCTTTTTCTCACTTTCTTCTCTCAGTTCTATTTTTCTTAGTGGGAAAGTGTGAATAGGAGGGAGGTCCTGATAATATAGCAGGTATCTGAAACATCTATTTCTATGCTTCACTGTAGAGAAATATTGGGCCTACTGAGAAGTATTAGAAGAAATAGGAAGCAGTCTAAAAACATCTGGAGTTAAAGGCTAAAAATTATCCTTTCAAAAATTCCTATATTCATCTATTTAGTGGCATTTATCACGGAATCTAATTTACTGCTCTCATTTTAAACCCATTTGGATTTTCTTTCCTTTTAGTTCATTTAGAATATTTCAACCTGAAGTTCTTATTTTGTCTTTAAGATAATGAATTCCTTTGTGTTTTGCCATTCCTCTTGTGAGTTGATTTCTGTTTGCTTGAAAAAGGAAATAAAAGGGTTTTTTTGGTTCAAGTTCTTAATTATGGGGTCACCTACACTGGAGTGTAGAGAATGATGTGAATTCAAAACAAAACACCAAAATCATAAATTATCAAGAAAGAGAAGCAATTATTGTTGCTCCCTCGAATCCTGTGACTTGCAGCTCCTACCTCAGTCACTAAAGAGGTGGTCATACTTTTGATATGGCTTTTGCCTGTCACTGTGCCACACTCTTATTTTTTTTTTTTACTCAAATGTTTCCCCTGCTAATCATGACCTTCCGTGGGAGAAGCATGTCAGGAAGGGAATCTAACTATTTTCCCCTTTCCTACCTTTTGTCCTTCATTCCACATTTGTTCTCTCTGTATCCACCTTCTGCTTCTGCTCCACTTTCTTCACTTCACAGTTTCGATTTTGCAACTGATTAATTCACCTGTATGCTACATTCTACCCTTGAACCCCTTGACCTACTGTCATTTCATTTCCTGTCGTCAGTCCTCCATGCTGGATCCACCCATACTTCCTCCAGTCCTGCTTTTTGAGCTAGAGGAAATCACTACTGTGGTGAAGGTGCCACTCTGAGTTTATGCCTTCATTTCCGTACATTGACTCTCTAACCAACTTTGCTCAGGGGTTGTCAATAGGATCAAAGATTGGGAGCAGAAAAGATACTTTAGAGGCCATCAAGGCCAACCCTCTCATTTTACAAATAAAGAAAATGAGGCACAGACATGTTAAGTGACTTGCCCAAGTTCATATAGCTAATAAATGTCTGAGGTAATATTTGAACCTTGGTTTATCCTTTACCTACCCTCTCTGCCTTTCTGCTTCTGAGGAATAAGTGGCTCTTCTTACCAAAGCCAACTCCCCTCACCCTGGATCTTAACCTCTCCTGTGCGTTCCTGGAGCTTGTTCTATTTATCATTCCAGTATCTTTACTTTTAATCTCTCCCTATCTACTGGCTGTTTCTCTGATGCCTACAAATATGCCCCAGTCTCCTACATCCTTCAGGAACCTTTCTCTGACCCTAGCATATCCTCAAGCTTTTGTCCTGTGTCTTTCTTCCCTTTCCCTGCACCAAATTCCCAAGAACTAATCACCTGGTCTTACTGCCTACTGCCTTCCGTGACCTTGCAACTAGACTGAACCTGCTCTCTCTGTCATAACTAGTGGTCATGGGGCAGCTAGGTGGCGCAGTGGATAAAGCACTGGCCCTGGATTCAGGAGGACCTGAGTTCAAATCCGGCTTCAGACACTTGACACTTACTAGCTGTGTGACCCTGGGCAAGTCACTTAACCCTCATTGCCTTGCCACAAAACAAAAAAACCAACTAGTGGTCTCTTAACTCAAAAATCTGGCCTTTTTCCGTCCTTATCCTCCTTGATATTTCTGAACCTTTTGGAAAATTTGATGTTTTTGACAACAATCAATTTTTTTTAGCTTACATTAATTCATTCACTCTTGGTTCTTTTTCTGTGTGTGAGTGTGTGTGTCTTGTTTCTTTTTCTACCTGTGTTCCTTCTTTTGCTAAATTGAATCATCATCTAGTTCCTGTTAGCACCCATGATTCCCAGAGCTCTATCCTGGTACTTCCTTGCGTCTTTCTTTATTTTCATTGTTTTTGCTATCTAATCACTTCATGTGGGTTTCATCATCTTAATGCAAATATACATATTTTTATGTGTGTTTATGTATACATATCTCTATATAAAATTTTCAGCTTTAATTTTTATAGCTCTAGTCAGCTGTCTGCAATCTAATCTCCTATCTCCAAGATAACTCTTATGCCTCATATTCAAAACAGAACAAATCTTCTCTTGATCTGCCAGTACTTCACACCTCCCAATTTCTTCTGAAGAAACTGTTATCCTCCCAGTAACCTTAAAGTTATCTTTGACTCTTCTCCGTCTCCCCTCACATCCACTCAGTTTGTCCATTCTGTTCATTACAACATCTCTCAAACTGTTTTCATCTGCTTCTCTTAAAGCTGAATTCATATCTGTTACACCACAGCTTAAAATGGCACAATTGTTGCACATAAAAATAAACATTTTCAGCTAACAGTAAAAGAAAGGCCATTTAGTTTGTATGGGGGGGCATGACATTTTAAGGAAGGACCATCTACTGTTCAGTGAGTTTTTGTCTATTCATATTCTCTGTGGGGTGTTTTTTTTTTTTGTGAGGCAATTGGGGTTAAGTGACTTGCCCAGGGTCATACAGCTAGTAAGTGTTAAGTGTCTGAGACCAGATTTGAACTCGGGTCCTCCTGAATCCAGGGCCGGTGCTTTATCCACTGCGCCATCTAGCTTGCCCCTCTTTGTGGTTTTATGGATAAAAAACAATATTGTTTTTTACGTTTCTACAGTGTTATACAGTTTACATAGTTCTTCCGTTACTACAACTCTATAACTCTATGAGTCAAATACACCCATTTTATAGATGAGACTAAGAGAGATAATTTCTGACTTCCTTAAGGTCACACAGGTCTAGTAGCAAAGCTAGAACTTAAAAAAATCCAGGCAAGTCCATTGAATACTAGTCTGATTTGCACTTAACTATAGTGCCACATTTTACACAAATAGTGTCCATATGCACAGTTCTGCTCAAATTCAGTGCCATGTTGAATGAAGTGGGAAGGCTCTTATGCCAGCTTCCCACCTATACCCCAGGTGAGCAGCTTGCCCAAGGTTAAATAAGAAGTAATCCATAGATGTGGGATATGAACCCGTGAGTGAGTGTTCTCTCCATTGCACTGCAGTGCCAATTCAGCAATAGAGACTTGGTATCCTGTATTCTAGGTGTATTAGAAAGGACCTTGGAGGCCATCTCTCTCTACCATTTTACAGGAAAGGAACTGAGGCCCAGTGAAGTCTCCATGTTTATTTCTAGTTGGGCTTGTCCCCATCAGAAGGAATTTGAATATTAAATATACTTCTGTAGACTGAAATATTGCCTTAGTTGAAAAGGCCACATGTTCCTCTTACTCATGTCTCCTTCCTTCCTCGGAATCTATGACTTGTTTATTTCATTTCTTCCTTTGACTTTTTCTGTAATCTCTTAAGTCAGTCAGAGCCAGCTTTGTACCTAGAAAGCTATAGACTCTTCTGGCAACTTGAGCAAAACCTATAGAAAGAAAACAGATAGGAATGGAAGGATATCCTTAAACAGGAAGTAATCCTGAAACATCAGTAATTTGAAAATCATGCCAAAATTGGTTTTAAATATTTAATAGATTGGTCATTTTTGCCAGAGGGATGAATGCATCTGAAACTGTTGTGTCAGTTGCCGCATCTGCAATAGACATTTTTCTCTAGAGCTCTGTAACCATGTCTCTTCCGGTGTACATGCTATGTCTTGGCTGTATCTTGACTGCTTTGGGTCAGGTGTGTGTTCAGTCTTTGATATCCTGTACATACCTAAAGGTGCCAGGTCTCCAATTAGGAGAGCCAGAAGGCAACACTTACAGAAAGGTGGTCCTTGCTTTCAGACAAAGTGTTTGACTCTTGTACTTTGTAGGAGTTCTTATTGGTAAGAAACCTTTTTAATAAATACCAGTTGAACAACTTTGGTTTTGGAACTGTGATATCTGTTCAGCCAGCAGCTATTATGGGTAGAGGCATGGTCAGAATTCTAAAGAGAGTTCTTGATTTTATATTACTAGCACATTTCTGTATTTAGTTTACCCATTTGTTTAATCAAATATTCATCCTTAAACGGACAATTATTAGTAGCTTTCTAATTAAAGAATAGAATAAATGCTTTCTACGTCCTTAGTGAATTTGAGGTTTGTCACCAGTTGACTAGTATGAGCTGCCTTTGAGTGACTTTGTAGGTGTCTATCAGTACATTCAACAAATATTTGTCACCACCTGTTCTACTTGGTTTTGACTCCAACATCATCATGATAATACTGCCTCACGTGCTCCCCTTCCTTTGCCCCAATAAGCCTATCACTAAAACTCATCACCTTGGAGATACCTCATGAGTATCCTCAGTTGCTTCTGTCCCTTGGAGAGCTAGAGGGCAGAGCAAAAGACTCTTCCCATAGCTCCTTTTTATAGAGGAGCCATTTCTTCATTTGCTGCTAGCTCCTCTGCTTGGTTTTACTCTAGCACCAAGAGCCCATACTCTGGGTAAGTTGCATGTTCCACCTAGATAGCTTCCTTTTGTGTATTGTTCTCATATTAGATTGTAAGCTCCTTGAAGACAGAGCCATGTTTTTCTTTTTCTTACACATATCCTTGGCTTGGCATAGTGCTGACTCGATGTTTATCATATCATGTTTATTAAGTGTCTACTTTATGGAGACCACTGAGATAATGGGGGTCATGTACAGTTTAAATGATACAGGAACCCTACTCAGGTGAAACTTAACCATTTAGTAAGGGAACAATATACAAACAAATGATTATAATTTACCTAATTACCTTAAAGACATGGAAGAGTAGATTGTGAGTTTGGAGATGGGAATTCCTGACCAGGGATAAATAAAGGAAATTGGCACTTAAATTGGACTTTAAAGGATCTCTAGGGGCAGCTAAGTGGTGCACTGGATAGAGCACTGACCCTGAAGTTGGGAGCATCTGAGTTCAAATTTCACCTCAGACACTTGCTAGCTGTGTGAACCTGGGCAAGTCATTTAACCACAATTGCTGCAAACATCCAGGGCCATATCCAGTCATCCTGGGTGTGTGTGTGTGTGTGTGTGTGTGTGTGTGTGTGAGAGAGAGAGAGAGAGAGAGAGAGAGAGAGAGAGAGAGAGAGAGAGAGAGAGAGAGAGAGAGAGAGAGAGAGAGAGATGGGAGAACAAGTGAGGCAGAATTGGACCCATATGGCTCTGGAGGTGAGAGTGAGGTTGGTGGCCTTGTACAGCCCTCCCTTACTTTAATCATGCAAGTCATGTGACACCAGCCCAATGTCATGATCCTTTTTGAGAATGAAGGACAAACAACAACAAAGGATCTTTAGGAATTAAGTAAACCAGAGGACAGCATGGACCTTCCAAACAAAAGGTAACTAATGAATCGACACTAATATGGGAAAGTAGAAGACATGTTTGAGACAGAGTATAGTCTCATTTGTTCATAATGAGTTATAGAATATGAGATAATCCTGAAAAGAAATGTTGGCATCAAATTTTGGAGGACATGGAGTGTGAAGTCCACGTGTAAGCAAAGTTGGTCTGGAAGTGATATAAAGAATTCATGGAAGTAGCCTTTGGATTTAGCTCTGGAAAATGATCAAGTAGTGCAGCCCTTCTTGTTTGATACATGAAGAAAAAAGGCCAGAGTCACACAGGTACTGAGTAATAAAGCTAGAATATCAACCAAAAGAATAAGGAAGACCTATTAGGAGACTATTGAACTAATCTAGGTGGACAGTAATTAGAACCTGCTCTTGGGGTGGTGACAGTAAAAATAGAAAGAAGATACATTTAGAATTTTGAATACTAAGAGACCTTATTCAAAAGTAGCAGATTAGGGGCAGCTAGGTGGCAAAGTGGATAAAGCACTGGCCCTAGATTCAGTAGGACCTGAGTTCAAATCCAGCCTCAGACACTTTACACTTAACTAGCTGTGTGACCCTGGGCAAGTCACTTAACCCTCATTGCCCTGCAAAAAAAAAAAAAAGGTAGCAGATTAGTCAAAGGAGGGTAAAGACACAGATTGTTTATCAAGATGTAAAGAAATCTATGAATCCTGTACGGGAATTGGGACAAAGAAGCATGATTCAGATAATTTTCATGACAGTGACAGAAAAAACAGAAGCAATTTTATGGTGGGAGCCATACTACATATCACTCAGCCAAGTGAAAACAAAGCTTGTGAGTTCAGGAAACAGATCACAGACTTAGCAAAAAAATATGATAAGCAATTTATTTGTTCAGTAAATATTTATGTATTATGCTAGGCTCTGCTGAATGTAGTTTAGGATAGTTTCTACACTTAGAGAATTTACAGTCTATTAAAAGGATAAACCCAGGTAAGTTTATAGACTCAAATTATGATATATGTGTGGAATAAAACAACATTCTGTTTTAGGCACAAATATGCCTGAAGTAAATTTAATAATTAAGTACAGCTTTTCTGCTTAGATGAAGAATCCAAAAAGAGCAGAAATGTACCATTTCTTAGACCAGGTTAATTTCCACATATAACTTGTAGCATACAACAGCACAGCTAAAATTCAATCAATATTAAAGAAGACAAAGTTTTGGTACCATTTTGATTCATCAAAAAGAGCAAGGATCACTTAAGTGTTCTGGAGAATCATTTTCATAAAACCATTCAGTCTTTCTTTAATCTCTAAGGATTCTCCTTTTAAGCTGGTCACAAGTAAACTCAGAAGATACTTTACTTAATAAAAGTTATCAGAGGAGCCAGTAGCCTGATCATTAGCCTAATCAGTTTAAGGTAGGATTCCTTCCTGTTCTGGTAAGGCTCTTCCCTTTAGAAACTCTTATAAAAAGTTCTCACTACAACACATTGTTTCAGAATAGTTCAGAAAGACCAACAGGCCTTTCATTTGAATTAGACCAAGTACTTTAGAATAGAGAAGGTCCTAATGTTATTTTGTAATACTAGTCTAAATAGGCATTGAGGGGAAAGGCTTTTAGTATGTTTCAATAAATGGATTAGAGATCAGCAAAATAAAATGCTTCGTGAGGTTTCTGGAGAAAGGCCACCATCATCAACAGAAAGGCTTTCTAGAACAAGTGGTATTTGGTTTCAGCTTTGGAGAATAATTGGAAATTTGATAAGGAAAGAGGCAGGAGCAAATTCTTGACATGGGGACTAGCTGGGAGTAAAGGCATAGAGTTAAAAGGCATATGGCAGGGGGCAGCTAGGTGGTGCAGTGGATAGAGCACTGGCCCTGGATTCAGGAGGACCTAAGTTCTAATGCGGCCTCAGACACTTGATACTTACTAGCTGTGTGACCCTGGGCAAGTCACTTAACCCTCATTGCCCCACCTGAAAACAACAACAACAACATATGGCACAATCAGGCTTACCTTGAATACCAGTTTGGCAAGTAGAGCAGAAAGGGAAGTAATATGAGGCAAACAAACTTGATATTTCCTTAAGAAACGAGAGGAAAGGACTTAGAGTCAAGTGAACAGTAGCAGAACAGCCAAATTCCCACACATGTACTCTGGAAAAGATGAGTGCCAGATTGAATAGTGATTAAGGAATACAGAAACTATATGACCAAACAAGAGAGAGAGAATATTATGAAATGCAAAATGGATGATTTTGATTACATTAAATTTAAAAGATTTTGTACAAACAGAAGCAATTCATCCAAAATTAGAAGGGAGACAAAAAGCTGGGAAACAATTTTTACAACCAGTACTTCTGATAAAGGCATCATTTCTAAAATATATAGGGAACTAAATCAAATTTATAAGAATGGAAGTCATTCCCCAATTGAGAAATGGTCAAAGGATATGAAGAGGCTGTTTTCTGATGAAGAAATCAAAGTTATCCATTGCTCTATGAAAAAATGCTCTAAATCACTATTGATTAGAGACATGCAAATTAAAACAACTCTGAGGTGCCACCTGACACCTATCAGATTGGCTAATATGACAAAAAAGGAAAATAAATGTTGGAGAAGCTATGGAAAAATTGGAACACTAATGCATTGTTGGTGGAGCTCTCCAACCATTCTGGAGAGCAATGTTTTGTTTTCTTTTGACAAGCTTAAGTGAAGGAAGAACAGGTTTGGGAAAAGACAATGATAGTGATCAATATTCTTAATGAATACTGACTGAAAATATTAAATAAAATATAGCAGAGAGGCTAGAGCAACATATCAAAGAGATTATACACTTTAACCAAGTTGGATTCATACTAGGAATGCGGTTTTTGTTCAACATAAGGAAACGATAAACATAACAGGCCACATAAATAATAACAGAAATCAAAGGATAACGTCAATAAATGCTTAAAAATCTTTTGTCAAAATTACACCAATTCCTGTTTTAAACAATAGTAAAAAGCATATATATGCAATTTTCCTTAAGGTAGTAAATAGTATCTATCTAAAAAAGTTTGGAGGCAACTTTATGTGTAATGAAGAAATAATAGAGCCCTTTACAATTAAAATAGAGGCAAAGAAAGGATTGTTTTTATATTATATAATACTAGAAATTGTAGCTATAGCAATCTAATATAAAAAATGAAATTGTGGGAATAAATTTAATGAGATCTCTTTTGAGAATCCTAAAAATCAACTAAAATGTACTAAAACACAGTAAATGAAACAATTTTGTAATAGTTACAAAAGCAACAAGATATAAATTAAACCCATATTGGCTCTTCCAAATACCATCAAAATCCAAAAGAAAGAGATGGAGAAATTTTATTCATAATAACTATAGAATAAATCAAATATTTGTACACATATCTACCAAGACACACACAGGAACTAAGTGAATACAACTACAAAACACTCTTTAGAAAAATAGACATAAATGAGAAGTATTAATCGCCCATGGTTAGGCTGTCCCAATCTAATAAAAATGACACCAGTACTTCAATTTACTTATTTGGTGCCTTATACCATATCAGTTAAACTACTACTTTATTAAGCTAGAGAAAAATAACAATTCATCTGGAGGAACAGAAGGTAAAAATCTCTAGGAAGATACTGAATGAAGGAAGGGTCCTAATAGTACCATATATATGTCAAACTGTATTATAAAGCAGCACCCAGTACCAACTGGTTAAAAAAGAAGTAGTTTATCAGTGGTGCAGATTAGATACATAACTTACAGAAGCAATTGAACTTACTAAGCATACTATTTGATAAATCTAAAGGCCCCATTTT
This sequence comes from Dromiciops gliroides, assembly GCF_019393635.1. Taxonomy (NCBI): domain Eukaryota; kingdom Metazoa; phylum Chordata; class Mammalia; order Microbiotheria; family Microbiotheriidae; genus Dromiciops; species Dromiciops gliroides. The sequence goes on from NC_057862.1 coordinate 148,064,290, forward strand.
ATTGGGATAAGGGCTCACTTTGACAAAAAATATAGAATAAATTAGAAGCTTATGTGGCAGAAATATGATTTAGACAAATATCTTATACCATATATCATGATAAACTCTAAATGAATACAGGACTTCGATATAAAAATATATAAAAAGTCAAAAACATAGTAGAAGTATAGGGATGGATATATACCTTTCGTATTGGTAGAATTCATGACCAGGCAAGTGATAGTAGGGAACACAGAAAGAGAAGAGACAGGTTTTTTTTTGTTTTTTTGTTTTTCATTTTTTAGTGAGGCAATTGGGGTTAAGTGACTTGCCCAGGGTCACACAGCTAATAAGTGTTAAATGTCTGAGGCCAGATTTGAACTCAGGTACTCCTGACTCCAGGGCCAGTGCTCTATCCGCTGCGCCACTTAGCTGCCCCGAGAAGAGACAGTTTTGATTACATAAAGTGAACTAGTTTTGCACAAAATAAAACACTGCATGTAAAATGAGAAGAGAAACAGTTAACACTGGGGGAAAAGTCTTTGCAGCTGGTTTCTCTGATAAAGATCTAATGTCCCAGATATATGAGGAATTGATTCAAGTATTTAAGAATGAAAGCAAGAGCCCATCCCTGTTAGAGAAGTGGTTAAAGAATATGAACTTCTCAGAGGAAGAAATTGAAGTTGTCAATGGCTGTACGAACTGTATATTACAATCCAACTGAACTTTTAGCTATTAACTGAATCCTACACATATTTCCCCCTAACCTCCTTGGCATTTTCACAGTTCAAGATTTAGGGACTACCTCTCCATGTGCCATCCCCACACCCCAGCTTTCCTTGGTTCCCTAAGTTCTTAGTCCTCTCTCTCTCCCTCCTATCGTTTTTTATTAATCTTATTTTTATACGTGTTTCAGTCCTCTTTGTTTCAGCTAATATAAGCTCCTCATTCTCAATTCTCAGTCAATAAATACTTATTGTCTACTGTATACCAGCCACTGTACTAAGGACTGGGGATACAGATTTTTAAGACAGTTTTTGCCCTGAAGGAGCTTTAATGGGGGAAGCTGAAAGTAGGGGTGGGGAGGCCCTAGAGGGTATCCAGGCCTGGGCAAGTGTAAGCTTTTTTTTTTTTTTAAAGAAGAAAAGCACTGGATTTAAAGAGGGTTTGGGGCAGATTTCCTGTAGACCAGCCAGGGCTTCTTAAACTTTTCCCACTCACAACCCCTTTTCACCCAATAAATGTGTATGTGCCGCTGGGTATATAGGTGTATAAAATAGGCATACATAATGTTTTACTGTTGCCACACTTTTTTGCACACCCTCCCCCCCCCCCCCCAATATGGGGTTTGAGGCTTGAGGCCCATCGCTTAAGAAGCCAAGCTGTGGACAATGGGTCTTAAAGGAAACCAGGGTCACTTGGTAGAGTAGAGGAGGCAGTGTTCCATCAGTATTCAGTGTCTGGCTTTCCGTAGCACACGGTTGGAATGTCAGTTTCTGCCCAGATGGATATGTTTGGGAGTCTAGAAACTCAGCCTTCTTTTTCTGTGTGCCTTTTTACCTTTCATTTATTCCCAGGAGCATGGAATTTGTGCTTATACATACATATGTGACCTAAAAATGGTCTCACCACTATTTTGCCGTGAATGCTACTCCCCAGAAGGCTGTCTAGGTTTTTAGTGTTCCTTTTGATGAGCTGAAGTCTTTTTTTTTTTTTAAGCTGAAGTCTTCTTGTATTTGGCCTCCAATTACTATAATTAAGAATATTTACTGTGATGTAAAAGTTTTTATTTCCCTCCCCTGAAATGTCCTCTCCTATCCTCTTTGCTTTTCTAAATCTTATACTTCACTGAACTGGTATAGCTTTCCTCCAGTAGCACCTTTTTTTTTTTTCCTTTTGTTCTCTTTTTGTTAATTTAAAGTAGCACTTATTCTTAACACCAGAATCATTTGGTACCTCTGAATGGTATTGGGGAGTTGTTGATCCTTTATATGTTCTATCTTTCTTCTCAGCTGTATAGGTTGTTTTTTTGTTTTAAAGTTACATGTAATATATATGTGTGTATATATATCTATATGTATATGTATATAGATATATAGATATAACCTATATCAGATTACCTGCTGTCTAGGGGAGGAGGGAGGGAGGGAGAAAAATCTGAAATTGTAAAGCTTGTATAAACAAAAGTTGAGAACTATCTTTACATGTAATGGAAAAAATAAAATACCTTATATGTAAAAAAAAAGTTACATGTAAAGATAGTTTTCAACATTCGTTTTTATAAAATTTTTGAGTTCCAAATTTTTCTTCCCTTCATCCCAATATATGTACAATCTGGGCAGCTAGGTGGCACAGTGGATAGAGCACTGGCCCTGGAGTCAGGAGTACCTGAGTTCAAATCCGGCCTCAGACACTTAACACTTACTAGCTGTGTGACTCTGGGCAAGTCACTTAACCCCAATTGCCTCACTAAAACAAAAACAAAAAACAAACAAAAAACCAATATTAAACACATTTCCACATTATAGACTATAAGTTCTTTTTGTCTTTTTGTTTTGCTTTGTTTTGCAGGATAATGAGGGTTAAGTGACTTGCCCAAGGTCACACAGCTAGTAAGTGTCAAGTGTCTGAGGCTGGGTTTGAACTCAGATCCTCCTGAATCCAAGACCAGTGCTTTATCCACTGTGCCACCTAGCTTCTCCAGACTATAAGTTCCTAATGGGGGTTGCGAGAGGTTTTTCTTGGTTCCAACATTCTGTCCTATAATTGTACTCGGTTTTTTTTGTTTTGGGTTTTTTTTTTTGTTTTTTGTTTTTTAGTGAGGCAATTGGGGCCAAGTGACTTGCCCAGGGTCACACAGCTAGCAAGTGTTAAGTGTCTGAGGCCGGACCTGAACTCAGATACTGCTGACTCCAGGGCCGGTGCTCCATCCACTTCGCCACCCAGCTGCCCCAATTGTACACATTTATAAAATTTGATGGTGTGTTAAATACTGGGCATAATTCTTACATAGACATGATTCCATTCTACTTAGTGGTTATAATTCTTAAATAGATGTCATTGACTCCACTGTATACATGGTAGGACATACTGTTTGTTCCCTTAGACAGCATAATAAAAGACAATACAGTGATAAGAATAAAGCCCATAAATTAAATATGCAAATATTTGTCCTGAGCAAATTGAACAATGTGGTTTTTGTGTCAGTAGATTTTAGGAGTTGGATATTGAAATGGCTGGGGGTGGAGAAGTGGATTAGTTGGAGAAAGTATTGTTTCCTTCTATTCACCACAACTGTAGTGTACTCTCACAACATTTCTTCTTTTTATCCCTTGGTTAATCTTTACCCAAATGTTTCCTTCCCCCATCTTGCACCCCCTCCCCCTTTCCCAGTTTTAGGATGATTTTTCTAGAGCCATCTTCTGCTTGTAGGTCTCATCTAATAACACCAACTCCATAATGAATGTAGATCCCTTTACATGTTGCCTATAGACTCAGAGGGGTGTAGTTTTTTGTTATTGTTGTCGTTGTATTAAAAATATATGAAAAAATATATGTGTAGACATCTGAGGCCATGAATTATATTACTGACTTGGTTTTTTTGTATCTGGGGAAATCATTCAATGTCATACTGCCATTCTTTTATTTGCTATTCTTCATGAATTCTACCTTACACATATTTTTCCTTTTTCCCCCTTCAGTTATAGCCCAGTTGATTAAATTTGCAATATTCTACCCAAATAGTTTTTTAATAAAAATGTTTTATTTATTGATGATGCTTTAAAAAACATTATCATCGTTGCCCAGTGTCAAACTCCCTTCATTAAAAAGAAGATGCACAATTAAATAAAACATCATGCCTGTTTTGTTTTATTTTACATCTATAGTCTCTCAGCTTTCTACTGAGAAAAAGGAAACATGCTTAATTTTCATATATGGGTGGGGGGGGAAGTATTGCTTTAAAGACTTGGGTCGAAGTCCTGGCCCTGCCACTTCTTATCTCTGTGTCCTAGAGCAAATTATTTAACCTCTCTAGTTCTGTAAAATGAATGAGTTGAATTGATTGACCCTTAAATTTTCTTTGAGTTCTAAATCTATGATCCTATGGTCCACTTTAGTCAAAATAGGCTACTGGATTGATATGACTTCCAACGTACTGTTCCCTTATACATTATGGTAATCATGTCTATTTTTGCCTTCTGTTTGCTTTAAATCACTTGTTAGTTACTATTTATTAAGCACCAACTATGCATCAGGCACTGTGCAAACGCTGAGGATACAAATAGAAACAAGTAAGATAGCTCTTAGCTGTGAGGAGGTCCTATGTAATGGGGAATAATCTGCAAATAACATTCAAGATGTATAATGTGTAAATAACAGGTATTCTCAGAAGTGGAAGGGAGGGAGGGAGACCAAGAAAGGCTTCCTACAAAAGTAGCGTTTGTTTGTTTGGTTTGTGTTTTTTTTGGTGGGGCAATTGGAGTTAAGTGACTTGCCCAGGGTCACACGGCTAGTAAATGTCAAGTGTCTGAGGCCAGATTTGAACTCAGGTCTTCCTGAATCCAGGGCCGGTGCTCTATCCACTGTGCCACCTAGCTGCCCCCAAAAGTAGCATTTGAACTTGGTCTTGAAGGAAGTCAGGGAAGCAAAGAGGTAAAGGTGAATCAGGAGAGCATTTGTGGAAGACCCCCTAGTGCAAAAGGCACAGACTCCAGAAATGGAATGTCCTTTTTGGGGAACAACAAGTAGACCAGTGTAGCTGAAAGGTTCACCAGCAGGAAGAGAATTGCAATTCCTCGAATGATAAATTTTAGTGGCTCCCTTTTTGCCTCTGGATTGAAATATAATCTCTTCTTTTTGGCATTTAAAAGCCTTTCACAATCTTATCCCTTGCTACCTTCCCAGTTTATCATGTAGGAAGTATTATGGTTCCAGCCTATGCATTAGGAAAATCAGTTTGACAATTGAGTGGAGGATAGAGAATTGGGGTGGGGAGAGTTTTGAGGCAGGAAGACTAAAGAAAAGGCTATTGCATGGGGCATCTAGGTGGTGCAGTGGATAGAGCACCGGCCCTGGATTCAGGAGGACCTGAGTTCAAATTCGGCCTCAGATACTTGACACTTACTAGCTGTGTGACCCCTGGGCAAGTCACTTAACCCTGATTGTCCCGGGCCGCCCCCCCCCCCCAAAAAAAAAAAAAAAAAGAAAAGAAAAGGCTACTGGAAGAATCCATGTGAGAGACAATGAGAGGACCTTTGCTATGGTGTTTACTATATGAATGGAGATAAAGGGACATATTTGAGGGATGTAGTGGTAGAGATGACAACATTTGGTAACGGGTTGGATATATGGAATAAGTGCAGAATCATAGATGACACCTAACTGTGAGCCTGGGCGAATGTGGTACTGTCAACAATATTCAGAAATTTGGCAAGGGGATGGGGGTTGAAAGAAAAAATCATGAATTCTCTCTTCAATATATTGAGTTTATGTTGCTTATGAAAGATTTCTAATAGCCAGTTGTTGACTGGAGCTCAGGAGAGAGACCACCTACATAAATTTGACAATCATTGACCCCATGAGAGTCTAACTGAAAATTCAGTATGACTGCCATAGACCCTGTATTATAAAAAAGGTTATGGGGGGCAGCTAGGTGGGGCAGTGGAGAAAGCACTGGCTTTGGATTCAGGAGGACCTGAGTTCAAATCCAACCTCAGATACTTGACACTTACTAGCTGTGTGACCCTGGGCAAGTCGCTTAACCCTCATTGCCCTCCCCCCCCCCCCAAGAAAAGGTTATGAACTGTTGGTATAGAAGAAGAAGGGAAGGCCCAGGACAAGACCCTGGGGAAACACAACATCCAAGGTTAGTAAAGATGACCTGGAACTAGCAAAAACGTCAGGTATGAGGAAAATCAGAAGAAAACAATGTCATGAAAACCTTGAGGAGAGATTTTTCTGAAGAAGGTTGGATCAACACTGGCTCTGATTTTAGAGAGGTGAAGAAGGGTGAGGTTTGCAATAAGGCAGTTGGTAATTTGGAAGAGAGCAGTTTCAGTTGAATTTTGAAGTCAGAAGACAGATTTTATAGGATTTAGAAACTTTTGAAAGGAAAAGAAATGGAGGCACCTGCTCTAGATAGCTTTCTGAGAAGCCAAGAAGAGTAGGAAAGATGTAGGGTGATAGCTAAAGTCGAAGATAGTATCAAATAAGAGGTTTTTAAAGAATAAAGGAAATATGAGTGTTTGTAGACAATAGAGAATGAGCTAGTAGTAGATAGGAAGAGATTGAAGATTAGAGTAAAGATAAATTATAGTGGGGGTAATCTGCTGGAGATTAAAAGGGATGGAATGGGGGCAGCTAGGTGGCTCAGTGGATAGAGTACCGGCCTTGGAGTCAGGAGTACCTGAGTTCAAATCTGGCCTCAGACACTTAACACTTACTGGCCGTGTGACCCTGGGCAGGTCACTTAACCCCAATTGCCTCACTTAAAAAAAAAAAGGGGGGATGGAATCAAAGGCATACATAGAAGACTTTGCCTTGAGGAGTAAAGGAAGAAATAGAAGGGGAAGATATTTGTCATGGGAGATTATAAGAAAGGGGGGGATTCTCAGTGAATGGGATCTTTTCCTTCCTTATCCCGCAGCATGCTGCCCCCCCCCCCTAAAGTTTGAGAAGTGGTACTTAGTTTAGATAATATTGGAACAGCTACTTCCGTAAGTGGAGTAGCTAATCAGTATAGGAATATTAAAGGATTAACTTGCTGTAGTGACATATTTTTAGGGGGGCCTATCAATTTCTTTTTATTTCTTTTCTTTTCTTTTCTTTTTTTTTGAGCAGGGCAATGAGGGTTAAGTGACTTGGGCAGGGTCACGCAGCTAGTGTCAAGTTTCTGAGTTTGGATTTGAACGCGGGTCCTTCTGAATCCAGGGCCAGTGTTTTCTCCACTGCGCCACCTAGCTTCCCCAGCCCTATCAGTTTCATTATTTTCTCCAGTCTTTTCAACAACATGTAGAGGATCACAGAAGACAGACAATAGGGGTAATCTAAGGAGTTTGACAAGATTTTTGATTAGTCTAAGGAGCTAGGGATTGGAGTGCAGTGAATAAATTTAGCGTTGAACCAGTTCATCAAGGGGTTAAGCTAGGGAAAGGAAGAAAATGCACCAGTAGAAGGGTGTGAACTGCCTTAACTTGTCCTCAGTCTCCTTTCCTGGTTCTTTTTCCAGGTCATACCCACTAACCATGGATGTTCTCCAACATTCTGTCCTGGGCCCTTATCTCTTCTCCTTTTATATAATTTCATTTTGTGAGTTCATCTCCCATGGGTTCAAGTATCATCTTTATTAAGATGATTCCATAGACCAATATCTTTCACCTAATCTAGTGCCTAGTCTTGTCATTTTTCTCTTCCCAACATTTCTTGTATATGCCCCTTTATGGCTCCATTCACATAGCCTGTACACATAGTACAGTTTCTTAGTGCCTTAAACCTGGATTTTCACAATAATCATTTAATGGGTTTCCCTCCCCAAGTCTCTCCTCCACTTACATGCTAAATTGATTTTTTACCAAAGTGTAGCTCTGACCATCTCATCTCTTCCCTGGTAAATACAAGAGGCGGCTCTTACAGGATCAATCCTCTATCATTTAAAGCCCTTCACACTCTGGCACCTTCCTACCTTTCCAATTTTCTTAAACTTTGCTCCCTTCACCCCACCTCATCTAGTCTGGTGGTCTACTTATTGTTTCTCATACAGCATATTACTCAGTGCCTTCACTGTCTCCCCTACCCAGAGTCTTCTCTTTCTTCTTCTATTTACTGATTCTCTTTCTTCCTTCAAGACAGCTCAAATCCCTGATGCTAAGTGAAGTGAGCAGAACCAGGAGAACATTGTACACAATATCAACAATATTGTGTGTTGATCAAATGTGGTGGACTTGACTCTTCTCAGCAATATAGTGGTCCAAGATCGTTCCAAAGGACTCATGATGGAAAATGCTCTCCAAATCCAGAAAGGGAAAAAAAAAGAACTATGGAATCTAGATGTAGATTGAACCATACTATTTATTTTTTTTTCTTTTTTGAGGGTTTTCCCTTTTGTCCTGATTCTTCTTGCACATCATGACTAATGCAGAAATAGGTTTAATGTGATTGTACATATATAATCTATATCGGCTTGCTAGCTGTCTTGGGGAGGGAGGGAGAAAAAATTGAAACTAGAAATCTTATAAAAACAAATGTTGCAAACTGTCTCTACATGTAATTGGAAAATAATAAAATACTTTTATGGTGGAAAAAAGACAACTCAAATCCCACTTTCTCCATTCTCTTAAGAATATCTTCCACATACCCTTTATATATCTTGTATGTACATAGTTGTTTGCAGATTTTTTTTTCCTACCCTGATAACAACAACAGCAATAATGATGATATGTAGCACTTAAAAGTGCCAGGCACTGTGCTCATTGCTTTACAGTTAGCAAATTTACAAAATATATTTGATCCTCACAACCGCCTAGGAGGTAGTTGCTATTATTAACCTCATTTTACAGATTAGGAAAATGAGTCAAACACAGAGGTTAAGTGATTCGTCCAGGGTCTTCCTAACTCTAGGACCAGTATGCTATGTAGCTGCTCCGTTATGCTATATAGAATGTGAGCTTCTTGAGGATAAAATTCCCATCTTTATTTTTGCCTTTCTTCTTTCTTTCTTTCTTTTTTTTTTTTTTTTTTGGTGAGGCAGTTGGGGTTAAGTGACTTGCCCAGGGCCACACAGCTAGTAAGTGTTAAGTGTCTGAGGTCGGATTTGAACTCAGGTCCTCCTGACTCCAGGGCAGGTGCTCTATCCACTGAGCCACCTAGCTGCCCCCATATTTTGTTTTTAGCATTGTGACTAGCACATAGTAAAGGCTTCACATTCATGCTTGTTGACTGAATAAATGGCCTAGGAAACATCTAAGGATTTGAAATCATATTTAGGTTGATAAATAGGACTAGGATAGGAATAGGGATAGGGAAAGATAGACTGATAAAAATATTGTGATCAGTTTAAGGAATTTTAGAGTTCATCAGTATGGAAATGAAACCTGTAAGTGATGGCCAGGATCAAGCTTTGACCATCTGTGGGTGTATCAGACATAGGAATTAAGTAGACTGAGAAACTAGGAACTTACGGTATGTGAGAGAGCATTAAATGTGTGTGAAAGTGCCCTAATATGACAGACAGCATGAACTGAAGAGAGGAGAAAGACTGTGAGGGAAGCACCAAATTTATTGGGGAGGGAAGGAGAACATCCAAGACTCAATAGATAGTGTCCACCAGGGTCTGGATTCAGTGATTAAAATAGACTGTTGTGATCCTCAGAGGAGAGCTTTCTGAGTGATGGTGCTAAAGGTAAAATTTGGAATTGTCAGTGGGAAGTACCATGTATTTTGACTTGCCTGCCATGACCCCTTTAAGTCCGTTAGGACCCTTTATGATTAAAAATGCTAGTAATGGCAAAGTTGGACAGTGGTAGAGTGTCACCAGGAGGGAGTCAGGTTTCAGTTTGGAACAAGTATTTCATCTTAAGTGAGATCCTGCAGAAGTAAAGGGAGGTGGGGTTGAAGATAAGGAAGTGGACGGTTTAGTTTAGGGAACAGGGTTTGAACATGAGGAGCTGGGCTCTTAGAATCACTGGAATGGGGAGAGTGAGAGGAGGTACCAAGGCATGAATCCAGGTGGTGTATCAGCGGTTGGATCAAGGACCAAAGGAAGGAGGTGATTAGATTGATTGTTATCAAGCCTAGGAAAGTCTGCTCAGGAGGTGGGAGATGGTAGTGGAAGTCCCTTCTGCTGAAGAAATGGGGGAAATGTCAGGTTGGACATCAGAAGTTCTGGGAATGCCCCAGGGGGGGGGGCAGGGAGAAAAATGGATGTCTAGCTAGCAGAGTATTGAGGCCCCTGTGGCAAATGAAGATGTAAGCAAGTCTTCCCTAGGCAAATATATTACTACCATCCCTCCTTCCTTACGGGTATTGCTTCTCTAACTAAGTAATCTATCATTTGTCTGTTTTACATCATTGTCTCAAAATCCAAATCTCATTCTCCAGATAGTATCTTTTTTTTTTTTTTTTGGTGAGGCAATTGGGGTTAAGTGACTTGCCCAGGGTCACACAGCCAGTAAGTGTTAAGTGTCTGGGGTCGGATTTGAACTCAGGTCCTCCTGACTCCAGAGCCGTTGCTCTATCCACTGCACCATCTAGCTGCCCCCAGATAGTATCTTATTATTCAGATCTTTACTATTCACGTCTTTCAGAAACCTTTTCAGTTAGAAACAGGGATGAAGATTCTACCTGTGCCCCTAAAGTCTATATTTTCTTGCCCAGGACTTCACAGTCCTACCAGTGCTTCCTGAATTCCTTCTTACAATGTCATTTGTCCCTTTGTGAATCGCCAGAAACGGGAAGTAATCATCAGCTTTGACATGTCTTGTCAAGCTCTCTATCATGTTGCCTGTACACCCTGGGCAGACAGCAGATCTTTCTGTAAATATCAGTTTGACATGTAGCTGTTACAGTCTGCTTAGTAGCAAGTCATCACCCACCACCAGGTATTCTTCATGCTGTGACCCTTGTCCTCGTGGCACCTCTGAATTCTTGTACTCATTCCTTGAAACATAAGCCATGGCTTCCTTTTCAGAGGAACTCATCTGTCAGTTAGCCCTAAATGTTCAGCAGTCCTTCCTTTTCTCAGTCACCTCTTTCAACCCTTCAACCTCCTGCCTGCAGTCAGGATTCTTTCCCTGCAGATCCTTCTTGTTTGTTTATTTTTCTTTCCTTTTTGATCTTGAAGCCCCTTTTCCATTTTTTAATGATCACTTCATTCTTTGTGACAATATGGAAAATGGAGGTGTTACCTAAAGATATTCTAACTTATCTAATAGGAGGGAAACCAGCTTGATGCAATTTTAGCAATTGCTTGTGTTAAATACTTTGTGTCCTTCCAAAAAAAAAAAAAAGATTTTTCTGCTGAACATAGTTCTGAAGAGAACTCAGTAAATAACAAAGAGAATATAAACACTCCTTGTATGAAGTCAGATTTCATGGATAAATAGAACTTTTTGCACTAGACAGAAGCCGGGAGCTGGGGTGGATTGGTCAAAGTTGATTAAGATAGGAGTAAATTAATATGGCTGGCTTTCCTTAACATATTCTAGAATAGGGGCAGCTAGGTGGCGCAGTAGATAAAACACTGGCCCTGGATTCAGGAGGACCTGAGTTCAAATCCAACCTCACATACTTGACACTTACTAGCTCTGTGACCCTGGGCAAGTCACTTAACCCCCATTGCCCCACAAAAGAAAACAAAAAAAGTCTCTTCAGAATGGTCATTTGGGGCAGCTAGGTGGCTCAGTGGAGAGAGCACTGGCCCTGGAGTCAGGAGTACCTGAGTTCAAATCCGGCTTCAGACACTTAACACTTACTAGCTGTGTGACCCTGGGCAAGTCACTTAACCCCAGTTGCCTCACTTAAAAAAAAAAAAAACATATTCTAGAATACTGGAATTAAATTGGGAAATAGTTCGGGGGTGGGGGGTGGGCAGCTAGGTGGCACAGTAGATAAAACACCAGCCCTGGATTTAGGAGGACCTGAGTTCAAATCCGGCCTCAGACACTTGACACTTGCTAGCTCTGTGACCCTGGGCAAATCACTTAACCCTCATTGCCAAAGAAAGAAGGAAAGAAGGAAAGAGAAAGAAAGAAAAAAAGTTCAAAAAGTAGTTGTCTTCCATCTTGTTAACTTTAAACAATACGTATGTTAAATTTGTTGACTTGATCATCCAACATAAATTGGTTCAACAGGTTTTTAAATAAATTCAGTAATAAAGCATAGGATCATTTGATTTAGAGCTAAAGTAATAGCAATCCTGGGGCAGCTAGGTGGCGCAGTGGATAGAGCACAGGCCCTGGAGTCAGGAGGACCTGAGTTCAAATTTGGCCTCAGACACTTGACACTTACTAGCTGTGTGACCCTGGGCAAGTCACTTAACCCCAGTTGCCCTCCCCCCTCCCCCACCCAATAATAGAAATTCTGTAGTTTATTTTATAAATCCTTCATTTTATCAGGTACCCTGTAGTTTGAGAAGCTAGTAATATTTGGAGTACATACCTTTTAAAGAAAATATCATAGAAGTCAAGGAAGGCAATTAGACATCTCTTACAAAATGTTCCTTGTGACCCTTGTCAAATATTAAGTACTGGGCTTAATATACACTGTTCTGTCCCTGAGTGCCATTTCATATGTTCTTGTATTATATTGGATGTATACCCTGAAACTGTAGCAGCCTTGTTAAAGGTTACCTGACTGGGAATCCTCAAAAGTAGTATTATAAACTCTGTAGGTGACATTTAACTGAAATATCTCATCAAGAGGTTAGACCATGGCAATCTTTTCCAAGTTTCTTTGTCCCTTGGTTTAAAGGAATGATAGATATATAGATATCAGATCACATCTTTGCTTATCAAAAAGTTGAGGTACTCAACTGCATAGTTTTCTCAATATTACTAGTTCTTAAAATGTAAGACTTAAAAAAGATTGTTTACTTGAACAAGAAGTACCTCCAAGGGGCAGCTAGATGGTGCAGTGGATAGAGCACCGGCCCTGGAGTCAGGAGTACCTGAGTTCAAATCCAGCCTCAGACACTTAACACTTACTAGCTGTGTGACCCTGGGCAAGTCACTTAACCCCAATTGCCTCACTAAAAAAAAAAAAAAAAAGTACCTCCACGTTTTCCCCTTCTCCCATAGCATAGGGGTCATCCTCCTGATCATACTTTTTGCATTGATTTTAATCCCTTCACCTACCACCACACTTGAGCAGATGTCAGAAACGGAAATTGTCGGTCCATTTGCTATGCTATGACAGTATATTCTTAAGCAGTTTTTGAATTAATCACCTTCAGATTATTTCTTGATTTTTCCCTTCACTGTTTCTTTTCAACTACCCACTCTACTTGACCCAGATAGCCTATGCTAGAAGTGTATGAGAGGGAAGTGGGATGGCCCATAGACCTAGGGGAGGAGTGATGTGATGACAAGGACCACCAGAAAGCTCTTACAGGCCACTAATGGCCTTTGGGGCACAGTTTAGAGGCTAGAATGTGAAGGACTTTAAGTGCCTCCCTCCCTTGCTTGATGCCTCAGTTTCGAGTGCTAAGTCAGCAGGCAGGCACCTTTTCCTCCACGGTTACTGTCAGAGCAACATGAAGGTCAGACAGAGATAGACAAATGAGAACAGCTCAGAGAAAGGAGGTTACCAAGGTAACAAGCAGGCGGGGCTGCTGTTTGGAAACAGGCCTAATCTTCCTCCTCCTTCACCCTCCTCCTTCTCTGCTCAGCACAGGGAGATGGGTATTGTTTAGCTGACCTGCATCCTCAGGGTGGGAAGCATAATCTCTTTCTGACAGTTCCCAGTGACATGAGAAAGAGCTGCTTTGCATTTTAATTTGATAAGCACCACCAGCAGCCTTCTGTGGGGCACTAGCAACCAGCCATCTCCTGGCACGGCTCCAAGGAGAGTTCTAGTTAGAACAGAGGTGGTGTTATGTTGTAGTTTGGGGGGGGATTACTTTCGGGGGGGCGTTTTAAGAAGGGTTGTTTTCTTTTAGCTGCTGCCCCCCCCCAAAAAAATCAGTAGCAGAGGTTTTCCACATCCAGCACTCCTGGAAGGTGACATTTGTTCTGATCATTCTAGACAATTGGAATAAAATTAATTATCCTTGTAAGCTTTGTGAAAATGATCCTTCTGGGGGTCAAGCTACACCAATAGAGGCACTCCCCTTGAATTAATCACCTTCAGGATATTTACGAAGTTAGGAAAACCTACAGCAATTGTGAATTCCATGCTGCCTTTCCTACTTCCCCTGAACCATAGAAAAACATTCAACCTTTTCAACCTCTAATTTTAAGCAGCCATATTGCCAGCCAACTAATGAGGAATAGAGAGAATAGAAACTACTTGGCCAAATAGGTGTGAAAAGCTAATAAGAACAAAATCTCTGACCCCATATGCTGAGATCAGGATGCAATGTACTGATCCCCAAGGTACCTAAAGGAGGAATCTGACCGAACCCTTTTTAAAATTTCTGTTTAGGGATCTGGAATTTAATCAGCTGCTACTGAACTTTTGGGGCTTCTTTACCTAAAAATCTTAACTCTCCTTTAAATCATTAAAGTTTCAAATCTGAAAGTTGAATGGAAATCCCAAATTTGTATAACTTTAATCTTTAATAACTTTAACTTTAAAAGACCATGCCTCTTTTCTATCCATGATTTCCATCCTCATCTCTAGTTTTCTACTTTGTCCTGAATTGGAATGTATGGCCATCTACCTCTGGCTTCCTACAGGTAGAAAGATGAAAGTTATTGATTGGCCAAGGCACTGCAGGATATCCTGTAAGTTCACCTCATTGACATTGAATGTAAGCTCTCCCTTCTAGATGATTCCCTGGCACACTTCTATACTTACTGGATCTCTTGGCTCTGCAAGAACATTAGGCATTGTTTAGTTGTGACTTTTGTTATTTAATCTAGATAAGCGAAAATCTCCTCACTAGGATGAAATGCTCAGATACATCAAAGTGTAGTCATTTTACCTTTTCTGAGGGTTCTCAATGAACCTATTGCCCGTCCTGTTGGTTTCCCTAACACCCTTTTTTTGTCACTGAAATTTGAAGGACATGATTTTGTTCTGGTGCTGAACTGCTCCACTGACTCTCTATACTATTTTGGTCAAGTTACCTTGCACTTAACTATTCTAAAACCAAAATGATGCTCATCCTTCATCCTCCTTAAGCTATAGTATAGGGATATTAGGTGTGACTGCACTGTAGTTCTGTGTTGAATACGATAGTATCCTTAGGGATTTTCTCTTCTGCTTGAACCCAACCAAGTTACTTCAGAAGAGGTGATTGGAGGAGCAGTTCAGCGCATAGAAAATAGTTTAGTCAATGAGCAGGAGGAGTTCAGAGAAACCTGGAGGGTCTTGTGTGGGCTGATGATGAGTGAGATGAGCAGAACTAGAAGAACACTGTACACAGTAACATCAACAATGAGTGTTGATCTACTGTGATGGACTATATTCTCACCAATGCAATGGCACAGGATCTCCAAATCCAGGAAAAAAAAAAAAAGAACTGCGGAGTATAGATGCTAAATGAACCATACTATTTCTTTTGTTTTTGATGCTCTTGGTTTTTTTCCTATTTTGAGGTTTTCCATCATTGCTCTGGTTTTTTTTCCTTTATAACATGACTAATGCAGAAATAGGATTAATGTTATTATGTGTGTGTGTGTGTGTGTGTGTGTGTGTGTGTGTGCGTGTGTGTGTGTGTGTCAGATTACCTGCTGTCTAGGGGAGGGGAGAGGGAGGGAGAAAAATCTGAAATTGTAAAGCTTGTATAAACAAAGGTTGAGAGCTATCTTTACGTGTAACGGGAAAAAAAAATAAAATACTTTATTAATTAAAAAAAAAAGAAAATAGTTTAGTGCTGCTTGGCTGCTTTGTGATATGGTAGTTGACTGATATTCATAAGGGAATCTGTATAAAATGAGATATAATGCCTTAGTGTTGGCTCACACTAAGCAAACTCAAGATAAGCAAATCAAGATTTGCCCACACCTAATAAAGGAAAATCTAGATTTATACAAAGATATGTGTGCTAGAGATATTGTTTGATCATTTCATTCGTGTCCCCAACTCTTTGTGACCCATTTGGGGTTTTTCTTGGCAAAGATACTAGAGTGGTTTGCCATTTCCTTCTCAGTTCATTTTGTAGAGGAGGAACTGAGTTAACTGACTTGCCCAGAGTCACACATCAAGTCTGAGGCTAGATTTGAACACAGGGAGATGAGTCGTTCTGATTTCAGGCCAGGCACTCTATCCACTTTCCCACCTAAGTGTCTTTTACAGTTTTAGAAACTATTAAAGTCAGTGATTAATAATTTCTCATCTTTGGGAGTTTCTGTATTTTGCACAGTCATTCCAAAAAGACAAACACCCTTAAATTTTCCTGACTTTGAAATATCTGTTATATATGAAGTCCCTATCTGTCAGGGATGTGTAGGGAGCTCAGCTCCTTCCTTCCTTGCAACCACCATCCCTGGGGATTTGCTTTGATTCTTTCACCCTTCTCACTGCTGATCCTACCGACCACCTGAGAAGCCTGTTGCCCACTGAGATCCTATCTCCTACTCTTCATTTCCCCACTAACTTCCTCATTTTCTCCTTCCTTTTGGACAGGGATAGGCTCTAACGGCTATAATTGGGGGAGGGGGACAGGGAAATTTCTTCCATAGGATTCCGGTTCTCCATAGCTTTCAGAACTCTTCATTTGATGAGTCTTCAGTGTTCCCTCAAAAGAGCTGCTTTGAGGATATGTTACCCTTCAAGTTGGAACTATGAACTCATTCTGCATTAAAAGCATTGTTTTATTATTTGTGTGTGGCAATTGGGGTTAAATGACTTGCCCAGGGTCACACAGCTAGTAAGTGTCAAGTGTCTGAGGCTGGATTTGAACTCAGGTCCTCCTGACTCCAGGGCCCGTGCTCTATCCACTGTGTCACCTAGCTGCCCGAAAGCATTGTTTTAAATGACAGAGCCTGTTGTACTGTGAATACTTATAAGTTTAGCTACATGATGGGTGATGCCTTTAGGCTGGTCTAAGAATATAAGAAATCACTTTAGACCCTGGTCTCCTCCCAGCTGTAATTCTGAATGATGCAGGGAGGAAGGAGCAGTAGTTTGGTTCACTTTACTTGGTATTTTGCCTCTTGCAAAGAAGATTTGGGAGTGAGGTGACTAAAAGTAGCACTGGACTTCAGTAAATCTGACAAACTCCAGCCATGGCTTTAAAAAAAGTGAGTGTGTATGAATGGTGTTAAGGCCAGAAGTTGCAACCAAAGAATTTTTCCCAAGCTCCTCACGCTTCGGAGGTTAATTCTAGTGCTTCTCTCAGAACAATGCAAAGGATGTGAAGAATCTTTAGCCCTGTGTGGAAAAAATACAGCCTGCTTCAGGGGTAGTGTGTAGACTGACAGGACGCTATCATCACTCATCAGCTCCAAAGTTAATAGCTTTGCTGAAGGGAGACGCTGTGAATTTCAAGCAGTCAGGGGATTGTAGAGTGAGAAGACAGTAACAAGAAAAGTGGACATGCTTCATTCAACAAAACCTTTGCCACATTAATGGACAATGGAGTGTGAATTGTTTGGGGCATTGATTCCCTTATGAAGTTTTTCCCTTTGTCTGTTAAATTTCCAATATGGCTTGCTAATTCCCATCCACTGTAGATTTACAACATTTTAAGTCTAGAGTGTGTTTGATACACTATCTTCTTCTAGAAGGGGTTATCCTTTAGGATGCCAGGTGATAACAAATAAGGATCATGCTGTAGGGAAGGTTCCCAGGCTTTTCAGTCGTCATCAGATTCCATGATCGCAGTGGTTGGGTTTTACACACTACTCTGGGTAATGGGTCATTGGCAACCTTGATTGTGTGCTAATGAGAACGTGGTGAGGTGATCTGGTTTTCTAAAGTTTCAAACTATCTATATTTTTTTTCCCTCTTCTGGACTGTCCCCTTTTCTAGGCAGCTTTTTTTTCTTCTTCTCTTTTTGGTGGGAAGTGTGCCCAATCAGTTGGGAAATGATTGAATAAATTGTGGTATATGCTTGTAATGCAATATGAGGAATATGAAGAATCCAGAGAAACACTGGAATACTCATATGAAGTGACATAGAATGAAGCAACAGAAGCAGGAATACAGTATAGACAGTGACTGTAACATTGTTCGGAAAAAAAACAAACCACTAAAACGAAACCAAATATTGTTTAAATGGAATGATCAATCTTGTCTGTCCCCTTCTCCCCCTTCCCAAGTTGAGGAAATATGTACTCTCCTTTTTTCCTTGGAGAGATGGCAGACAATGGATGTAAAATGATGCTGTCAGACCTGATTCCTGTATCCATTGGTTGTATGTACTTTGTGTCATAAAGTAAGGCTTAGTAGGAGTGATGTAAAAGAGAGAGGGAAAAGGCATCAAATTTTTCTTTTAAAAAAGAAAGAAATTAACCAAGAAACAAGTTATAGTCAGTCCTGTTTCGAAATAGCCTTAGGTCTAGAAGCACTGCTGACACTCTGCTTTAATGAGGAGCAGAGAGGGGGGCAGCTAGGTGGCCCAGTGGATAATGCACTGGCCCTGGATTCAGGAGGACCTGGCCTCAGACGCTTGACACTTAATTAGCTGTGTCACCCTGGGCAAGTCATTTAACCCTCATTGCCCCTCCCTTCCCCGACATCCCCCCCCCCCAAAAAAAAAAAGAAAGAAAGAAAGAAAATGAGGAGCAGGAAAGTAATTTGTGCAGTGTATGAGTCAAACTTGTGTCAGGAGTTTTAATCCAGAGCCTTCCTGACTCTACACCAAACTACCTTACCTAATCATAGTCCAAACTAGCAAGACTTTTTCCTCTTAAGAAGCTCATTTCCATGAACACAATGGTTTCACAACCCTCATTTACCAACCATTTTGGATTGGGTGTTTATGATCTTTCAGAAGAATGAACAAATGAACTGAATTAACAAGCAAACGGATTTTTCAAAAATATATTATGTGCTTTCCATATGCAGACACTGCTGAGTGCTGGGGTACAGCAATAGAAAACCAAAGGCAGTCCCCCCCTGCTCAGGGAGCTCACATTCTAATGGGGGAGACAACAGGTATATAGGAGGTTTCAGCTGCGAGTCAGATGGAAAGGTCCCATGGTCCTTAGAGAATGGCGACAAAGCAGATGGTAATGCCTTTTCTTTAATGTCACTTCCATGGACAAAACGTTATCTAGTTCTGATGTTAAACCATTTGACTATGCCAGGGACTTTGGTGGGGAAAGCTTATTTGGTGATGCTGAGCTATGAGCTTCTTCAGTAGATACGGCTGTTGAGGAGGCCAGGGCTGCAGCCCCTGCCTTTTTGGGTGGCAGTTGGGCTGTAACTGGAGGTTATGGTTTAAGGTGTTGGCAGTGGTTTGACTCTCCTGGCACACACTGTCTCCCCCTCAGGGTGCCTTGCTGCTTCACCTAGGCTGGCTTACCTGTCCTATAGATGGCAGTTGGTTGGCAGTTGGTGGAGATGGCTGGCCCCTTCTCTACAGGGGTTACTTCCCTCAATAATGGCTTAAGGGACTGGGCTAGAAGCAGGGCCACTGGTCTGGGAGGTGCTTCTGTTTCAGGGACCCTTGGGCTTACCTGCCCATTGGTGGCAGTTGGTCGGCAGTTGGTATTACTGGTGCTAAGGATAGTGGGAACCTTCTCCAAAGGGGTTGCATTACTGAATAAGCAAAATTGAATATTTCATTAAAGAACAACTTCATTAAGCTCACACTTCTCAGGAATCTAAACAACAGGAAAGTTCAGATAATTAGAATTTTTCTTTCTACATTTTATTTTGGCTTGTTTCATGTATCAAATGTCTCTAATTCATGTTGAGACTTTTTTTAATGACTTCAGTTTTTAAGTGAGTTTGTTGAATTCGTGCACATTTTCCCCAGTCCCTTTTAAATCTTGCATGGGTAACTGATATTCACAGTGGTATAGAGTGCATTAGAAAGTACCCTGATCACATGGGCTTGAATCCTAGCTCTATCACTTACTTGTGTGACCATGAGCAAGTCTCTGGGCTGCATTTTCTTCTGTAAAATTATGGGGTTAGACTAAATCACTTCAGTGGTCTGTCCCTTCCAGATCTAAATTGATGATCCTAAGGCATTGTAAGATCCTTAAAGGGTTTTTTGTTATTGTTGTTTGTCTGTTGTGGTGGTGGCGGGGGACGGCAATGAGGGTTAAGTGACTTGCCCAGGGTCACACAGCTAGTAAGTGTCAAGTGTCTGAGGTTGGATTTGAACTCAGGTCCTCCTGAATCCAGGGCCAGTGCTCTATCCACTGTGCTACCTAGCTGCTCCCTAAAGGTTAATTTCTGAAAGAAAATACTTTCTCAGTTTTTAGAGAAAGGCTAAACTGTATTCAATACAGTTTCATTGCATCTCTCTCTCTCTCTCTCTCTCTCTCTCTCTCTCTCTCACACACACACACACACACACACACACACACACACACACAATGTCTCTGATAAGCTGTCCCTCTTCATCCCCTTTCCTGCATTCCCTCTTCACTTTCCAGGCTTCCTTCAAACCCGAGCTCCTTCTCTGTCTCCGAAAGTGCTAAAAATACCTCCCTCCTCATCACTTGATAAGTTTACTTAGTATTTTCCTATGTTTATATATGTTGTTTTCCTCAGAAAGTAAGCTGTTCGATCAATAAAGATTTTTTTAGTACTATTATGTGCCTGACACAGTGCTAGGCACCAAGGACACCCCCAACACCAAAATCAAAAAAGTTCTTACCCTCAAGTAGCTTATATTTTTATTGAAAAGTCATGTTTATACAGAGGTATGTGGACAAAAAAAAATTCAAGGCAGCCTTGGAGGAGAAGGTGAGAAAGAAGGGAGCAAGAAAGGCCTCTTGCAGAAGGTGGTACTTATAATGAGTCAGTGAAATTCAGGACTCTAGGAGTCAGATGCGTGGTTGAAGAACATTCGAAGCATGTTCATGAGTACGCCTGTATGGCTGGAGTATATGGAAGGGGAATTTGGCCCCACCCCCAAGTTCAAGTGAGATAGTCACAACAGTTGAGATGTTAATGTATCAAGAATGTGATGATACCCTTTTATAGGTTTTCCTGCTTGGAGTGGTACTGAGGCAGTATGGGCTTAAGCCACCATGGGGTCTGACTCGTAAGCAGAGGGGAAGTGGTTGCTTTCTCCCTGCCACTCACTGTCTTTTTTTTTTTTTTTTTTTTGGTTGGGGGCAGTGAAGGTTAAGTGACTTGCCCAGGGTCACACAGCTAGTAAGTGTCAAGTGTCTGAGGCTGGATTTGAACTCGGGTCCTCCAGAATCCAGGGCCGGTGCTCTATCCACTGTGCCACCTAGCTGCCCCACTCATTGTCTTCTAGCAGCAGAGCTGACCACCCACTACTATCATAGGATTGTAAATCTAAACATACGAGGTACCTCAGGGCTGCCTAGTCTGAGCCCCTTGTTTTACAGAGAAAGAAATTAAAGTTCATAGAGATGAAGTGATTTACCCAAGGTCATCCAGGTGTAGTAATAGTTAGGAAGCACACCATCCAGTTGCCAGACAGTTCATTGGCATACATTCTCCTGATAGACTTGGACACTTTAAGAGAAGTGGCAGCTTTCAGGAGCATGACCCCTGGCAGCAGAGAAGAGAACCAAGACTTGATTCAAGTTGGAGAGGAGTAGATCCAGGGAGCTCAGCTGGCTCAGCAGAGATGCTGCTACACCCACTAGGGGAACAGGGTAAGGACTCCACAGGGAGAAAAGGAAGACGTCATGGGCCCCCAAGTAGTACCTAGGCCACAGGCACATGTTCCATCTATGTGTACCTCACTACCATTTGCCTCCTTTTCCTGCCAACACTGAGAGTGGACTTCAGGTTTATGGGAAGAAATTTTCTTTCTTTCATTATTTTTTTTTTTTGATGTCACAGCTTTGAGGTAATGGTGTATAACTGTCAGGGGACAGTTGTTATGGACATGAGCAATGGTTTTAGGAATACGGACCCACAAACTAGCCCTATAAATCTGTACGTATCACTGGGGACACCACTTATTTTGTGAATATACTGATTGAGGGGACTAGCCCAGAAGATATAGTATAGTAAGAAGACTAGCAGGATAGGAAAAAAGGTTTAAATGCCAAAGAGGCGTTTTAAGTTTGATCCAAGAAGTACAAGGAGCCAGCAGAGTTGAACGCTGCAATTTTAATTACTATTTGGATAATCACTTGCTGGTTCAAGGTGATGGAGTCTGGGAGTTATGCTGAGAGCTTGCCGACCCAGCCTAATTCTCATTCATCCTGGATAACTGGAAGTATATTGTAATTACTCTTCAAACTACTGGCATATGTGGAATCAACTCTCTGCTGCCTTTTGATTCTGAAGATGCAGGTCCCACAGCACTGCTTGTAACGAGCAGTTTGCAAAAATCAAGTCCTGAATAGTCAGTCCTTAATGTATTTTCCACCTCTGAAATAGTTGCGTGCAGCCTCGAAGAGCTGTCGTGTGGGGGAGGCAGTGGAGGGCAGTATATAATTACTTCATGCGGTGAGATGAATGGCTCAGGCTCCCTTTACTCCTCTCATCTAGTCCCTATTTCCAAGTCACCTGCCAGTCAACACTTAGTACTAGGTACTAAGCCGGTAGCCAAAGGTGAAATGAAACAGAAGCTTCGTTAAAAGATAGAAGGACAGATATTGTTGGAAGAATTTAGGAATTCACCCCAATTTCACTCTTACCTCCCTCCCCACTTGCCCCCATGCAACTGAAAGGCCCCAAGTTATGGTCCTGCCGTATTTCATAGTGTAAGAACTGATCAAGCTCTTAGAGATACTAACAGCACTAGCTTTAGCACAGTCAAGATTAAGATGACTGTTTTGTCATCAGTCTAGCTTCACCTCCCCCAGTTAAGCACCTCGGGTGTATGTCAGGGGTTGCAGAATGTATCCTTTTCTGATTTCCACTTTCTCCTGGAGTGATAAACAAGTTACATCTATTCCAGTGTACAGTAAAATATAAAATTCCATAAAGCCGCCTTGGTTATTAGATGGATATCACAGAGCTGCTTATTATGCACTGTGGCGTAATGAAGATTATAGATGTGACCAAATGGTAATTAGCAGAGCTGGAGCTGTAATTAAGTGCTATTGTTCTGTACTGTGGTTTCTCCTCAGGTTTCTGTTGCAAAGTGGAAGGAAACTGAGCAGTTTCAAACCCACAGGCATCCTTCCTCTCACCCCTCCTCCGATCCCTCCATACCCTCTTTTACATAAACAGTCAAGCAGGTTGGCTCCTCTCTAACACTGGAGGAGGAAAAGGGTTGAAGGGTTGTTTAGTAGGCAACCCGCAACCAATCTCTCTTCCAGTCTTCCTGCTGTTTACTTCCCGTGACTTCTTAGGTGTTTCATAGCGCAGGGTCTTTTAGAGCAGCTTAAAATAGAGAACACTGCATTCCAGACCACAGCCAGTCGTTCTGAGTTTTGTCTTGCCACTGGACTCTGATGACTCTGGCAGAGAGCATGCAACTCTGCCTCACTTAAATCCAGTTTACACATGAGTGTGATGTCATTGGTCCTCTGAAAACAAAGAGCAAACAACAACAATGAATCTTTCAGCCACGTTTTAAACATAATTCCAAATTGCTTTCCAAAATAGTTGGGCAAAGTCACTGTTCCAACAACACTGTATTAGTGTGTCTGTCTTCTCTCAGCCCCTCTGGCACTAATTCCATCTTTTTATCATCTTTGCCAGCTTATGTAGTGGGAGGTGAGACCCCAGAGTTGTTTTGTTTTGCATTTCTCTAATTAGTAGTGAGTTGAGGTGATCTTTCTTAAGGTTATTAAAGTTCTTATGAGTTATGATGATTCTCCTTTTGAGATTTGTTGTTTTCCTAACTCCTAACCATTGGGCTCTTGCATATTTGTGTTAATTTCCTATACGTCTTAGATTATAAACCTTTAATCATAAATATTTGAGGCAAAGATTTCTTTCCTAAAACAACCTTCTCATCTTATATGCTGATTCTGTTCAGACAATCTTTTCAATGTCACATAATCAAAATTATCTGTTTTTTCTTTTGCGATCTCTTCTATTCCTTATTTGGTTAAAAACTTCTCTTCCCATGTCATTTGAGCTGATGCAGTGTTTGTGTGAGAAGCTCCACAGAGAACTTGCTTTCTCCCTCTTTTCTGTGGCAGGGTAGTACACAGAGGACTTAGATGATAGAAGGAGTTGGCAGCCCATAAATATGACCTAGTGGTCAGGAGGCATAGTAATGGCCTCGAAGGCTTTCTAGGTGTTTGTGGTATTAAAAGCCTTTTTAGGTCAGCAAATGAGTCCAAGGTGCTTGGACCCCAAAGGATTTACTTCTGCTAGTGGCTTTAGAGCATTTATTAGGAGTACCAAACCACAGAACAAAGAAGAGCAATGCCTTGGCTGTCATTCTGCCACTTTCTCAGGGCTTTGTCATCTTCACTCATCTTCCTCTCCAGAGACTTTCAGCGGTACTATCATACCTCCAAGAAATTGGCTTTGGAGAGATTTGCCCCTTCTTTATGTCATCCCTGAAATACTTGAAGAAGTAGTGTTTTAGGACCACGCAGGAATGGAGGCTTCGTTTTGTTTTTCTTCCTTTTCCCTAGTCTTCTCCCCACATCCCACTTAAGTTTTTTACTCAGTTTTCAAATCAAAATTAATGGAGAATATGAAGGGACTTTGGGGGACCTAGTTGCTAGTAAAATTATAAACTTCCTACTTCAGAGGAAACAAAAGTAGACAGCAGCTGTTTTGCCAAATGCATTTTATGAAGTAGAAGATGCAATATACAAACTCCCACTCTAGTTAATTGTTTCATGAAAAGGATGGGTTAGAAGAATTGGTGAGGTGGGAAGAGATAAAGGCAAGTAGAGTTTTGTACACTTTGCAGCAACAAACAGAAAAGGATGTTTTGGCAGATGTTCAGAGACCAGAATTAGCCTGAATCAATTTGAGCTTTCTGTGGACTACCAGTGATGATCTGCAAATTGCGTTGACTTTCCAAACCAGAAAGCTCAAATTGGCTCCATGCAATGTAGCAGTGACCTTGTCTCAGCTTTTCTTACAGTCTTCAGGTTCAGGGAGTAGAGTAAAAGTGTAGCTAGGAGTGAGCCATAGTGCCAGACCATTCCCGAGTCAGGATTCTACGGCATAGCTTCCCAGTGCCTAGGATTGTATAGCATGTATGTTTTCCTTAACTGCTGACATCAGGTTCAAAGGACTGCTCTACACTTTCATTAAGTAGTCCCAGGAGTAAATATTTAAGCACTATATGGTGTCTATGTTCTGTTTCTCTTCTTTCTATGTCTTCTGATCAATGATGTTAAGTCATTATGGGAAATTAGTCGACCAATATTTGTTGTTACGTGCACTCTGCCAAATGGCTGAGACTGAATGTTACAGAGGCATAGCTTCTACCAATTGGCTAAATGCTAGGATTCAGAGAGCCAACAAGAACTAACCTCTTTATTAATAATTCCCTTCTCCTACCCTTTAAGATGTTCTGCACTCCTATAGGAACTTAAGTAGTCATATTCTCTTAGATGACTAAGATTGGAGGTAGAATGATTGTTTTAATTTCAACTGGTTTTCATCCAGAGATGTTTTATCAGTTGCTTCTGTAGGCCCTAGAGATTTGCTGGTGCATAGAACTAGGCTACCTATTTCTTGTCGATAAAGATAATGGCTAAATCCATATTCCTTGCAATCATTAAATCATTCTGATTAACTAACTTCTGTTGAAATTTTTGGAGAGACACTCGCCCAGTTGTTTGTTCTCAGCCTAATTTTAAAGTAGATTTCTGTCAAACTAAAAGGCAGAGAGGGAGATAGCACTGCCTCTTAAGGCATTTTTGGAGCTTTAGATCATTTAGAATTGTCTAAGGAGGGGCAGCTAGGTGGCGAGGTGGATAGAGACCCGCTCTGGGGTCAGGAGTACCCGAGTTCAAATCTGGCCTCAGACACTTAACACTTACTAGCCATGTGACACTGGGCAAGTCACTTAACCCCAATTGCCTCACTTAAAAAAAACAAATAAAAAAGAATTGTCTAAGGGACTGTTTCTGTCTCTCCCACCTACCTTTCCCCCTTGTAGATTACTGTACTACTTGATAGAAGCTGTATTAACAAGGAAAGGAAATAACAAGAGATATGGTGCATTTCAAAAATTCCACATCTGACTTGGTATTTTCCTTCTTGAACATCCAGGTGACTTTCCCCATCTGTAAAATGGGATGGAGAGAAGGGTTTGGACTAGATTGTCTCTAAACACCTTCCTGAGCATAAATCTTATGTCACTCTGAGAATATTGGTAGACTTTTTTTTTTTTTTAAGAGTTTCCATGATGGAAAAACAAGACTTGAGGTCTTTAGTATGAAACATTGTTTATGAGAAATTGAGGATGGGAGTGGGAGATGGTAGACAGTGAAAAGAGAATTTCTAAAGAAATACTTGTGGGATTCTCACTTTGTCTAGAATTCAGTGGTAGTCCCTGCGTACCACAACTAGGGCCTATAGTTTTGAACTAAAGAGTTCAAAATGAAGAAATGAGAGCCCTCCAGGCATAGTTGACTGGAGAAGGATGTGGGAAATAGGTGAGTTTTAAAAGGTCTTTTTTCCATAGATGTTCTAATTGCAACTCCTTTGCTTCTTTCTTTTCTCCCACAGATGGAATCCCCTGTCTCCACACCAGCTGTACTGCCACTGCATCTTTTAGTTCCAGTGGTCAGCAATGATATCTCCTCCCCCTGTGAGCAGATCATGGTTAGAACCCGCTCTGTAGGAGTGAACACCTGTGATGTGGCATTGGCTACAGAACCTGAGTGCCTAGGCCCCTGTGAACCTGGGACCAGTGTCAACCTAGAGGGTATTGTGTGGCAAGAAACAGAAGATGGTAAGTCCTTTGTATGGTATGTGGCATGTCTTAAATGCCTTTTCAGATTCCCTTCTTCAGGGTAGTCTAATTTAGGCCTATAATGCAATTTCTCTCAATTATAGATTAAAAGTCTCAGGAATCACAATCTCCTAGTGATAATGGTGCAGAGAATTAAAACAGTTCATTAGCAGTAAATCTCTGATGGAAGGAATTTTGAGTCACTTTTCTTTGACTGTTTATTTACCCCTTGGCATCTACAGTATGTTACATTGTTGGCCCAAGTGCAATAGTACTTAGTGGATCGAGGCCAGGGAAAATGACATGTATTTTCTTTCCCCTACCTTTAAACATTTTTCTTTAAAAAAATTTTTTTTCCTTTTCAATATATTGTAAATTTATATTCATAATCTTTTTAATATTGCCCACATTTTACAACATATTCCTTTCCCTCTCTTCCTCCTAAAGAGCTCTTCCTTCCTTGAGTAAAAAAGAAAAAAAGTTGAACAAAACTAAGCGACATAATGAAAAGGCCCGACATTATGTATAGTCTTGGACCTCAGAAAAAGAATTGGGAGTTGGAAGTATTCTCTTCCTTGGGGCCAAATTTCACAGCATTCCGGATTGGTTCTTTTGTTGTTTCCATTTATGTTATTCCTAGTTCTGCATACTTCACTTTGTATTAGCTTATATAAGTCTTCCCATAAACATTTTTCTTAAAAATCAAGTGAACCTTGAAGAAAACTCATGGCAAGGCAAGAACATCTTGAGAGTTGGGAGAAGAGGTTGTATTATTGACTAAATTGGCTAAATTAGGTTATATTATTGGCTAATTGCTACATTTAGCTCTTTTTTAGCGCCAGTAGGCAAAATTACACTCTCCTCCAAAAACTACAAACCTAGGAAAAACTGGAAAATGTTTGCCTTTGTTTCCATTCATCCATTAAACATTTAAACACCCCTTCTCTCCCCATAGTACCTCCACCCCCCCCAAGGATTTCAGAAGTCATTTAATCTAGTCCCAATAAAATTGTTTAGAGGAGTGGTTGAGGAAGCTAGACCTTAGGGTCTCATTGGGCCCTGGCGTCAGTACTTGGATTAAGGATAAAATTTCTACTCCAAGGAGTTGTAAGGCCCATAGTCCATAGTAAGATAAGTAAATATCTCTGATTATCACATACTGTTATGTAGATTTGCATTTAAATATACAGGTACTCCTCTGGTCGTTCTGATAAATTCTTTTCCAGAGAATGATGTTACCATTTAGTGCTTATTTAAAGTATACTGTGCATTACGTATTAGTGTATTATCTGCATTAATCTCACTGTGCTCTTGGCTCTCTTGTGGATATTAATGTAATAGTGAAGCCAGTTTTTGGTTTCAATAAAACATTAAAGTTTCATCCTATGCCAGAGGCCAAAAGGCACAGTATATTTTGTAGGTAAAAGAGATTTGTGCCTGTTTCTATGTACCTTGCATGTAGTCTAGAAATCATGGAGCAGCTATCTCTGATTTTTTAAAAATGTCATTTGCCTATAGCCAAACTTCT
This sequence comes from Dromiciops gliroides, assembly GCF_019393635.1. NCBI lineage: Eukaryota > Metazoa > Chordata > Mammalia > Microbiotheria > Microbiotheriidae > Dromiciops > Dromiciops gliroides. The sequence continues at coordinate 148,092,393 of NC_057862.1, forward strand.
GAACAGCTAGAGAGTCTGTTGCAATGAGAAATATGTCAAGACCACAGCTTAATGGTACTCAGCAGGCTCTGGGGCATCTTGCCTTGGTGCGTTGAGTTGATTGACAGAAGAGATCAGTTTCTTGCCTATTTACTCTGTTCATCTTCAGGATTTGGGACGAGGCGGGGCAGGCAACCTTCTTAAAAGTGGAGATATTTTTCATGTATGTGAACCTAATGCGAACTTTTAACAAGGAGAATGAAAAAGTCTACATTTTTCTTTCTCTTGAGGTCAAGGAAATACGTGAGACTATTCAGGTTCTTTTACAACAAAGGCAGGGCAGGCCTGTTGTTCTGTGCCACATCTCTTGACTTTTTCTTTATGAAGATAGCTAGCCATTCATTATTAAAGTCCCTGCATTCCTTTTTCAATCCTGGATCACTGCCACTTTGTCTAAAAAAGAGGGTCACAAAGATTAATATTGTTGGAACTTGAGAAATCTTAGGAAAGTCCTTTCTAAATTAAAGCACATTTTACAAAACTTAGTACAAATAAGACCTTTTAAAGGAGGTTTGCTGTTAATGCCTCTCCCTACATTTATAAGTTTTCTCTCTGATACTATTTTTTAAAAAACACCTATCTTGAATTAGTCTTGTTCTGGTCTTCTAGGTAGTTGGAAGATCTGAATTGAAACCAAGTGTACACATTGCCCCCTTCTTCAACTAATAAAGCTCTTCCTTTATTATAAAGAATATAAAGCACTTGTCTTTTTATTTGGAGAGTTCTTGGGGAGAGTTGAGGCAAGTCACTGCCTTTCTTCCACCATCTTGGCTCTACTCTCCCCTACCCCCAAAATATTCTGAACTTAAGAAATAAAACAAAGGGCCTCTAGGTGGCACAGTGGATAGTGCACCGGCCCTGGATTCAGGAGGACCCGAGTTCAAATATGACCTCAGACCCTCAACATTTACTAGCTGTGTGACCCTGGACAAGTCACTTAACCCCAATTGCCTCACTAAAAAAAGAAAGAAAGAAAACAAGTGTTTCTTTAAATAATAGAGTAGGGAAAAAAAATTGTACATGAAACTGTACATCTGTTGTGTAGAACTTGCTATTCCTTTTAAATATATACTAACAGTATCATGTAACTTTCTCTCCCCCAAACCCCCATGGTTCCCATTAGTGAAGTGCGAATGTGTGCCAGTGTGCACATGCAAAACTATTCTATACATATAAACTTCTGTTTATCAGTTCTTTCTCTGGATGCAGATGGCATCTTCCTTTATATGTCCTTTGTAGTTAGTTTGGCTATTTATAATGGTCAAAATGACTTTTTCACTCAGAGTTGTTCTTAAAACAGCATTGCTGTTACTGTACACAATGATCTCTTGGTTCTGTTCATTTCACTCTTTGTTATTTTGTGCAGGTCTATCCATGTTTTTCTTACGGTCATCAGGGTCATCATTTCTTATAACACATTAAGTATTCCAAAACTTGTTTCTCCATTCCCTTCTCTTGCTGTCCTCTTCCCCAAGCATGCACAGGAAATTGTTGCCCAAGTTATCAAGAATTGCCTGTTTTGGGGGCGGCTAGGTAGCACAGTGGATAAAGCACCGGCCCAGGATTCAGGAGTACCTGAGTTCAAATCCGGCCTCAGACACTTAACACTTACTAGCTGTGTGACCCTGGGCAAGTCACTTAACCCCCATTGCCCCGCAAAAAAAAAAAACAAAAACAAAAACAAAACAAAGAATTGCCTGTTTCAGAAAACAACCCCTCTTGGATTTTGTCAAGATTCCAGATTCTCTGCATCGCAGACTGCCTTGTTCAGATAATGTAGGCCTTATACAGAGAGTCGGAAGTTGCAGACTCCTCGACTTGTCTTGAAGGGTAAGGAGTACACAGGGGCACAAGGGACCCCACAGAACTGAATCACTTTTCTGTAAACTGATATAGAGGCCATTGCCTTAATTTTTTCCTCCCTTCTGCCTGACTGTCCTGTTATGTTGCTTCCTTCTCCCTGCCCTCTCCAGCCATTGATTCAGATCTTGCCTTGGAGGCATTTTGAGATTCCTTTAGCTCTCATCTATTTTAAGGCTTATTAAGATATTAGTGATTCAGCCAGCACTACTAAGATTGGGGGTGAGGGTGGGGGTTCAACTCTGGGACTTCTGCTGTTAGGAAGACCCTGGGAAATGCCCAGCATTATAAGGCTGGGAGTGTCTTGTCTCTTTCTTGGAACTGCTCTCTCACTCACACATAAATCCTACACTTTTCCTTTGTTTTCTTTGTGTCATGGTCTCAACACGGAGGCATCCAGGGCCCTGACATCTGTCTTCACTCATTCCCTTCTCTATTTCACTTACAATCAGAAAAGTGGGTTCCAAATCTGACTCCAGGATTATATAATATAGCTCTCTGTTGATCTTGTTATAATCCACATTCTTGGGTCAGTAACCTCACCCAGGGCTTTAATGGCAATAGAAGCCTCTGCTGAGCACTCTATACTTTAGCTTAAGCAAAGTTGCAGGTTGACGTGTTTTTTATTTTGTTTTGTTTTTTTACTCTTTGAAAGGCCAGGTAGGCCTTTTAAACAAAGACCCAAATCCACAGTTGAGCCACTTTTAGGCAGAAAACTCTTAAGATGGCTGGTGTAGGTGACCACAAAAAAATGCACCATGTCTTACTGCTAGAATTGCCAAGCAGAACTTACTTAGTGCAAAGTGCAGTAAGTTAACAGAAAAGCTTTGGTTCTTATCCCAGCCTCTGCTGACTAGGTGTTGGAAGTTGGACAAGTCACTTAAAGTGTATATAGGTCCATGTTTATTCCTGCATAAATTGAGGGGTTGTCTTTGAACTCTAAAACTCTATGATTGTATAATTTAAGACAACATATACCTTGCTTAGTCCTAGAAGATTAATGGAGATGAATATGGTTTCATGTTATACACAATTCACGTAACCACATTTTATTAAGGGATCATAGGATTGTCAGTTTAGAACTGGAAAGGACCTCAGAAGTAATCAGACCAATTTACTTGCTTAACTGAATGGGGAAACAAGGCTCAGAGAGCTTAAGGGCTTTCCCTCAAGGTCACACAGGCAGGTGGCTTATGAGCCCAGATTTGAATTTAGGTTCCATAATCCCAGATACTGTGCTCAGGAAGCTGACATCTCATCCATGAAATTTCAGCAGGCCTTTGGAAATGGACCATATAATCCTGGTAGCATCTTGATAGGGTTTTAGGCATGTAATTGAAGAGCCAAAAATGTATTTTTTTTTAAACAATAGTAAGAGATTTATTTTCTCCTGGGCTTTGCTGTTGAGATTTTTATCATTCTGTTTCCCCCCTGAAGTCATCTCGCAGAATCATAAAACACATAGGACCTTAGAGGTCTCCATAGGCCATCTCTGTGCACTGCCACCTCCTCACCCTCAATGCATTACTATCTATAGAAATCCCTGGTATTAGTGGGAACCGTTCAGGATTTGGAGTCAGAAAACCTAGATTCAAATTCTGGCTCTACTACCTTAGTACCCTGTGACCTTGAGCTAGTCCCTTTAATGTCTCTTGGTTTAAAATTCCTCCTCATCTCTGAAATGGTTAAGGGGTGAGTGGGGACTAGATAACCTGTAAGATCTCTTTTCACTCTAAACTGCTTGATCCTATGACCCATTATGCCTCAGGGCTCTTAATCCCCTGAGAGCAGAGAAAATAATCTTTGCTTCTTACTAGGTAACTGGATCTAATGGAAAAAATGCTAGAAGTCAGGAAAGACCAAAGTTCTTGTCCTAGCTCTCCTCCTGCCTAATTATTGTGGCCTTGAGCATAGGCTCATAATTTTAGAGCTGCTAGGGACCTCAGAAGCAATCTAGTGGAAACCTCTCATTGTACAAGTCAGAAAACTGAAGCACAGTAACATGAAAGTGACATGAGCAGCCAGGCAGTAAGTAATGTCAGAGGTGGGATTTGAATCCAGATTCTCTTGACTCCTGAGCCAGTGCTATTTCCACTGTTCTGCACATTTCCTTTCCCCAGAAAGTTATCTTGCTTTTTGAACTTCATGTTCTTCATTTTAAAGTAGGTTGCCTCTAAGACCCCTTCCAGCTCTAAACATTTTAGGCTTTTTAGAGTAGAATGAAAGAAAATCAGTTTGAAGGATGATGAGGATGGATGGAAACCTGCAAAAGCCAACTGTCTTTTCACACAGGCCATTGTGGCTTCTGTGTGCTCCTGCCCCAGTTTCCAGGGAGAACACTTGGCCACGGTTCAAACTCTGTGGTTGAGCCATGTGCTCTGGTCTGCGGGTTGCAGTTTTCTCATTACCAGAGTAATAGACAGTGGTTTTACTTAGGAGGAAGTTAGTTTTCCTGTAGTTAGCTGCCTTGAGAGGGGCCTGCCCAAGTGGTTTGTTCATCCTCCTCATCTGCTTGGGTACCCTTTCACTAAGCCCTCCTCCTTCCTCCCATGTCATTATCCCTCTCAGTTGAGAGAGAAGGCAGCTTGTTAATCTCTTTTTACAGAAATTACTGTGTTGGCTGTTACTCTTGTTTGGTTCCCATGTGATTCTGACTTGGAAAAATAGGTTTGAACCATTCAATATCTAATTATACATATTGTACCAGAAAAGTAACATAATACTTGCTTTCTTATGTTACTGATTTCCTTTCTTCAGTGTAATTAACTGCTCTTTGCCATCAGTCATTTGCTTTTAAGCTACACTCACCTGAAGATACGGGGCACTGTGACCAAGCTCAAGTTTGGCCAATTGTATGCTAGCCTGACTCCCTCTAGAAAGGTCTCAGCCAATAACACAAACATATTGAGCCCAACAACCATTGTCTGGCACAACAAACCTTCGTAGCAACAGAGACCACCACATGGCAACAGTAGTCACTCAAAGGAAAAATTAGTGAAATCAACACATACTTCCTCTTTCATCCTTTGTGCTTCATCCAACTCCCCAACCTCCAAAAACCAAGAGCAACAGCAAAACATCCCCTTTCTATCCCTTCCTTGCAACTGAAGTTTGATATGGGGTCTTCCCAAATGAATTAAGGAGTTTTCCAGATCTAAAAACAACATGAACAAACATAGCAGCCAGCATCACACATTTTAGTACTGAAAACTGAAGCAAAAAAGTCCCAAACACCAGGAATGGCCGTTTCCTTTTCCTTTTAAACTTTTTATCTTTAAAAAATTTTTTTTTATTCTTAAACACAAAACAAGCATGTCCATAAGCAAAGTAGAACAGAAGAAGGATTGTACATGAAACCCACAAATCTCTATTATATACAGGTTACTTTTTCCTTCTGAAGTATATAATAAATTCAACAGATAACTTTCAAATCTGTCTTAACTTTTTTTTCCTTTTCCTTCTGGCTGTCTCTTCTTTGCATCTTTCAAAATGCTTCAATTGACCTTTTCTTTCTTTTTCTTTTAAAGAACCCTGTTGGTAGTCTCTTTTCCCCCCAGACTCCTTCTTCTAAATTGGGAAAACAAAACAAAACATTCATTCTCTTGGGCAGAGATGAATCTGCATTCCTTTAGGAGTTTCTTTGGCATTCTGTTTTGCCATGTTTTATTTCCCCTTTTTAAAATTCTGAACCCAACCAAAACCAAATAAAATGAGCATTTCCTAATGCAAAGCAAAACAGCCCTATTAACTAGTCCTGAATTCCTTGTGTGGGTAAAATTGAGGAGGTGCCTCTACTTCCCTTCCTCTCACTTTACAGCAGATTGCCCCTTCTTATCATCACCATACTCTCATCTTCATTCTCTGCTTGGATACTGGTTGCTTCCCTGCTTTCTATAAACATTACTGTTTTTCTCCCATTCTTAAACAACCCCCTGACTTGATCTATCCATTCCTGCTGGCCTTTGGCCTAGATCTCTATTCTCTTTTGTGGCTAAACTCCTGAGAAATCCATCTTGGAACTTTCCTTTTTTGTTTCCCTTTCCCAGCTTTCTTTAAGTCCCAGCTAAAATTACACCTTTTACAGGAAGCCTTTCCTGATCCTGCTTAGGTAATTCCACTGCCTCCTGTTTATTAATTATTGAATTTTATCCTGTATGTAGCTTGTTTGTACATAGTTTGCATATTGTCTCCCCATTAGACTTCCTGGCACATAGTAGGTGCTTACTAAATGTTTATTGACTGACATTAAAAAAAAAAAAGAGTAGGACCTGAAACTTTGGAAGAATTGCCATTTATAATTTACTTTTCCTTTTGAGTATATGAAAAATCCCTCATGTAATTTTCAAGTCTTCCTTGCTTGTTTCTTTTTACTTCTGACCTTTCTTCTCTTTGGTGCATTTTTAAGTGCTTCACTTACCATCTTACTTTTCTTTCTTTCTTTTTTCTTTTTCTTTTTAAAAATTTTTTGTGAAACAACGAGGGTTAAGTGACTTGTCCAAGGTCCCACAGCTAGTAAGTGTCAAGTGTCTGAGGTCAGATTTGAACTCAGGTCTTCCTGAATCCAGGGCCAGTGCTTTATCCACTGCACCACCTAGCTGCCCCTTTACTTTTCTTTTTAGACAATCATATCAGGAGGAGAGGTAGGAAGGGGACAAACAAATGAACAAATTGTCATCTTAGTCATCTATGAAAACTCCATCCCAGTCCACACTTTGAATCTGTCATCTCTCTGTTAGAAAATGGGTGGCTTGTTTCATCTTTAGTTCTCTCAGGTAATTGTTGGTTATTATATTGATCTTTCAAAGTTGATTTCCCATGGTAGAATGTAATTTGTTGTCCAAGTTCTACTCAGTTCATTCTGTAACCATTTGTGCCAGTCTTCTGGGTTTTTTTCTGAAACTATCCCTTTCATCATTTCCTATAACATGGTAATATTGTATTGGGTCATATGCTATAATTTATTCAGCCACTCCCTAATAGAAATAATGATTGTCTTTATTCCTTTCCTTACTTTCTCACTATAATAGTAACAGAACAGGAGTTCTTATGCGTACTGCTGCTCAATCATTGGAACCGTTGAATCCTTTCTATAGCAGAGGTCCAGATGGTAGAACTACCTTTAAGTGAGCTTGTCTTATAATGAGGTCCATTTTATTTATCTGTTTGTTTTTAAGTGGCCTTCTTTGGGTTGTTGATGAGAGACCAGCATTAGGGGATTGAAAAACAACCTAGGTCTCCAACCTGCTCTTCTGGTTAAATCCCCGAATTCCTGGAAGGTTAGTTTACATATCTGAAAAGTTGGAAGTAGGAAAGTCCTTGGAGCTCTAAAATTCTTTGATTCTAGAGGTTGTTATGGTTACTGGGGTGGGGGGGTGCAGGAGGGAATTAGGTTTTGTAATGATTGGAATGACGCCACCTACTGGAGACTTGCTGTGGGAAAGCTCCACCATGAGGAAAATGCCTCAGAGGCATTGTGGCTTTTCCTTGGCGTCAGGAAATGACGTTTGCTCATGGGTGCTGTCTATCAAGGCTACCAGCCAATCAACTTGAGGAGCCTCCTATGGTCTGGGAGGAGACAGGAAGGAGGAAAGGGAGCCTGCGCAGAGAGTGCTGGGCCTTTTGGCTTCCTGACTTGATGGTGGTGGTAGCAGAGCACTTCACAGGAAATGAGGAAAGATAGGAATGCCAGGCTGTTAGAATTCTGTTCTCAATCTTTTTCTTTCTATTTTCCAATAAACCCTTAAAAACCTAAACTCGTTTTATCACTGATTTTTAGTCAGTTTCCCCCAAACTGGGGGAACAGATTAGAATCCACATTTAGAATCTTAAATTACACAGTTTGCTGGTCATTTATTGCTTCAAGAGTATACAGTATTGCAGAACCTTCTAGACTTGGTGGATACACTGCTAGATCCAACCTGGCAGATAAAACTATTGTAAGGGTGATGGCCTGAAGTCTGGATTACCTTTGTAATTCACCTTGACTCTCAGAAAAGTAAGTTAAGCCCATTTCAAGCAAAACTTTCCTGAAGTTGCTGCTTCTGCTCCTGAAAGATGAAATAAAACTATTCTTCATTTTGAGGTAGACCACCCGTTAGCACAAGATTTCTTCTCCTCCCCTTCTCCCCCCCCCCCCCCTTCTTGTTTTTATTGTTAGGATCTGGGTTACTTGAGATGGATGAAACAAGAGGAGTGGGTGGCTCCAATACCCAGCAGGCTATGTTTCACAGGCTTTTAAGTGATAGAAAATTCACCCAGGTAGTGTCCAATCATCTCGGGCTTAATTTCAACCTGATTGAAGGTCTTGCCGTTGTAGACTAGATGCCTACCATACTGCCCACCATCTCTAGCAGGATGATCATGTCTCGAAGGTGTGTTGTCACTACCTCAGGCTTTTCCATGGGGGGTGCCTCCTTCTTGGCCTTCCTCAGGCACTTGAGGAGGGAATACTGCTTGTGCTGAAGACCCCAGTTGAGTCTCCATCACTGCCGAGCGCTGTACAACTTCATGAGTTGTTCATAAGACATGTCCAGAGCTGATCCAGGTCCACACTGCGGTATGTGAACTTCCAGAAGGTTTGCTTTTTCTTCTGCTCCACTTCTGCCATCTTGTCTGCTGTCAGGAAAAGCATCACAGGATTTCTTAACTTGGACTTGTTTTTATACTATTTTTGGATAACGGTATTTCAGTTCCCTAGGCTTCTTTTTTTTTTATTCTTATGTATTTTATTAATTTTAAAACATTCTCGGGGGCAGCTAGATGGAGCAGTGGATAAAGCACCAGCTCTGGATTCAGGAGGAACTGAGTTCGAATCTGGCCTCAGACACTTGATACTAGCTGTGTGACCCTGGGCAAGTCACTCAACCCCCATTGCCGCCGCCCCCCCCCCCAAAAAAAAAAAACCTTCTCAGATGGGATCCATAAGCCCCCACCCCAAATTGAGTCCCTGCTCTAAAGATTGGGACCTTGTTCTTTAGACTTCTTGCAATGCTCGTCTCCCAGTCCCCACATCTTAGCAGACCAAAGCAGTCTGAACATCGGCTGTACAAGTATTCTCTATTTTCAAAGCCTGTTAACTGGCCTTGTAGACTACAGCTTCATTATTTTCATTCTTATCTCTCTGGACTTGAATGTGATAGAACAGCACACTGTACTTTCAATTTGGTTAGGGAGGGGCAAGACATAGACTTGATGTCATTTTAGGGCATGCTACTTACTGATTGATCAGGGGATTTCTGTTTGATCTACTGTCCATCTATTTATTTCTGTCGGATTTTATATTTCTTGTAGTTGGGAATGCAGAAACAGACAGCTAACCCCCCCAGAATGAGCCTAGCAGGGAATACTTTGACTCTCCCTGGTGCTCTTTTCCAGAAGCTCAATTAAATTCAGTGCAAGAGGCCACAGAATATTTGTGCTAAAGAGCTGGCTGCAGCAGGAAGACCTGGGTTCAAGGCTGGCCTCATATACATACTGGCCTGGTTAGGCAAGGCCCCACCTCTTTGTGCCCCAGGCCACAGGTCACAGAGAAGATAACTGTCCTGCTTTGGGAGAAGTTCCTCACTAAGAGCTTCCTACACAAATGTGATTTTAAAAAAATTCAAAATCCCACGCTGAGCACTGGGGGCAGAAAGATGAACAGGACAGAGATTTGAGGAATTTACCACCTAATAAAGGCCTTATTTCCCTGCCAGACAGTCAGAGCCCCCCACATTTTATGTCTTATACTGTTGTTAGCTAGCTGAAGCTAGGCTGCCTGAAGCAGAGTTAGTTCTGTTTATCCAAGAGGAGCTTGGTGTCATTGTTGTACAAGGCTAAGGATGGGAAGAGAGGAAAAGGTAATTGCTTAGGGAGTTAAGCATGCATCACTGTTCAGTGTCAGGAGAGAGGGCTAGCCACCCTCAGACCTGAACTCTGTTTCCTTGCTCTGCTGGCACAAAGTACCGTGGTGTGGTTCTGCTTCTAATCAGGACCACAGCTGAAGAATTGAAAAGATATTACAGGTAGTCCAATGATTTTCAAATTATCTCTCCTAGATTTATTTTCCAGGTCAGCTGCCAAATTCCAGAATTCACAGGTCAAGGAGAAAATATTGCAAGCAGAAAAGATATTATAGGGGGCCAGCTAGGTGGTGCAGTGGATAAAGCACCGGCCCTGGATTCAGGAGTACCTGAGTTCAAATCTGGCCTCAGATACTTGACACTTACTAGCAGTGTGACCCTGGGCAAGTCACCCACAAGAAAAGAAAAGAAATTACAAAGATTAGCAGCAAGAAAGGGAAACTTTCATTTGGCTGAATTTCTCAGCCTGTAGCTGATCAGAACTGTAAAGGAAAAGTGCATCTGCTGAGCCTTGCGGAGAAATGCTCCCAGCCAAAGTCTCCATGCCACATTAGATCGTGAAATGCAATAGCTGTGGACAAGCATGGCTTACTTCCAGCAGCAAGGAGGGAACTTCGTCAAATTGGACTGGCCAAAGTATCCTATCCCTTTCCCAGTAGCTAGAGCTGTCACTGAGCTGATAACTGAGTTGCATGGTGACCTCCACTGAGCTTGCCTCTCTCCTTAAAAACACATACAGTTTAAACAAACAAACAAAACAAAATAAAAAAGCCCACACATACCGTTTGTGGTTACCTTAGGGGAAAGAAAGGGATGATGTATGATTTGGAGGGTGTAATGAACACACTGTCAAATGTCCATGATGCAGGGACATGAAGGCTACTCTGAGATCCTCCGCATTCCTTACCAGTATCCTGGGGTAGATTTAGTGTTGGAGTGGCTTGGGCTCCCATAGATGGAGCCTACTCTGTGGATGTTCTCTTTTCTCCAGCCCAATCCTAGTTTTCCTTCTTGCCCATAATTATAGTAGCAACGTCACTACCTCACTAGCCCAACCCTGGCACCAGACCTGAGAGCATAATCTAAGATTTCCACTGGCTACTGATCAGTCTCTTAGTGAACATCCCACAGGTGGGAAATATTATAGTCCTGTGAGTGTGACTCAGGCATGATGGGTGTTAGCTTGTGGGCTCTCTTGACCTAGGTGTCCTGAGAGCCCAGCAACTAGGACAGCTGAAGATTTTCCATTTCCCATCTGTCTCAAACCTGAAAATGTAGGCATTTGAAAGGTTGAGTTTAGAAGATAGAGGTTAAGGCATCTCCCTCTAAGTACCATTGCGGGCTCGTCATTTATTATTTTGTGGAGAGGACATTAATGAATACTCTTGTCCTCCCTCCCACTCTCCCCATTATGAGCTACCTTTAGAAATGGCCTTTCTGAGAAATAATATTTCTGCTTGCATCTTCCTAGGACAGACCCCTTCAAAGTTGAATACTTCCTTATGGTCTGACTGATAACATGTCTGTGATGTATTGCCAGGCCTGATAGGGTAAATCGAGTTAGTTGCTGAAGACCTGGAAATGGGATTATTATCCTGATTTTTTTAGATTCTCCTTAAGTAAGGCATTGTAGGAATTTAGGCTTTAAATTACAAGATATTCTCTACTAAGATTAATGGTATTTGAAGAGGATTGGGATCTGAATTTTTCCTCACGTAGGCAACCTTTAGCTAGTTGACTGAAGTCAAAAGTTCCCGATGCCACTTCAGACTTAAATTGGCCCTGTGCTATCATTAGCCAAGACCGCAGAATAGGAGGTGTGCCCTTGGTGTGCAGAGGCCCTGCCATGAGCTCCCAGTGTGCCAGTGTTGTTGCTTTGAGTATACTCATCTTCTTCCTCCATATCTAATTTGAACCCTTGCCCTAGAGAAAATGTTTTCAGAGAGATGCTGAGACATCTGAAGAAGTATAGCCTCTCCTCTGTATTACGGAGTAACAGAGAATTCCAAGGCAGTTGAGTTGAGCCTCCATTACCCTTCCAGACTTCCATGGTTTCTTCTCTTCTCTCTTTTCTCTCTCTCCCCACGCGCCCCCCCCCCCCCCCCCCCCCCCCCGTTTCTTGAACTGGGAAATATGGTTTGAAAGTAGTAAGTAGCACTTTACCCTTCTTTGTTCAACCAGCTCTTAGTCATCCTGCAGTCTATAAGAGGGGCGGGAGGACAGATACGCCAACGTTTAAGTGTGTAGATGCTTCAGCTTTGCTTTCATAAATCATTAGAGAGAAATGAAACAACCCGCCAGGTAGTCATGAGCACAGCTAAAGTTACCACCAATCCTTTATTTATGAATCAGTAAGGTAGGATTGCTTTACTTCTGGACTCTTAAGGGGAACAGGAAAACCTGAAACAAATGTTTTGTGTTGGCTGAGAATTGGGCTGATGACTGCAGTGCTCTTCTGAATTCTGAGCTCTTAGTTCCACACATACCCAGCATGCTCCTCTTTCGGCGAGGTAGAATGGACATGGCTGGAGCCCAAAGGAAAGGGCACCCTCAACTTCCTGAGCGCAGAGGCACCTGCACCAGAATGGTGTGCCACCAAGAGGTGACATTTTTGTATGCTTTACCTTTTACAAATACCTGGTTTGGGAGGATTCGTTTTCATCCTTAAAACTTGAAGAAGTAGGTAAAACAAATAGTAATACCATTGTTTTACAGATGAAGTAGAAACTAGTGGTTAAATGATTGTACTGAGGTCACAAAGCTCAAAATCTGAATCCAGATCTCAAATCCAAGTCTTCTGACTGTAAGTATAGGGCTCGTTAAAGCTACTTCCATTAGATTCCCCTCCACACCTCAGGGTGAAGCGTTACACTTTGTATTTCCAACTAAACTAAAAACAGGACTTTTTTTCCTTTTGGCCTTTTACAATACTACATGATATAGTCATTTTCTATCATCCTGAAGGGCATAATAAGTACCTTTCTCCAAGAGCATGGGTCTTAGAGTTTGGATCTTAGGTCTCGTCTGCAAGAGTTAGTGCAAAATCGCCTTTGGGCCATATGCTTAGCCTTAAACTGGTGGCTGAGTAGGGTAGGATTAGAATAGGCTATCCACAGCTGTTACTGTTTGGTTGGTAGTTTGTGGCGGGGTGTTTTGTTTTTGTTTTTTGTTGCAAATAAAGAATTCGGTTATATTGGTTTCTTTTCTTTGTTTTTGTCAATCAAGTTCATAACAAATTGTTTGTTAAAATAGCTTGTGGTAACTTTGGCTCCTATGATATACTTGCCTTGAACTTTACCTCTAGAATAGAAAGAAACTTGTGTGTTTCCCTCTCAGGCTTCTCTACTCTGCCTCTTCACTCCCTTACTTGGTTATGAACACAGCTCCTTCCAGATGTCCTCTGATGATCCCCTAGACCTTTTGTCATTGAGGAGCTAAGTTCAGAGTCTTATGCCTTTGTCTTGCATCATCTCCTAAAATGCCTCATACACCAGAAGAGTTCACTGTGTGCTTAATGATCATCCTGCGGCTTTTCCACCCTTCTTTTCATCTTTTCACACCTCTGTTGCCTTTTGCCCAGAGATTGCTTTTCACTTCTGGCCTTCTCTGCTCAGAACACCTGTCCCTTTGCCACCATTAGGCAGTTTTATTGCTTCTTCTCTTTCTCCTCCGGCAGAGCAAGGCCAAACATAAAATCAATAGCTTGCTTCCCATCAAAAACTAAACCAAACCAGAAACCCTGAGATACCCTGAGTGGTCCCATCACCCAGCTTTCTCAGAGATGGGAGACATAGCTCAACAGAGGCATCAGGCATTTCATAGAATCACGGGGTGGGATATTTAAAACTGGAGGGGACTTGAGAAGGAAACAAGGCCAGCCTCCTCATTTTATAGATGAGGACCAGAGAGATTCAGAGACTTGCTTGAAGGCCACATAGCTTGTAAGAGTCTGAGGTAAAATTTGAACCCAGATCTTCTAGATTCCCAGTCTCTTCTTGTATTGATTCTACCTGAGGTATCAAACACCTGGCCCACACCATTCCTTGGACCCAGATTAAAATGTAAATGGGAAATATTTAACACAGTAAAAAAATTTCAAAACAGTAACTGCATCCTGGTCTCCTAAGTGACAGGAATGGGGGATATTCAGCACTCTACTCAACCAGTGGAGAAGGCAGAGCTCTTCTTTGCTTTGAGGACCTGACAGTGATCTTGTTTATATTTTGAGCAAGAATGAATGAATGGGCATTTATGAAGCACTTGTTCTGTGCCCTCCAGGAGGCTACATTTTAAGAGGGAAGATGACATGGATGTAGTAATCAGGGAAGGGTAAAGTCACATGGATTGGGAATGGAGCCTTAGAGCAATTGGAGTTCTATTTCCAGAAGCATGAATTACTGGTCTCGGAGCAAGAGGTGGAATGGTGAGCAACTTGTGTGACAGAGTAGTTTATATGACTGGGGTGGCACAAGCCCAGCGTGAAAGCTGGGGATCTGATTGGAAAGGATGCAGGACAGAAGGGGGTGGCATGGTAGGAGGAAGGTAACAGACCTCATTATCTCCAGTAAGAGCATCTTGGAATTAAAGCATTAGCTGAGTTGCCAAATCTGGTATTCATTAACCCTGGGTCTCAATCCCAGTTCAGATACTTAACTCTGTGACTATGAACAAGTCACATTACTTCTCAGCCTCATTTGTAAAGTAAGGGTAATACTATACTGCCTACTTCACAGAGTTGTGTCAAGAAATACAGTTAGAACATCTTAAAGCATGTAAATATGAGTTATCATTCTACAGATTATAATATGATTTAAATGCATGAGAGACCAGACTCTCACGGTATGCATTTGTTTTGCTTTATTATGCTTATTTGTTACAAGTGTATTATTTTTACCCTCTTAATTTTCTAACTGGGGGTGGTAGAAGTATTTATGATAATACCAGAAAGAAAGAAAAAAAGGAAGACCATCGAAACATTTTAAAAAATATATAGGGGGGGGGCAGCTAGGTGGCACAGTGGATAAAGCACCGGCCCTGGATTCAGGAGTTCCTGAGTTCAAATCCGGCCTCAGACACTTGACACTTACTAGTTGTGTGACCCTGGGCAAGTCACAACCCCCATTGCCCTACCAAAAAAACAAAACAAACCAAAAAAAAGAGAGAGAGAAGAGAGAAAGCACAATCAAACTCAGTAGTTTTACTTTCTTTTTTTTTTTGGCGGGGCAATGTACAGCTAGTAAGTATCAAGCGAGGCGGGGTTTGAACTCAGGTCCTGAATCCAGGGCTGGTGCTTTATCTACTGTGCCACCTAGATGCCCCTCGTTTTGCTTTTTTTTTTTTTTTAAGTGAGGCAATTGGGGTTAAGTGACTTGCCCAGGGTCACACAGCTAGTAAGTGTTAAGTGTCTGAGGCTGAATTTGAACTCAGGTACTCCTGATTCCAGGGCCGGTGCTCTATCCACTGCGCCACCTAGCTGCCCCCCTTGTTTTGCTTTTAAAAAATTAAGTGGTGTGGAAAAGATTTGTGATTATAATACTCTTTGTGCCACTTTGTAGAAATTTTCTCTTTTTTTGTATGAAATTCAGGATAAAAACTTTTAAAATAAATTAAAAAAAAAGTATCAGGGCTAAGGTGGTTGGCAAGGTAAAATGCCTTCATGAAGCTAAAGTAGGATGAGATGGAGAGATTAAGGTTCACAGTGGTGTCTTCTCCCTTTCCCATCCACAAAGAAAACTTGTTGCAAAGTTTGCTGCAAATCTTGTCTAGCAACAAGTAATTAAAAGCCAAAGTGTTTGTACTGATTCCAAATTTCACTCTGGGTTGAAACGTTATAAAGGTTTTGAAAGACTTACTGAAAACACGACCTGGTGCTATTACTTAAAACAACCCTCAGGAAAACTGGGTACACATCTAGCAAAGTATGATTTTTTAAAAAATTAAGTAATTAAAGCCTAATAATCACAAACTTGCTTTTACAATAACAACTATAAACATTTCCTTATGCTTCTGGGAAATTCAGCACTGTTAGTACAAAATAAGAGTGCAGATAAATGTGAGCTGAACTGGGGACCTTGCTGATGAATGCAGGGATTTGGTGATGGGTTCTGTCAGGCAGTCAAAAGTCTGGCACCCTTTCCTTGTTGATTAGTTAGATTAATATTGGGTTTATTTATGCAACAAATTAATTGACCAGATATTGTATGTCTTCTGTGTTAGATGTTATGGAAAGATATTTCCATTTAGAATAATATTTCTACAAACATATATATATATATATATATATTCTATTGACATATTTATCAGATACTTCATAACCATTGATAGAAATTATACAGGAGGGGGCAGCTAGGTGGCGCAGTGGACAGAGCACCGGCCCTGGAGTCAGGAGGACCTGAGTTCAAATTTGGCCTCAGACACTTAACACTTACTAGCTGTGTGACCCTGCGCAAGTCACTTAACCCCAATTGCCTCACTTTAAAAAAAGAAAAGAAAAGTAATGATACAGGAGGCTCATAATGTTTTGCTACACAGGTCACTCACCATTCCTTCCCTTCTGCCTCTTGCCTCTTACATGCAGATGTGTGATTAAATTAACACCTGAAGTTTCAGGAAGTCTGTTCAGTCAACAAGTATATTTGGATGGTTCCCAGATCTTCTCTTTTTTGAGGGGGCCTCCAAGGCAATAAGCCACACTATTTAGACTGAAATAAGGAATCATCTACATGAGGAAAATTGTACAGAGAGATGGATACTGAAAAAGCATACTGACTATTGATTGAAGTTTTGCCTAGAGTCGATTTTAACTGGATCAGGATAAGTAGATGTTACCCACAACTTTTTTTTTTTTCCTCCTTACACATACAGAGGCTAAATAGGCAGCTTGGCTTCCATGATTTATGAAGGGTTTTTTGGTCTGCCTTTAGTAACTTTTGGTGCTTCTTGATGACTGTGATTATAAGACACTGTCTGGTGTCTAGGAATATACAGTCAGCTAAGATAAAAAGACATATATACTAATAACTGTTATGTTCCACAGAAACACAACATGAAGTAGGATGCTGTAGTTTTTTTCAAAGGAGAAAACCATTCTTTCTGGGGTTATGGTATTCCTTTTGTATTCAGATTTATTAGAAAATGCTTTTGGGAGGGGAGACCTTGACTGCAGATCACCAGAGTAGATAGCAGGAACTGATCCTCAGTTTGATGCTAGACCAGGTAGCCCAGGAAATTAGAGTTGATTTGTTAGTGGCTACTGAGAAGAGTCAGAGGAGAGCTGTTAGCTTTTACTCAGCTTTCTCTTCAGTGTGAGAGAAAAAGACATACCTGGAAGAGGGACTGCTCAAGCCAGGGGCTTCATCTGTATACGGATGCTGGTGGCATGCTTAAAGGCTTTCTGTGTGTGTCTTCCAGACACCCATGCCACGGTTTCTGCAGGGAAGATGTGGAAGCCTACTGCTTCATTTCCTAAATCTTTCTTCTCATCCTTACCCCAACCACCTCACATTCTACCGTTTGTTTTAGAAAATCAAGAAGAAATCTTTAGAACCTGAAATTTACATGAGCATCTAGGTTTTCTATTGCTGTACCATGAAACCCAACCAGCTTCTGTGCTATAAAGAGTAGGCAGATAGGGACCAGATCTCAGATGGGCAGTGCATCTGTTAGTTTCTCTGACTTCAGAGAGAGGAGTCTAGGCTCCTGTTGCCCAGTATAGTCAGTTACAGGGAGAATATAATCAAATAGTAACTAATGGTCATCTTTAAAGATCATCTTCCTTTATGTTATACCCATCCCCAGTCCTTTCTACTCTGATTTGTTGATTAGCATCGCTAATGATGGATTTAAAGGGCTACTTGGATTTAATGTTTTATAATTATGATTTCGTGGCAATATTCCAGAATCTACACTTTGTTCTCAGGGCTCTCTAGTTACTAAAGACTCACTGAGACAGCTCTTTAGTAAAGATTCACCAAGTTGTTGGGTCACTCATAAGTTAATTCTATTCAGTAAACATTTTTCGAGCACCTACTATATTCGAGACATTGTGCTAGTGTTAGTCTGCTGACTATAAAGATGAATAATGCAAAGTCTAGGCCCTCTAGAACCTTACAGTCTAATAAGGGAGGCAACACATATGTTGTGGAGAAAAGTGTCACTAAGAAGGCGTACATAAAGAGAAAACAGGTTAGCAGTGCACCCAGGTCCTCTGACCCCAAGTAGTCAGTCCTGCTTTTATTATACTTGCTTTCCCCTGTATCATACAGGCATGAACAGAGGCCTGAATGAATGAATAAGCATTTGCTTAAGTGCTGGCTATGTGCAAAGCACTGGGGAAACAAACAGAAAAGCTAGATAGGCCCTGCTCCTAAGGCTCTCACATCTAGTGAGACAGCATGCTGGAGATTTCAGTCGCAAGTCAGATGGAAAATACCCAGTGATCCTCAGGATTCAGTGGCAGAAGTGATAGTAATGAAGCTTATCAATATCAAGTATCTCCAGTGGATTAAACCATATCTATTTCCAATGCCAAACCATTTGATAATAGTGCCAGGGAGATTAGTGGTGAGATTTTTTTCTTTTCAGGGTCTTTAGTTGCTGAGATGATAAGAGCTTACAGTATCTGCAGAGGGAGGTAACTAATTGTATCTCCACAAAAGTTGCTCCCCTAAGATGATGGCTTCAGGTGAAGAGTACAGATGGTAGCAGAGTTGTGATCTGTGGTATACTATTGTTCTGAGAACTCTTGGGTTTACCTGCCCATGGGTTGCATTTGCTCAGCATGGAAGCAATAAGGCATTACATGGGCATGTCTTGAGGAAGAGGGGAGTAGTCCAGTTTCATCAATGCATGGGTTTCAGGAAGATATAAGATTGGAAAGTCAATTGGGATGGGAAAGTGGAAGTAATCAGTTTAACTGTTAAGTTCAAAGAAACTGATTACTTTTTTTCTTTTTTAAATATAGCTTATTGCTTATTATTTGTCTTTACATCACAGTCATTTAGAACTTTTCTCCTCCCATGTGACAAAATTAAATAAAAGCATCAGACACAGTGATCACATCTGACAACAAATACAATATTCTTGTCTAATTGCCTTTCACCCTATACCATGGGAAAGTCTGCATGTTTCATTTTCTGTCATTCATGGCCTGCGTTGGTTTTTTTTGTTTGTTTGTTTGGTTTGGTTTTTGTTTTGTTTGTTTCGGGTTTTTTTTAGAGTTTCTCTTTTTAAAGTGCTCTTTCCATTTACATTGTTGTAATCGTCTACATATTATTCTCTTGACTCTGCTTATTTCAATCTGCTTGAGTTCACATAAAACTTCTTGTGTTTCTTTGAATCATTTCTAATACATCGTGATATTCCATTATATTCAGATCATAATTTTTTTTTCTGCTTCATACCATTTGTAATTGCAGACTAGAATCACTGGATGCCAAAACTGAATCATCTACTCCAATACCCTCTCCTCTCATCCCCTCATTTTACAGATAAGAGAACCAAAGAATTATGGTGAAAGGAGGAGGTCCAGAAATTTCTAATGAATTAGGGACTACTCAGAGGAAGTGTAGTCCCGGAATCAATTAAGATATGGTCACTCCTCACATTCAGTGATCTGGTGAGGCATAGCATTTTTATGGTCTGTACCACTTATTTTAATTATCCTTTATTGCCTAGTAGTGATAGTGGTGGTAGGTGGGGAGCAGAGAGTGTTAGTTGCCTCTAACACCTGGATGATACACTTGAACAAACTGAATTTACCAAAAAAAAAAAAAATTAAGTGCCTTCTATGTGCAAAGCAATTAGGATACAAAAACAAGAATGAAATACTCTCTTCCCCTAAGGTACTGACATTGTAGGGGAGGGTGGGAGAAGGAGGCAGTGGTACTCAATAAATATTCGTTGGATAATTGATTAATACCACAGTAACAAGTAACCCTTATTCTAAACCAGATTTTTCTTTCCCTAACTACTTCAGTTGTATTAAATTGCAATAAGTGGGGCAGCTAGGTGGCTCAGTGGATAAAGCACCTGCCCTGGATTCAGAAGGACCTGAGTTCAAATCCGGCCTCAGACACTTGACACTTACTAGCTGTGTGACCTTGGGCAAGTCACTTAACCCTCATTGCCCTGCCAAAAGAAAATTGCAGTAAGTGTATGTTGAGTAGCAACTAGCACTGTACTAGTCATTATATAGGCCCACGTGTTGTAACCTCTGTAATCTACATGCTTTGTTTTTAGTGCCTTCTCTTCTCCAATTCAGTTTAATTCATTAAGCTATGTAGTAGCAGGAACAGGAAATAACAGCCTGAAAAAACCTGTACCTCTCTTCAAGGAGTTTTCATTCTAGAAAATGGAAATAAACTAATGCTCAGCCATACCTTATATTTTTTTATATACTTTTTTCCCCGAGGGCAATGGGGGTTAAGTGACTTGCCCAGGGTCACACAGCTAGTAAGTGTCAAGTGTCTGAGGCTGGATTTGAACTCAGGTCCTCCTGAATCCAGGGCCTGTGCTTTATCCACTGCCCTACCTAGCTGCCCCCTCATACCTTATATTTAATATGTCAGTATTACATTGTCAACAGGGTGGGGCCTGAGGAAAGGCTTCTTGTGTAGGTGTCTTTCTTTCTGAGTCATAGAGCTAGCTAGGGAATCATTCTAAGAGACAGATATTAGGGGAAGGGCATTCCAAGCATAGAGAAGGGCCCACACAAAGACAGAAGATAGAATGTCATGTACAGGCAACAGCAAGAAGGCCAGTTTGGATGGAACAAGGAGTATACATCAGGGCAAGTGATGTGAAATCTGCCTGGGAAGGGGGGGTTAGAGCCAGATTGTGAAGAACTTGAAATGCAAAACAGTTTCTATATTATTATCAAGGTGTTTGGGAGCCACTAAAACTTCTTGAGCCAGGTGGGGCATGTGTGCACCATGGTTATGCCTTCACATGCTCATTTGACAACTTGGTGGAAAATAGATTAGAAAAGAAAGAAACGGTAGCCTTGTGAATCAGGAGGTTGATGCGGTAGTCTATGTGAGAGGTGATGAGAACCTGAACTAGGGTCCTCCTTAGCTGTGTGAGTGATCAGCAGGGGTCAGATGGGAATGGTTGTGGGAAGCAGCGATCAGCAAGACTTGGCAAGTGATTGAATAATAAAAGTAAATACTAGGGGGCAGCTAGGTGACGCAGTGAATAAAGCACTGGCCTTGGTATTCAGGAGGACCTGAGTTCAAATCCAGCCTCAGACACTTGACACTTACTAGCTGTGTGACCTTGGGCAAGTCACTTAACCCTCATTGCCCTAGCCCCCCTCTTCTCTCCCCCTCCCCCCAAAAGAGTAAATATTAAAGAAAAGGAATGAGCTTTATTTGGGGCAAATTGACTTTGAGATGCCATGGGAACATCCTGCTAAAGATATCCAGCAGATCATGGAAGCAGTGTGAGTCGAGGAAAGTAAGGGCTGGATGTTGTGAAAGTTATCTGCATAGAGATAGAACACAGAAACAAAATAAGCCCTTTATGTAAGTAAGCAGATGTGCCTTCCAAAAGACAGTGTTTCCACGGCCTGTCTCTTGCATATTATGGACAGCCTAATATAGCTGTTCAACCACCCATCATTTGGGAAGTTTGTATTGAATATTATGGATGGATTGTGTTTCTGCTGTCCAAAGGAAAAGAAGACCCTTTCTTTTAACACCTGTGACTACTTTCAGTTGTGTTCTTGTCATATGCTTAGCATTGCTGTACCTCATGGAGGGATACAAAGGAAGTGTGTGTCTCCTCCCTCAGGAACCTCACTAGTTGTTTTTTGAGTTTGTTTTGTTTTGTTTTTATTTGGTTTTGGAGGCATCAGTTTAAGTTCTTAAGGCAGTAAATTGATAACCTTAAGTGAATTGTTCATAATATTAGTTCCTTTACTCAGAAATCCACAGTAGTTTGTTACTACATTTAATCCATACCCTCTTCCTGCCTTTCAGGAATATGTCCTCACGGTATCTTTTTTTTTTTTTTTTTTTTTGGCTGAGCAGTGAGGGTTAAGTGACTTGCCCAGGGTCACACCAGCTAGTAAGTGTCAAGTGTATGAGGCCAGATTTGAACTCCTGAATGCAGGGTAGTTGCTTTATCCACTGCAGGTGTCCTTCCCCCGCCCCCCCAATATATATTGAACCTTATTTGCTACAACTCTCCATAGCCTACCTCCTATGCAGTCACAGTGGTGATTTCCTCTTTATCAACCTCTTCCTCTTTTCATTGGCCTCTAAATATTTTTTTTTATAATAAACATTTTTAGATTTTTGAGTTCCAAATTCTATCCCTCTTTCACTCTCCTTCCTCCTCCCTGAGGCAGTAAGCCATTAGATATAGGTTATACATGTACAATTATGTAAAACATTACCATATTAGTCATTTTATATGAGAAAACGAGAATAAAAGAAAAAATGAAAGAAAGTGAAAAATAGCGTGCTTCAGTCTGTGTTCAATCAAAATCAGTTCTTTCTTTGGAAGTGAATAGTATGCTTCATCATTAGTCCTTTGGGATTGTCTTGGATCATTGTATTGCTGAAAGTAGTTAGGTCATTCACAATTCTTCAACAATATTGCTTTTTAATTTTGTATAATCAAAATTATTTATTGGCCTTCAAATCTTAACAGTACTTAACGGGGTCCAAGACTCCCACCCATCTTAATTTCCTAACAATTCTGGTCCATATTTAGAAACTCTTTCTCTGACCTCCTAAAGTACTTTTATCCCTTAAGTCATATACAGTCTTTTATAAAGTATTCTATTTTATATTATTTTTGTTTCCAACTAGAGTGTAAGCCCCATTGCAGTTTATTATGAGCTGGCAGAGAGACATAACACTTTCTTTGTATCCTTCAAAATTTTGAAGCTAGTATTAGGTTCAAGAAATGCTTGTTAACTGGTGAAAATAGTGTTTTAGGCAATTTTATGATATCTGTATGTTTGAGAGAAAGAGATTAGCATTAGAGGGACTGATTTGAAGGATATTACAGTAGCTCAGAAGTTAATTATTAAGGATCTAGATGATGACAGTGAGGCTAGAGATAGATAAATCCATGCTAGGTTTTTAAATAAGAAGTTTGATGAATTCCTTAACCAGATGGCAAACAAAGACAACCCTGCTTCTTCCTCCATTACCAACCCATAGTTATTCCTAAGTGAGCCTGAAGCTTGCTTGCTGATGCCCAGATTACTTAGTATTTAGGGTCCCAACAAGGTAGGAGGTTGCCCAGAAGGCCAGCTTTTAGCAGCAGTAGACTTGGCTGGTCTACAGTTTTCTGGTCCTCACCATGGAGAAAGCCCCCAGCAGTTTAGGTTGAATGACTAATAATAAGGCAAAAGGCTTTTGTGACTATAATTTATAACCATTTAAAAAATATCTTCCCTCTTACCAGATGCCAACCACTTTAGGTTCTCTATTGCATTTTATAGGCATGAGCCCAATTATTGCCCAGGCTACCTGCATTTTGTATTGAGGTTTGACCCCCAAATAAGGAATAAAACAGTCATTGCTTCTTTCCACACTTCTGATGGGTAGTATCTAAACTTCCTGCCTTAAAGCTGCTGACAAAATGAAATTGTGGGCAGTCTCCCAGAACTTAGTGCTTAGAATTACTGAGTCCTTTGGTTATATACAACAGTGTTCCCAACATTGACTTTGGGATAAAGACAACCGATACTACAAGGAATTATATAATTAATGGGGCCATGAAATCAGGCAAGAGAGGCTACAGGGCCTGAAAAATGAAGCCTTCTTAATATTTTTTATTATTATTATTATTATTATTTATTTTTGTTTTCCTTATCTCAATTTTCTAGTTTCTTAGGCATTTATATATATTGGGGGGGAGGGGCAGTGGGGGTTAAGTGACTTGCCCAGGGTCACACAGCTAGTAAGTGTCAAGTGTCCAAGGCTGGATTTGAACTCAGGTACTACTGAATCCAGGGCCAGTGCTTTATCCATTGTGCCACCTAGGTGCCCCCTAGGCATTATATATTAAAAACAATAGATTGAGGAACGCTAGAAGACAATGACAAAAAGCTATAGCTGAACTCAGAGACATGAAAATTATTTTAAAAGCACAGCACAGTATTTATTTCAAGGGTTTTGTTTCTCATTGGGGAATGGTGGACATGAATATAAATACTTGTTAACTGAAAAAAATTTAATTGAGAAAAATGAAAGTTGTTTGTTTTTTTTAACACATAGCTTTGGGGCCATATAGTAAAATAGAAAAATAGCCCAGGTGACCTCAGTAGTCCCTAAAGGCATTCAGTACAATAATAGACCCTGAGTTTTTAAGGAAAAATTAAATATTAAGTCCTTTGTTTAAAACTCAGACTATAATTTCTATATTAAGTCTTATAAATGGTAGCTAGTTTCTCATGCCAGTCCACAAAAGCCACTTCAACTTATAAGATTAAATATATTTCTACTACATCTAAAACCATCCTTTATAATGTTGTTTTTATTGAGTTGGTGAACTAATGACTCCCCTCCTGTACAGAGTATCCCAAGAGTCTTAATACAATTTTAAGCTTTAACAGGTTTTAAATTGAAGATTATTTGTGTTCTTTTTTTTTTTCTTCCTGTTTTCTTGACTGGAAAACATGTAATACGCTTTAGAAAAATATATCCAAAGTGTGTGAATTTTGAAGTTTGGGCACTTAATATTTCAATTGAATCTGTTAACTCACAGTTGTGGGTATTCCTTCCAGAGGTGAAAATTTCAGTTCATATATACCTTTCAATCCTATTGATGGATTCTTGCATTTCCTCCCATGAGTCTTCTATGAACAGATTTGGGCAGTGCGTCAAGGTCTTCTTCTGGAACTTTAAAAATTTCATGGGTATCAAGGCTGTCCATATGTTTGTCCCTTGCTTCTTAATATATGACTGGCCTATCTTTGCCCATTGTACATTTCCTGGAAGATCTCTTACACCACTTCTTTTACCCAAGTCATCAGTAGTAGAATGTTGTAGGAAGCTAAGCCTATCATCCATCTCGCCATTCCCTTAGAATCCTGAATTTTTTAAATTTTTTTTAGATTTTTTTTTTTAACTTTTATGGAGATCACAGTCCCTTGATTTGCAGCCATATAATATGACTGGGAAAAGACTGCTGTTAAAAAAAGATAGGGATTTGTGTCAAAAAGGAGTTTTATATCATTGTAAATGAACACACTTTCTGAAATGCCATCCAGACCACTTTCTTCCCCTTGTTCAGTTCTGTGCCCAGGTCATTATCAGCCTATAATAATGTATCATGTAGAGCCCAAGTCGGTGGCATTCCATTCAACTTGCTTTCATTAAAGGGATAAAAACTTCATTTATGTAGAAAATTCAGTCGCACTGAATGTATCTCATTCCTACATAATAATGAATAAATGGGGGCGGCTGGGTGGTGCAGTAGATAGAGCGCTGGCCCTGGAGTCAGGAGTACCTGAGTTCATATCTGGCCTCAGACACTTAACACTTACTAGCTGTGTGACCCTGGGCAGGTCACTTGGCCCCAATTGCCTCACTAAAAAAAAATAATAATGAATAAGTATATAAAATATACTTTTGTATCCTTACACTGTATATTCTTAGCACATAGTACATGTTGATTAATTGTTTGATTAGAAGACTTGTCTTAAGGGCAGCTAGATGGTGCAGTGGATAAAGCACCGACCCTGGATTCAGAAGTACCTGAGTTCAAATCCGGCCTCAGACACTTAACACTTACTAGCTGTGTGACCCTGGGCAAGTCACTTAACCCCAATTGCCTCACCAAAAAACAAAACAAAACAAAATCCTAGGGTAACTATACACTTACTAGCTGTGTGACCCTGGGCAAGTCACTTAACCCTAATTGCCTCACCAAAAAAAAAAAAAGAAGAAGACTTGTCTTTAGAAAGATTGACTTCCAGGGGCAGCTTAGGTGGTGCAGTGGTTAAAGCGCTGGCCCAGGATTCAGGAATACATGAGTTCAAATTCAGCCTCAGACACTTGACACTTACTAGCTGTGTGACCCTGGGCAAGTCACTTAACCCTCATTGCTCCACCAAAAAAAAAAAAAAAAGAAAGATCGACTTCCTGGGAAGAGCTTTATTGCTGAGCAGTAGAAAGCAGGGGTTTTGAGATATCCTTTACAGTACCATCTCTCCCTACCCTTCAGTATAAACTTTTGCTCCATGTATACATCTTTCTCATTGTTTTCCGAGGACATCATTTGCTAGGGTGGGGAGAGATGAAAAAAGCATGGGGGGGGGGGAGAATGGGTCAGCAGAAGGGCCAAGACAAACATGAACCATTTCATCAGAGGCTAGCCCAGCCACTTGATGCATTGGTGCCATATGCTAAAGAAATGTATTTAGCTTGGATCTGTCATTGCTGAGGTATTTCTTGAAACCTTGGTAGAAACCATTAACTGCCTTCCCACAAGTCACTTCCCCTTCTTGTGCCCCGGGTTAGTGTCTGTTAAGGGGAAGAATGTTCACCACTCTGAAGCAAAATGATGGTTAATGAGATCATGTCTAGAAGGTCCTTAGTAATTATAAGAATAACTGCATAGTGAAATACAGAGTATTGTTTATCATTTATTGTTTTACCATTCTTCTTCTCTTCAAACAGATCAACCTTCTCTTTATGGGAACAGGAAGCATTCCAAAATGTGGGCCTAGTCTTCCTCTGTTTAAACTAACCTTGCTATTCTTTAGTCATCCTCTGACAGAAACAGTATCTGTCCAGTGTCATTTTTGGATCTTTTTTTTTCCTTTTTGCACTTCTTCTTGCCTGGACTCAGGGCCCCGCAGAGAGATTTACAGTTCAGAAAGAAAAAAAAAAATTTGTGTGCTTTGACATGTAAGCAGGCCCCCCAAACCTGTCTTTTTCCATATTAGGTTTTCCCCTCCTCCCTTCTCCCCCCATCAGCACTCTGGCCTGATCTCCTTTTCCACTCATTCATTATTTCTCTGGTTTGCAGATTACACTGGGAGAAATACCCAGATTTATAAACATGTGTTCACTCCCAGCTGTTTCAGGGCTGGGAGTCACATTCATCTTCTAATTGTGTGCCTGTTCTCTTTGCAGCTGCACTTGTCTGCCCTTGTAAATGAGATGCCTATCTCCAAGTCTTACCTTGCTCAGATAAATACATTCGACTCAATGGACTTTGCTCCTAGTCAAATTAGTTATGCAGTAATCAGAGCAGCCCATCTCTGGGAGGAAACAGCCACTTCAGTTCACTCTGCTAATGGCTAGAAATTATGTAGCGTAATTACTTTCTTAGGGGGGTGTCCAAAGAGACCTGAGAAAAAGGGAGTACTATTTTAGTCCCTTTGGCATAGGAACCCCTCTTTCAACCTGATTATGCCTTCTGACTACTGATTTTAGAGTCTCTGTTGCATCTGGGTTGAAGATTTTAGGTAAGAAGAGGTGATTATCTAGTGACAAAGCCAAAATTCTATCCCACCCTGGTGTCATTAAGTGATTCAGGCTTCCTGTTAAAATGTTTTCTTGAATTCCTTGTCTCAGCCTTATTTGGTGGAAACTCCCTCAAGTTTCATCCCAGAAAGAACTAGATTCTGTGTGCATCCTTTGCTAGTGACATGGCCATATTCTTTTTTTTTTTTTTTAAGTGAGGCAATTGGGGTTAAGTGACTTGCCCAAGGTCACACAGCTAGTAAGTGTTAAGTGTCTGAGGCTGGATTTGAACTCAGGTACTCCTGACTCCAAGGCTGGTGCTCTATCCACTGCACCATCTAGCTGCCCCAACATGGCCGTATTCTTAAAGGGATGGGCCCTTTTTCCTGATCCTAGAGTCCTCATGTTCCATAGTCTTCCATTCCCCTCTCATAAAAAAGGATCCTTGTGTTTGTTCTCTTGAGTTGTGTTCACTGCCAGAGTGCTTTCTAGACTTCCTCCCTGTTTGGACAATTCTACACTACAGAGAAAATTCGCATAGGGAATGCTGTCCCCTCTAGTTGTGCAGATAGGGCTCTGAGGTGCTCAGTCCTAATAGACCATTCTGAGGCAGTGGCGCAAAACAGACTGAAGCCTGATTCCATACTTTCTAATTCTGACTAACAAGTTTTTACTGTTCAGTGGCTTTGCCAAAAGGAGGTAAACTTTTCAAACAATTCATGATCTCATCTGGTCCTCAACAGCCACCTTAGAACAGGTACAAAGTAGTATTATCCCTTTCTGCAAAGGTGGAAATTGATGCTCTGAAAGGATAAATTGCCACAGGTACACGGCTAATAAAGAGCAGAGTTGGAACTCAGACTCAGCTCTGCTGACTCTTAAGTTCATTACCCCATGCTGCTTCTCATCAGCTGAAGACTTTGCCTTCATTTAGCCCAGATGTTTTCTAGCTTCTAAGTATCTATCAACATCCCCAGTGTCATTAAAACTAGCCCCAGACCAGCCTAAATAACCATGGCCCACTACATGAATTCCCACCATCTAGAATGTTACTGAGATAGATCCCATTCCCTGAGTGGCTGGAGGTTTGGTGTCAGCATCTATGTTTGTTTTCTTTGTATTCCAGGTATGTTGGTGGTGAATGTGACATGGAGGAACAAGACCTATGTGGGCACCCTTCTTGACTGCACACGTCATGATTGGGCACCCCCCAGGTGAGCTCTCTTTTAGCTTTTTAGTGAAAATCAGGCCTGATTTCTACAAAAGAAGACAGATCTAAAAAGAGAAATATTAATTGCTTAGGAGTAAGTCAAGCCAATGAAAAAATAATAGTCCTATCAAAGAATTATTTTATAGAGCTTTTTATAAATTAATAAAATTCATCTAGAGGAACAAAAGGTCAAGAATGTCAAGAAAATCAATGGGTCTGGGGTAGGAAATATGGGTGGTTTATCAGTACCAGGTCTTAAACACTACTAAAAAGCCATGATGTGATCATTAAAACAATTATGTACTGGGTAAGAAATAGAGAAGTTAATTAGTGGAACACTTATACAAAATACAGAAGTAAAATGATACAGTAGGCTGTCTATCTATCTATCTATCTATCTATATATCTATATATATATATATATATATATAGTGGTTTGATATTTGATAAAACCAAAGATCCCAGTTTTGGGGGCAGGAACTCATTCACTATTCCCCTCCCAAAAAAAAAAAAAAACTATTGGGAAAATTGGAAAGCAGTTTGGCAGAAACTAGGTGCAGAACAATATCTCACACCAAGATGAGCTCAAAATAAATAGATGATTTAGACATAAAGGTGGTTACCATAATAAACAAAATAAAGGAATGTGGAAGAAATTACCTTTCAGATCAGCCGATAGGGAAAGAGTTCATGACTAAATAAATAATAGAGAGGTTCACAAGTAAAATGGTCAAGTTTTGATTTAAATCAAATTTTAAAGTTTTTGCATAAACAAAACCAAGGCAGATCAGATTAGAAATGAAGCAGAAAATGGCAGAGAGAAAGGGATTCTTTGCAGCAAGTTTGTCTCTAATGCGAGTCTCATTTCTAAGATATATCAGGAACTAAGTCAATAGGGGGCAGCTAGGTGGTGCAGTAGATAAAGCACCAGCCCTGGGTTCAGGAGGACCTGAGTTCAAATCTGGGCCCTGGGCAAGTCACTTAACCCTCATTGCCCTGCCCCCCCCCCCCCAAAAAAAAAGTATAAGAATTTTGAGGTATCACCTCATACCCATCAGAGTGTCAAAGTTGACCCAAAAAAGGGAAAATGACAAATGCTGGACAGTCTGTTGGAAACCAGATATGTTAATACATTGTTGGATCTGTGAACTAGTCTAGCTGTTCTGGAAAAGAGTTGAGAATTATGCCCTTAAAAGCTATTGAACTGTGTATACCCTTTGACCCAAAATAACATTACTAGGTCTATATCCCAATGTGATCAAAGAAAGAGAAAGGGCCTACCTGTACAAAAATATTTATAGCATCTGTTTTCCTAATAGCAAAGAATTGTAAACTGAGAAGATGCCTATCAGTTGAAGAATAAATTATGGCATATGAATGCGAAGGAACACTATTGCACTGTAAAAGAATGTTGAAGGGGGGATGGTTTCAGAGATACCTGGAAAAACTGATATGAACTGATAGAAAGTGCAGTGAGCAGAACCAGGAGAACAGTTTATACAATAACAGCAATATGAAACAAACAGGAGCAACCACAATTCCAGAGAACTTATGGTGAAACATGAGTTTCCTCCTCCAGGTGGAGAGATGATGGACTCAGAGCACAGATTGAGGCTTTTTAAAAACTCAGATAATGCAGAAATGTGTTTTGTTTGACTATCCATGTCTGTAAATGTGTTTAGGGTTTCTTTGTCATGAAGGGTGGAGTGATGGGGTAGGGAGAAAATTCAGAGCTGAAAAGAAAGTTGGATTCAAAAAAGAAAAGAAAATGAAGTCTCAGTCTCTCCAGCTGTGGACTGGAGTTGGGTAGATAGCAAGGTCTCCGCCCTTTTCTCTACCTTGTTCTTTAAGACCTTTGTCCAGCCCATATTCTCTCAGTCTTCATGTAAGCCTGACCTCCTCTTATACCCATCTGGTGACTAGGCAGCCGTGCAGATCATACAATCCCATATTTGATCAAGATTCCATTTCTTTTTTTTTTTAATAAAAGTATTTTATTATTTTCCATTTACATGTAGAATAGTTTTCAACATTTGTTTATATAAGATTTCCAATTTCAAATTTTTCTCCCTTCCCCCCTCCCCTAGACAGCAGGTAATCTGATATAGGTTTTTTATATTTTTTTATATACACACACACACACACTCACTAACATCAAACACATTTCTGCGTTAGTCATGTTATACAAGAAGAATCAGAGCAAAAAGGAAAAATCTCAAAAAAGAAAAACAACAGCATCAAAAACAAAAGAAATAGTATGATCCAATCAGCATCCATATTCCACAGTTCTTTTTTTTTTTTTTTTTCCTGGATTTGGAGAGCCTTTTCCATCATGCGTCCTTTGGAACTTTCTTGTATCGTTGTATTGGTGAAAAGAATCTCTATTTCTTCTTTATTGTAGTCTTTAGCCAGAGAAGGTTGGCTACCTCCCATTTCATGGTGGATAAAAGGGGTGCTTAATCCATAGGAATTAGTCTGCATGTTGTGCTTTAGAATTTAATATGGGGGCAGCTAGGTGGCGCAGTGGATAGAACACCAGCCCTGGATTCAGGAGGACCTGAGTTCAAATCCGGCCTCAGACACTTAACACTTACTAGCTGTGTGACCCTGGGCAAAGTCACTTAGCCCCAATTGCCTCACTAAAAAAAAAAGTATCATGAAGAATTTAATATGTATTCTCTAAAACAAACATAAAGGAAGAAAAGTGGCACAAATTATGTTGATACTATGATTAAAACATAGAATGTCGGCTCCTTGAAGTCAGGAGATGTTTTCATTTTAATGTTTATCCCTAGTGCAAAGCACATGGGCCCTTCATAAATGCATGCTGAATTGAATTGAAAAGGAACACAGTCATACGGCAGCTTAAAGACATCAGGGACATTATAAGTACCTACAGCCCATTCAACAACCATTTAAAAATTAAAATTTTAAATCTAACTTAAAGATTTTCGAGAATAAGAAACCAGAGAAATATTATCAAAATTATTTGCTAATATGATGCTATTGAGTTCTTGTCCCTACACTTTTTCAGTCGTACTACTCTTACTGTATCATGTATGGTAGTCAGCAAACAGTACTTGAATAATGTTTGCTGACAGGTTTCCAAAGGATGACCTAGCATAAGTTGTTCAGTGAGATAGGTAGACTTTATCTCCCAGCTTCTTGGGGCTACATAGATAGAAAACATTCAACTTTAAACCCAGTATCATATTCCCCCCCAAATATGCTAGTGGTTATTTAGCCTCCTCAAGCCCTAGTTCAGCAGAAGCCACCTCCTAACCTGTTCTTTGATGTTCATGCCCTGTTTAGATGAAAAACTAAGAGGTCGGGGACATGCCCTTAGGCTCCACCTAACAAGTGTTCCTTGGAATATATGGTAATATTCCCCAAAGGGAACTGTTTAAAAGGTTTCTTCAGCCCGTGGTGGGGTGGCTTTGATTGATAAATACAGAACTCCACCTCCTTGCTCAGAGTTTTCTTGGACACTTCACAATATGGTTTGTTACATTAAGGAATGTACAGGCTGCTAGGTGGCACTGTGTATAAAGCACTGGGCCTAAAATCAGGAAGGCCTGAGTTCAAATCTTGCCTCAGACACTTATTAGCTGTGTTTCCTTGAGCAAGTCACTTAACCTTTCATTGTCTCAGTTTCCTCCACTGAAAAATGGGGATCCTAATAGTATCATCCTCCCAGATTTGTGATGATCAGATGAGTGCTTAGAACCATGCCTGCCAGATAGTAGGTGCTACATAGATGCCAGTGACATGAGGACGCAGTAGTCTTGGTTAGCCAGTAAGATTCCGTGGCTTTAGATGGGCTGATTGGGTATAACTGATAATCTACTAGATTTTCAGAGTTTAGGAGTATGCCACAAACCAATAATGACAGTGTTCCTACCCGTTGTTATTTAAGAAAGATGAAAGGCTTCCTTTGAGGAGAAGGTGGGAAGGCTTGTATTCTGTTGAGTTTCTGTGCTCTACTACTTAGTTATGGTGAGCCAGGATCCCACTGGGAGCCAGAGTGCCCCTGTGGGTCAGCAGCTATTTCTAATAACATCTATTTGCTTCTTAGTTAGGCACCTATGGAGCACGGTGTGTAGAGCTCTGGGCCTGCGGTTCAGAAGCTCAGCTGTGGCCTCAGACATTTCCCAGCTGTGTGGCCTTGGGCAAATCCCTTAAATTCTACTTACTTTAGTTTCCTTAAGTGTAAAATGTGGATAATAACACCCAGGGCTGTTGGGAAAATCACATGAGATAATAATTTGTAAAATGCTCCTTAGCTCAGTGGCTGGCACATAGTAGGTGCTCTATAAACTCTAGTTATTATTTCTATTATTATTACTATTTTATTACTGCTACTACTTAGGTTCTGTGACTCCCCCACCAGCGACCTAGAGATGCGCAACGGTCGAGGCAGAGGTAAGCGCATGCGTCCCAACAGCAACACACCTGTAAATGAGACAACTGCGGCTTCTGACAACAAGGGGACCAGCAACAGCAGCAAGACCCGGGCAGGGGCTAATAGCAAAGGCCGCCGGGGCAGCCAGAATTCCTCAGAGCATCGCCCTCCCCCAAGCACGACCACTGAGGATGTCAAGGCCAGCCCTTCCTCTGCCAACAAGCGGAAAAACAAACCCCTCTCTGACATGGAGCTGAACTCTAGTTCTGAGGACTCAAAAGGGAGCAAGCGGGTCCGAACAAACTCCATGGGCTCAGCCACGGGGCCTCTTCCTGGGGTCAAGGTAGAGCCTGCCATCTTAGATAGAAATTGCCCCTCCCCGGTCCTCATTGACTGCCCCCACCCAAACTGCAACAAAAAATACAAGCACATCAATGGACTCAAGTATCACCAGGCCCATGCGCACACTGATGATGACAGCAAGCCAGAAGCTGATGGAGACAGTGAATACGGGGAGGAGTCCTCCCTGCACACAGACCTCGGAAGCTGTAATGGCGCCTCTGTCTCCCAGAAAGGCTCCCTATCCCCTGCTCGCTCAGCCACCCCAAAAGTCCGACTGGTAGAACCCCATAGCCCCTCTCCTTCAAGCAAATTCAGCACAAAGGGCCTCTGTAAGAAGAAATTGGGAGGGGAAGGGGACACAGACCCCGGGGCTCTGTCCAATGATGGCTCTGAGGATGGTCCCTCAGTAGTGGATGAGACAAGCAATGATGGCTTTGATTCATTGGAGAAGAGATGTTTGGAAAAGGACAAATCTAAAAAACCTTCTAGTTCCAAACCCGAAAAGATTCCTTCCAAGAGCTTAAAGTCAGCCCGGCCTATTGCCCCTGCTATTCCCCCACAACAGATCTACACCTTTCAGACGGCCACCTTCACGGCAGCCAGTCCAGGCTCTTCCTCTGGTTTGACTACTACCGTCGTCCAGGCCATGCCCAATAGCCCCCAACTTAAACCCATTCAACCCAAGCCTACTGTGATGGGAGAGCCTTTCACTGTCAACCCTGCACTGACCCCTGCCAAGGACAAGAAGAAGAAAGAAAAAAAGAAGAAGGAGTTGAAGGAACTTGAAAACCCCCTGACTCCTGGAAAGGTTTGCCGAGCTGAAGAAGGCAAGAGCCCATTCCGGGAGTCATCCGGTGATGATCGGACCAAAAGTGAGGGGCTCCTTAATGGCTCCTCAGACCCCCACCAGAGCCGACTGGCCAGCATCAAAGCTGAGGCTGACAAGATCTACAGCTTCACCGATAATGCCCCCAGTCCCTCCATTGGCAGCAGCAGTCGATTGGATAGCACAACTCCTGCCCAGCCCATGACTCCCCTGCATGTGGTCACTCAGAATGGAGCAGAAGCTGGTTCTGTTAAGAACAACAGTCCTGCATACTCTGATATATCAGATGCTGGAGAGGATGGGGAAGGCAAGGTAGACAGCATCAAATCAAAAGACCCTGACCAGTTAGTAAAAGAAGGGGCTAAGAAAACTCTTTTCCCCCCTCAGCCCCAGAGCAAAGACTCTCCCTATTACCAAGGCTTTGAGACCTACTACTCCCCAGGCTACCCACAGTCCAGCCCAGGGACTCTGAACCCCACCAGCCAGACTGGAGTGGAGAGCCAGTCACTGAAGGCGAAGAAGGACGAGGAACCTGAGAACGCTGAGGCAAAAGTGAAAAGCGAGGCTTGCGAGGATAAGAAACCTGAGCTGAGCAGTTCGAGCCAGCAGCCTTCTGTCATTCAGCAGCGCCCTAATATGTACATGCAGTCATTGTATTATAACCAGTATGCCTACGTTCCCCCCTATGGCTACAGTGACCAGAGCTATCATACCCACCTTCTCAGCACCAACACTGCTTACCGCCAGCAGTATGAAGAACAGCAGAAGCGACAGAGCTTGGAGCAGCAGCAGCAGCAGCAGCAGCGGGGGCTAGAGAAGAAGGTGGAGCTGAGCCTGAAGGAGCGGGAGGCCGCTCTCAAGGAGGAGTGGAAACAGAAGCCCTCAGTGCCACCGACACTCACCAAGGCCCCAAGCTTGACAGACCTTGTGAAGTCGGGGCCTAGTAAGGCCAAAGAGCCAGGGGCTGATCCTGCCAAGTCTGTCATCATTCCCAAGCTAGAGGATTCCTCCAAACTCCCCAGCCAGGCAGCTGAGGGACTCAAGGTGAAACTGAGCGAGGCCAGCCACCTGGGCAAGGAGGCCTCAGACTCCAAAGCAGCCACTGAGTGTGGCCGGCAGACAGACGTGGATCCAGTGCTCTGGTATCGACAGGTAATTCACTTGGGAGTCTTTTCTTCTTTGACAGCTTCTCCATCCTTCCCCTCCATACCCATTACCACACCCATGTTCATTTTGCCCTTGTGCAAGAATTGCACAAACCTAGTATCTAAGAGGTTGATGAGACCTGTCAAGTTACCCACTTTTGTGAAGTATGCCATACTTCGCACTGTCACATCACCTCTTTTGAGTCTTCTAACATCCAGGGAGGTAGCTATGGCAAGGACTCTAATTTCTTTTTGATAGAGGCAATATGGTAGAGTAGAAAGAGCACTGGCCTTGGTTTTTGCCACTAGCTTAATTAACTATGTAACCTTGGGTAAGTCACTGCTTATTTGAACAGCGGCCCTGGATTCAGGAGTACCTGAGTTCAAATCCGACCTCAGACACTTGACACTTACTAGCTGTGTGACTCTGAGCAAGTCACTTAACCCCCATTGCTCTGCCAAAAAAAAAAAAAAAGGAAGATGAACCTTAAGTTTGTTTCTTCATCTCTAAATTGCATGGAATGGACTTAACGATCATTGAGATCCCATCAATCTCAAATTCTGTGGTTCTCTGACAGTGAAGTGATATGCCCAAGGTCATGCAGCAGTTTTGTAGCAGATCTTGGAGTAGAACCTGGTCTCCTG
The DNA here is from genome assembly GCF_019393635.1 of Dromiciops gliroides. Taxonomy (NCBI): domain Eukaryota; kingdom Metazoa; phylum Chordata; class Mammalia; order Microbiotheria; family Microbiotheriidae; genus Dromiciops; species Dromiciops gliroides. The sequence goes on from NC_057862.1 coordinate 148,128,135, forward strand.
ACTACTAGTTCTTTCAACCATACCAAACTCTCATCACGTATTTGAAGATTCTTGATTCTCATGAATTTGGCCTCCCAACTTATGTGAAGTGTGGTAGTGAGAATTCTAATCCCTATTCACTGCTAACAAAAGGATCTGAGACTGAGAACTTGGCTTGCCTTTGAGTTAGAACACCTTCCATCCCTTGGATTAACAGAAGAGCAACTTTTTTTCTCCACTTTTGTGTTCACTGCTTTGCCTCTTCTTCCTGATTTGTACCCTCATACCTTTCTTCTCTGTGAGAGGATAAGGGCTGACCCAAAGAGGCTTCCTTATTTTTAGAAGATGTTTTCCTAAATTGTCTCCTTTTCCTCATTTGCCCTTTTGCTGTGGTCTCTTTTTTTTCTTGCTTTTTATGTTTGTTTCTTTGTCTCTTGTATAAGAATGGAGTAGGAGGGTCTGAGTTGTAGTAGCCTTGCTCCCCATAATCTGGTGAAAAAAAAAAATGGATCTGTCCTGGTGTCTCTACCCTGACTTGGGCCTGAACCAGGTTTCTTTCTCCCTAACCCCTGGTTGTTACAGGAGACGGAACCTCGAATGTGGACATACGTTTATCCTGCCAAGTACTCAGATATTAAGTCAGAAGATGAGCGGTGGAAGGAGGAGCGGGATCGGAAGTTGAAGGAGGAAAGAAGTCGGAGTAAAGACTCTGTTCCCAAGGAGGATGGAAAAGAGAGCACAAGTGGCGATTGTAAACTGCCCCCCTCAGAAGAGTCCCGCCTTGGGGGCAAGGAGCCCCGGCCCAGCGTCCATGTGCCTGTGTCCTCCCCTCTCACCCAGCACCAGTCTTATATTCCCTATATGCACGGCTACTCCTACAGCCAGTCCTATGACCCAAATCATCCCAGCTACCGAGGCATGCCTGCCGTCATGATGCAGAACTACCCAGGTAGGGCACCAAAGCATCAGGTTTAGAATTGTTTACCTGACCAGTACTTAGTTGGTTAGGGATGGTTTCCATAGCATTCCATTCATAAAAGTGTGTTCCTTCGAGGTGCCTCTTGTGTGCCAGCTGTCGACCCCCTAGCCACAACTGGCTGCCAGTGCTCTCTAGCCAGGTGGTCCCGATCCCCGCTTGTGGCAACTGCTCAGCACCCCCTTGCCTTGCCTCAGTTATCTAGCTGCTGTTTGTTTATGTCTGAATAGAAAAATCCTCTCTGTTGTGACAACAGGCAGGGATTTTGCTACTTTGGGATCATTAAGAGAAGTAGAAGATAATCTCAGCTTTCAAGGGAGACACTTGGACGAAATCTGTAATCCAACTCCATACAAGTCATTAAGGGTGAACCTCTTAGTATAAAAGCAGTTGAGTACTGTAGACATTCAGAAGAAGCAAAGAATGATGTGGAGTTTCAGTCCAGTTGGCCCACTCCAAAGTATGTGGAACCTCCCTTTACTAATTGATAGGAAGAGTATTGGGCAGAAAGTAAATCTTCTGTAAATACTCGTTGATTTGACTTACACACTTAAAACTCATTGCCTACCGATTCCCCGTGCTGCTGGCCTTTCATGTGAAAGACTTCTGAAGCCTCCGAGAAGCACCTTAGCTACCACCCTCCCTCACCCCCCCCCCCCCAATGTGTCCTAGATGACCCATTATAGCCATACAAAGTCATTTGTGGTCAAGACATTTCAAGGCAGACTGAGAAAGAGCAAGTTTTTAAAACAGATACAGAGCACTCCCTTTCTTGGGATGGATCCTTGGGGCTGAGCCGAATTTAGAGAAAGTTGCCAGAAGGAAAGCAAAGGAAACATCTCTTTGGGGCCCATGTCCCTTGATCTTCCCAGTAGAGTTTCAATTCTAGCTCAGTGAGTTTGGGTGAGGAGCTCCAGAGGGTTGTGCCTCCCTTCCAAGGGGTTCCTACTAGAGCAGACAGGACAATTGGCAATCTTAGCCCTAGGAGTACTGCCCTGCTGATGAGTATCATTTGAGCTAAATTCAGTGCAGCTGGTGCCCAGAGACCCAGCCTCCCCAAAGGTTCCCCTCTACCTCATGGCTGTTTCTCCTGTCCTAGGTTCCTATTTGCCCTCTAGCTACTCCTTCTCCCCATATGGTAGCAAGGTCTCAGGGGGTGAAGATGCTGACAAGGCAAGAGCCAGCCCCAGTGTGAGCTGCAAGTCCAGCTCAGAGTCCAAGGCCCTGGACATCTTGCAACAGCATGCCAGCCACTACAAGAGCAAGTCTCCCACGGTAAGAACATTGATGAGTTGGCAGAGCCATGTAGACCCAGTCTCACAGAGGAAAGGCTATTTGGGCTACAATTTAACTTGATTGCTTTGAGGTTGGTCCCACCAGAGATACCTCCTTTGTTCTGAGGCTCTTTGAAGCTTCAGAGCATCAATGTGGTCCCCAAGCTTCTCTCTCGCTCCCCGGGTTCCTGCCTGATTGAATGCAGCAGGAAGTCTCAAGTGGCTTTGGCATCCCTTGCCTTTCCCACAGCTGTGGGCCAGGGTGGGTGTGGGGGAGTGGCCGGCTCATTTTGGGGCTTTGTTGTTTGCTTTCCCTTCCAGATAAGTGAGAAGGCTTCTCAAGAGAGAGACCGAGGAGGCTGCGGGGTGGTAGGGAGTGGTGGAGGCTGCAGCAGCGTCGGGGGAGCCAGTGGGAGTGAGAGGAGTGTAGACCGACCTCGGACCTCCCCGTCTCAGCGCCTGATGTCCACACACCACCACCACCACCACTTAGGGTACTCACTCCTTCCTGCACAGTATAACCTGCCCTATGCAGCAGGTGAGCCCTGGCCTCCCTCCTACCTACCTTCTTTTACATGCACTGCTAAAACCACTGGCTGTTGGAGGTGCCTGCCGGCAAGGCCCCTTCCTTGACCTTTAAACTATGCAGAGCCCTGGAACCCTTCCCAAGCAAGGAGTGAGCTTATCCACATGGGTTCTGTTCTGAACTCCATTACCAGTTGCCTAGGTGACCGTATGTAAGTAACTTCATCAGTTAGCCTCTCTTTGCCCACATGTAAAAAGAGGAAATTGGATTTTGGTGAGTCTGAGGTCCCATTTAGCTCTGGCATTCTAGGACAAAGATAAGTGAGGGTATTTCCTTCTCCCCTGAAGCTTTTATAAGTAGGTTAGGTTCAAACTCCCCAAAAATGGGCCCTTTAAAGGTTTAGGCAAGATAAAGGACTAGGTTTCCTAGGACAGGGAAAAAATAATTGGTTATCCTGGGTTCTATCAACTGTTAAACCTAGTGAAAGAGAGAATTCCTTCTGTAGAACAAAGGGTTTAGGAAAACAAAATCCAGAAATCTCTCCAAGTAGGGAAGGGGAGGCAGTGAAAAGGCCTTAGGAAGATTGGTCTCTAACACCCTCTCGTTCTCCTCCAGGTCTTTCCTCTACAGCCATTGTTGCCAGCCAGCAAGGCTCAGCTCCCTCACTCTATCCACCCCCCCGGAGGTGAGAATGGTAGGTACTTCATAGAGATGGGCCCAAGAAGGCATGTTTGGATCTCTAGAAACTCATGGGCAGGCCCCAGCCTATAAAGTGTACTCAATTCATCGATTAAGATTCCTTCACAATGCCAATGTATATAATGAAGCCTTGGCCAAGCCATTTGCCCCTGGGTAAAACAGCTATGAAGTTTGTATGCAGTGGGAAAACCTACTGGATTTGGCACCTGATGGTCTGGTTTCAAATCCTAGCTTTGCACCTTAGTATCTGTGTGACCCTAGATAAGTCAGTTTTGCTGGGCTATTTTTACTCATCTGTAAAATGAGGGGGTTAATGATCTCTAAGATCCCTTCCAGATAATGTCTTCAAAATTTAAGAGTGATGACTATTGGGAGAAGCCTTAGGAAGAAACCTTCGTTCCCTTCCCCGTCCCTAGAGTCACCTCAGGAAACCTAAGGTTCCAACAAAGAGCATTTTGCCAACTGATTTTTTTTTTCCCTGAGACGCCACCTTGTGGTTTGTCAGCTGCTGAACATCCATCTGTGTCTCCTCTGGCAGGACCTGAAGCTCTGGGATAATGTGGGCTCTGAGGCCGGTGACCCAAGGAGGTGCTGGAGGTGCCATTAGACATCAGTTGAACGGTGTTGATCATCCTGTTGGCCATTCTCACGGAGACTGGAGGCAGATCCTTGGCAGTCTCCCCTCCATAAGACCCCTGGACTCCCCGTCCCTCCCTCCTCCTCAGGAGCCGGAGAGCTGGTACTTAGCAAAAGTATTTATTCTCTTGGCCGCAATGACTGTTGTGGTCACAGCAGGGGTAAAGGCATCGGTTGTAATCTGGGGGCATTGCTTCAGGCCCAGGGAAGTCACTGCTCCATTTCCTGAGCCCCCTCTCCAGCCAAGAGACCCCATCATGGTCACCCTCAGGGGACGCACCCCAGAAACCAGGTGGGGTCTGAAGAAAGCGCGGCAATCACACCCCATCTCTACCACCACCAGACCCTTCATCTCCCCAGAAGCTGGGGCTCCAGGGGCTGGAAGCAAGCAGAGGAATTAGAATCTCAGGAAAGAAATTTTAGGGCTGTTTTCTCTGTGATTGTGAAAACAAAGTCATCAGAAATGAAGATCCCTTCTCCCCCTTCCCTATGCACATATGTGTGTGCCTGTGCTAAGAGCCTAACCTGTACAGGAACACCCATGCCCCTACCCAGAGGACCCAAGAGGGAGGCTTCTATACCCTTAACCCCAGCACCAGCACAGAGCCCACCTACTGGATCCCCCTGGGAGAGCTGGGAACTATAATTTGAGTATCAACAATATAAAAATGGAGCCTTCTTCCCCATCCTTCCTCCTTTTCAAGATCCTGCTGTTTGTTTGCCTCCCAATTCCTTTCCCTTCTTTCCGCCTTTTTAACTCCTTAGCCTTTTCTTTCTTCTTCCCCCACCTCACCTCTTCTTTCCTTCCCAGTGCCCAACTCTCAGGCAGAGGAAAATACCACCTACTTCTGATATGGGAAACCTGGGGTCCGTCAGGGGCTAGAAACTCTCAAAGCTGCCTTTTCTTCCTAGGGTAGCGCTAGGGAGACAGCCCCTGGAGTACCCAGAAGATCTTGGAGACACTGTCCAGTCAGCCATCTCTGTGTCCTCCTCATTTAGGGCTATGCACACGTGCAACCCTTGTCCCTTTCTGTACATGTGTACTTGATTTTATATAACTCTCTAACCTCCATGTGTGCCAATATAAGCCGTGTTTATATGTAATACACGTCTATTTTATAGGGGTTGTTGGCTGGGGGAGGTTTGTTGGACCTTAGGCCCTTAAGAAAAGAGGTTTTGAAGATCAGAGATTCTCCCTCCCCTTCCCCCTTGGATGGGGATCTCAAGCCAGCACTGAGCCTGCTGCCTTGCCTCTGGAAGATGTGGACCGAAGGGGGCAGGGCAACTGGGCTTTAAGGACCTCTAAGGATGTTGCTTCCAGAGATCAGCCCCTAGGCTCTTTGAGGGAACTCGTTGGGGGTTATTTCTTCCCTCCCCTTTCCCCTCGGGTCTCTGGGAGAGAAGCCCGGCCAGGCTGGGTAGTGGAAAGCTCTTTGTGACCCGGGTGCCAGTTGGGAATAGGAACCTGGCTCTGGCTCTGATTCCTAGGGTAGCAGGGTTATTGGGGCAAGCACACACCCAGCCGAAGTGGTTTTCTAAGAATTGTGGGGATCCCTGGAGGTCAAACAGATGGGGGCAGTCAGCCTCCAGGGTTTTCCTCTTTGGGGATCTATACCTCTCCCCTTTGCCCTAGTTGGGTCCGAAGCCTCCTTCCTCTGCAAAGCTGCTGTTTTCAGACCTCATCGCAGCCCATCAAGCAGTCACCCTCTCCCACTAATTATTCTCCCTACTTTATACTGCTCCCAATAGGCTGTGCTTGGAGCAGTGACTTCCCTTCAAGGAGGCTACTGGACTGGGGTCCAGGTCCCCTCCCCTGCAATCAGCCACCACTCAAGAGCTCATGCTGGGGCCTAGTCTGCATTGTAACTTCCCAGGCTGCTGTGGGGCTGAGCCAGTGGCCCATCTCACTGTTCCTGTTTGTTTTTAAATATTGTTGTGTGTTTTGTATCTGTGGCGCTGTCCTACGGCGTGCTCTGTACATACTGTAAAGAGGAATTGTTTGGAAATTGTTTGGGGTAGTTTTCTTTCCCATTGGGTGGGCATGGCCCCAAACTCTTGTTCCATCTGTCTCACTCTGTAACATAGAGACGAGGTAGCTGGTGGATCAGTGGGATGGGCTCGGGGTTCTTCAGAGGAGAACAGCTTTTTCTCTTTATTTTCTTTATTCTTAAACTAATGTTTGGCTCTTTGATCCCTATATCCAAGACCTTCCCCCAGTATCAGGGAGGAAGGGCTCAAAAGAAAAGATGGCAGCAAAAGCAGGCAACATGCTTCTCCCCATTCCCAGAGCCCTGGTCCTTTGCCAGGCCCAGACTTCTCTCCCTGTCCTGCCACGCTGTGGTAGCAGGGATGAGGCTGCTAACTTGGAGGAGATGGAGTTGGAGAAGAATGGAGGATTTGTACTCCTACCTCAGGCCTTCCAGGCACAATTGGGACCATGGAGGGAACCGTACCATTCTTGGGGTTTGAGAGCCTACAGTAAGGATTCCCCTTGTGGGGTGGAGGGGAGCCAAGAGCCCAGGCCAGAGCAAACCGAGTTATCTTTGCATGGGACTGCAAAGATACTGCTTGTTGGAGTTCCCCATTGAAAGAAGGTTTTTAAAAAAAGGCTTTGAGAAGCTGTGAAGAAAGGGGAAAAGGGGAGAAGGTTTTAACAAGGCCCGGGACCTGTCCCTAGCCTCTCCATCAAGCTGAGGACACCACAGAATTCCCACTTGAAATGAATAGGGCTGTGATTTGAGGCTTGGTCTGTTTCTTTCTCCTTATCCTTATGTCCCAGCTCTGCAAGACACCTAGTTAGTACCAATATAAAAGTAACATACAAAGGGGGAGTGTGGGACTGCAGCGTGATTAGTCTGAGCCTCTTCTCCCACTCCCTATACAGGGTAAGAGAGGCCACTGGGGAGTTGGGGCATTTGCAGAGGGAATAGACGGAGGCCTGTTTCCTCCAGGCTTTGAGAAGGGAATTCTCCATGTCAGCTGCTGCTCTGCCCTCTCCAACCCCAGGATCCAAGAGCTACTCTGAAACCTCTCAGAGTTTGACTAGGCAATTAGCAGGCCGCACAATGAATGGGCCCTACTTTGCTATTTGTGGTGGTACTGGGGAAACCCAAGAACTTCTGTTTAGCCCGTAGCCAGGGGGCTTTCCCAGGATGAACCCCTCCCTCCGCCCCCCAGGCCCCTTTATTCAACTCCTTTCCCCAGCCTAACTCCTTGCCATGGTATTCAGCCCATTGGGAACAGGTTGGGCCTGGCAAGGAGGGGGCAGTGTTGCTGTTTATAGCTTGTTCCATTGGAGTTGCTCTGTTGGGTTTGATTTCAGTCTTCCTGATTCTTCCCTTCTGTAAAGTGTACATTACCAAGTTCCTTGTTTTTTATATATATATAAATATATATATATATATACAAACTGTACTCTTTTTGCCTTTGTACATTCAGGCAAGAAGAGAAAATAAATCTTTTTAAGAGACAATCACAAACCTGTGAGGGCTGCTGGTTATTTCTCCCAAGTGTGTGCCACAGAGCTGCACTCAGCTATGTGTTCCCCAGACAGTTTCACCACACACACACTTCCCTGTTTGGATCCTTACCTGTCCTCTCCTCCCATTTTGATCCACCATGTTCATAGCCTTCTCTTATGGTTGGCAGCTATCTGGTACCCTCCAAAGCTTTGGGCAGGTCAGTGCAAATACTCGCCTTTTTCTATCCCCAAAGTGTCTCCAACCTTCTTTACAACCTCTCCTTTTTTCACCTGTAGGCCCCGACCCCCAAGGTGCTATGTGGGGCATTTGGGTACATCCCACCACCAAGGTTGTGACCGTGGAGATTAACTTACCATAAAGCTGCGCAGCTAACTGGGAACTAAAACCTGGACTATAAAAACCCTATCCGAAATTTAGGCTTGTGAACTTTGGGGATGTATAAGGAGCTCTTTGTCCGCTGACTCCTGCCCCAATATATCCAGCCCATAGGGCAACTCTGTGGTCCCTACAGCTCAGAGAATACCTTAGCTGCTGTAGACGTTTCATTCAGAACAGGATCTCAGGGCTGCTGTAAGGCAGAGTGACTACAGGTTATGAATAGTGATTAGGCCAGCGAACCAGTCTAAAGTTTAGGCTCAAGTGAGCCCATTTCCCAACTTGTTATTTTTTCCTCCTTGTGGCTATTTCTCTTTCTCCCTTCCCCCTAGTTGACCATGATAATAGGATTGAAGTCGATTTTTAAAATAGCGAATAAAGCTTTATGACCCTGTTCATCATTTTAAAATTAAGTGAGTTGAATGTCATCACTTCCTCCAGGGAGGGAAAGAATTTTTTGTCCTAAAATTGCTTATTTGAAAGTGTGGCCCTTGGTTGATTTTTTTTTTTTTTTTGAGTCAGTGGCCCTCACAGGGAAAAAAAAAAAGTTCCCCCACTCTTGCCTCCAAAGGATTGCCTTACCTAGTGTACAAAGATCTGTCATCTAGGCCTTTGAGGAGCCACCAGAAGGGGGCGGCAAACTCCTGAGAATACTACAGTCATCCTCACCCAGCCCACTTCTCCCTCAGCCTTGAGAAGGAGAGGACCTGGGATTTGGCTCATTGCTACAACTGCTGCCTATCCCTAGTGGTACTGACTCCTGCAGCCTTCCTCCTACCTTTGTTGTCCTTAAGACAACCCCACCTTTCCTTTGTACTGGCTTTAAGTTAAGATGCTGGTGTCATCATCACTTTTAGCTACTTGCCCTTGTCAGTATTCACCTGTCTTCCCCTTTAGTCTCTTGGCACTTCTGCCCACTCTAAAGCCACTGCCCTTGGGGTTTCTTTGGGTGAATTTGCTCAGCTCCAGCCAGCTCTGTGCCTTCCTCTGGCAAAGCAAATGGCTTCAAGACCATTCCTGCTCTGCCAGTATACCTCTGGGCAGTTGTTGCTATTTCTAGGTAATAAGCATCAGGCCCAGAAACTAGATAAAAAGGAGTTATGGAAAGGAGAAATATCAATCAGGTGAGAAGGAGCTCTGTCTCAAGCTAGGTATTATAGAGCGACACCCAGCACAACACCTCCGCCTAGCTTGGAGCATTGGACAAGTTCCAGGAGATGGGGGAGAGTGGTCATACTCTTCTTGGGAAAGGAGAAGCATTAGCAGGAAGAAAAAAGCTCAGGAATCCCAGTAGAGGAAAAAAGGGCCTGGAAATTTCAAATCTAAAATGGAGACCAGGAACCAGCAGAAGCCTTCTCCTTTAAGCGCATTTTTAGACCTTTTCTTTTGAAGGTCTCCAGCAGTAATGGAAAGTCATTCAGGCTTTGCCTAAAGCTAATCCTTTAGGCAGTAATCCCCACAGGTATAACAAGCCAGGTGTTAAGAGCCGTTTCCCACAGGGCCCCCTCAAGTTAGGCCAGTGCTGCTGTGAATACACAGGTCTCTCCAGGGCACCATTTGTAATGTGTTCTGGACCCTTAATCTCCTGAGTTTGGCAAGCCTAAATGGGACTCCAGAGACCCTGGGCTGGAAGGACCGGAGGCTGGCTCTTGTAGAAGAACTGTTTCTGTTTCTTGCTGCATAGTAAACCATGTCCCTTGTCCCTGCGCCCCCCCCCCCCAATCCCCCCAAGGCTTTTTATTATTCCAGTATCAGTCAGTCCCATTGGCAGGGGAAAGAGACAAAGCAACCACAACTTTAAACCAGTTTATTGACACAGTAACACAACACACTCTTACCACCCCTCCCTCCCCAAAAGGACCAACCCAGTTAACCAGCTTGGATGGGTTAGACCAGCTCCCTGCTCGATGATTCCCTCCCTTCCTCCCCAAGGACAAGCTGTTAAGTGAAAACAAGGGTGCGGGCCACTTCTCTGCCACTTACTCCCCTCTACTTCCCACCTTTCCCAGACTGGGCAGGGCAGAGAACGACAGCCAAGCTCTGCTCTGGAGAATGGGGGTGGGAGGAGGGGGGCGGAGAAGTACCTCACTTCATCCCAAATATCACCCAGCCCCAAACAATAGTTTTTCCCTACTCCCAGGCCTTGAGTTGCTTTCTTAGCTCTCCAAGCCTAGGAAGGAAACACTGGGATCCCAGGCCAGCAGCCAGGAGTGGAAACCCCTGGTGCTGGCAAAAGAACTGAGTCAAGAAGCCTGGGCCCTACATGTAAGTCCTGGTGGTGGGAGGGAACTCGAATGCCCCTTTATCAGATGCAGTGGTGACACTGACCAGACTAAGCCTGCTTAACCAAAAGCTGTAGAGGGTCAAACACAGACTGGTGTTGCTTACTCCAAGGCAAAGGTATATACCATAGGAGAGGGGACCATAATGAAGTGTCATTTATTGAAAAAAAAACAAACTTAGCTACATATCTCAAGGGCTATATCAGGGGGCCGGGCCCCAAAAGTGATGGGCTACGAGCAAAGAAAGATACACCGATCTTTAAAACAAGAAAGAAAGACCAAAAGCAGGGGAACTAGAGCCTTAAGTGATGCCCACCAGCCTTCCCTGGGGCCTGCCCCCCGCTGCAGGCGATGCTCTCCCCTGGGCTAGGGCACACCACACAACGCAGTTTAAAAAGCTTCTAATGCCAGTTCATAAACATCTTCATTTACTATTGGTGATTACATGTGGATAATATGTTTATACTGTTTATGGAAAACACATTTCAATGAGCCAACTCCGAGAACACAATTAGGAGACCCTCACCTTGAGCCCTGCAGCGTCCTTCCCTTGGCAGCGTGGAGCCCCCTCCACCCCAGGGCTGCCCGACCCTCCCCTAGTCCCCTGCTGTGGCTCCTGGTCAAAGTGGCCTCCTCCATTGCATCTAGTCCTCGTCAGATGAGTTCTGGTCCAGGGGGTAAACCATGAACATCACGTCTGGTCTCGAGGGGACACAAGGATGGCCTGGACGCACGATCTCAAAGCCCAGAAAGCTGAAGGTCTTCAGAAGTGGAGCTGCAGGAGCAGAGCACGGAAGGCCCAGTGAGGGATGTACAAAGACTGGGAGCTCCTCTCCCATCTCCCTCCTCACCCCTACCCGGGCCCATACCAAAGGAAGACAACAGCAGTACTCCCCATGTTTTCCTGGTACAGCAAGCTAGAACACCCCCCCCCAGTCTTTCCCCGAGGGTTTCTAGGCCTGCCCAACAACAGCCAGAACCCTAATCTTCCCAGTTAGCCACCTCTCATCCCCAGCCCCCTTCATCTCTGAAGCTCATTGGGAATTAGGCCTTTGGACCCACTTTGGCTGCTCACCTCTGTCCTCCCGGCCCTTCCTGAAGCAGATGAAGACATAGTTCACTTTCATCTTCTCTTCAGCAAACTCCAGCAGTGCTAACAATCTGCAGTGGATGGGGCCCACAGGGAATTAGTCTTGGCCAAAGGACTAAAACTCCTAGGACCCACTAAGGCCTTTGAGTTTTCATCGTGGTGAGCTATGTAGCTTCTAGGGAAGGCCTCCTGTTTTAAGGCCCCTGAGGACTCTAAAGAAGCTCAGGTTCAGCTTCTGAAGTACATCAGGAAGGAAGGCCTGGGTTCAAATCTCACCTTTGTCTGACATGACATGAATGAATCTCAGTATTCTCGTCTTTAAAACAGGAATAATATCTACCTATTGGGTTGTTGTGAGGCTCAAATGAGATTATGTATAAAGTGCTTTAAGAGAGTGGAAAGCACTATATAAATGTTTACTATTAGTAAAGACTTGGTTGAGTCTTTATTGATAAATAAGAGCCCTTCATTTTGAAGTACAATCAGCATCTTGAGATGAAGTTCAGCAGACCCAGCTTGAGCATCTTAGGAGGAGGATCTGAGGCCACCAGGAGCCCTGCAAAGGTGTTTCTTAAAGAATTTAAGGGCTATGCAGAAAGCAACTCCCTGGGATTGTCTTGAATAATTTGGCTATCGCAGAACACTTAGCTACCCCAGCTCCAGTCCACTGGCTCTACCCAGTGTTCTGAGCAGTACTGTCAACTTATCACAGACCATTGCTCAGGGGATTTGGTTAATGTGACATGGATCTCCTTTAATTATAACCTACAATAAGGCCTATGTTACTGCCTAAAGATCTCTTCTAAAACAACACCAACAGCAAAGTTTTGGGAAGCTCAATACTGGGGGAAGAGCGGTAGCCTCAGACACACAGGTTTCCCTTGAACAACTAGTTACCACCTAAGCCGCAGCATCACTTCCAAGGAGCAGCAGGAAAGCCACTCACACTCCTTACCCTTCTTTGCTCCCATCGGCTAATAATCCATCTGGGATTTCCACAAACAGGCTCTGGCTGGACAGGACTGCATCCCAGGAAGAGACCTTCACCTCAGTGACCTCATACTGGAAGTGGACAATGTGAGGCTTCCCATCGTGCACTGGGAGGTCCTGGGTCACAGTGAGCTTCTCGTCCTAGAAGGGACATGAGGAAAGAGGGGAAGCTAGCTGCTATACTAGAGCCACAGTATCCTCGATCCTCTACAGGAAATTACAGAAAAGTCATCTTGGCCTAATCTTAAGTATAAGTTTGAAAGAAAAGCTATGGCCAATCCAAATCAAGCTGTTGCTCAATCCCTCAGTCTAGCCAATGGCTTCCCACTGGGGAGAATGAGAGAGAAACCTTTCAGGGAGCCTCCACAGCAGGACAGTGGGGCTACAGTAGCAGGCCTGGGCACCAGAGATAGATGCCTTGCATGAGGCTCACAGCAGACTGGGGCCTAGGATCCACTGGATTGCTAAAGAGAAGGTCCTAAGAATCGGCTAGCCTGTCCCTACTGAGACCACCTTTCTATCTTCCAATCCCATGCTCAGAAAATAGCCAAATGTAGCCCCATGCATGCTGAAGGTCACTGAACGAGGAAGCCAAGAGCTACATTTAGCTCTGTACCAAATTCTTGAAGATGGGAGGGTACTGAAGTAGGGATTTAAGCCCCAGAAAGGGGAAGGCTGTGGAGAGCAGATCTCACTACCAATCATATCCTTGCAATAGAAACACCAGAAAGTCCAAGGCAAACAGCAACAGAAAACTACAAGGTTCCCCCGGATTTGTGTCTGTTTTGGTTGACCTGGAGTTATTTGGCTTCTGAGCCTGTGGCCCCTACAGTCTGTCTGATCTGTCTCTCAGGAAATGCAGGTGGGCAAATTCCTAGAAGGGATCACACTCTCCCCTCCCCACCCAGTCCTTGATATTCCATTTCTAAAGTGGTAGCTAGTAAACACTGGCAAGATGGCATTGAGCACTGGGCCTCTGAGTAGGGCGTGCATAGGATTGCAAAGTGAACAAGGCTGCAAAAGGCCTTTAAGGGAGCCCATTTGATAGCCTCCCACTGTTTGGAGACCTCCTTACAACTTAACTGACCCAACACAAATTCACCCTAGCCCGAAGATCAATATTCCTATCTATGGCAGCCAGCATACTCAGTCTGGCCACCAACTACCAGGGAACTTAACTTCTTCCTTGCCTTGTTCAGCTCTAATGTCAAGAAACAGACATGGTAGATGTGGTTTCAGCCCTTAAAAGAATTTGGTAATTAACCTTGCTGATACCATAGGTGACAAGAGCACAGCAGAGTGTAAAGCAGTCCCCAGACCCAGCCCCAACTCACTTCCCCATGGACTCCCTTACCTTATATATTAGAGCTGAGAGAGAAGGATCCCTGCCGCCCCCTCGCCCACCGGGGATCTTCGACAGTGGGTGAGGGGCATCAGGAGCACCACAGAGGCCCTGGAACAATGTGCCTGCAGCACTGAAGCTGGGGACAGTTACTCAAAGGTAAAATATTACTGGAAGAGAGAAGAGATATGGAGAGAAATGAGGTTAGCTCAAAGATTTTTACTTGACACCCTAACCTACTATTGTCTGACCCCTGAAAATCTCTCTATACTTAAAATGTTGTCAAACTAAGCCATTGTCTTCATTGCTTCACCCCCTGGTTGCCAGCCCTTACTTCCGTTTTCTTGGAGGGGGCTGGGGGGGGGGGTGGACTTGAGGAAGCCAGCCTTCCTGTGAAGTAGAAGGGAGGCCCCAGGAAACCTGGAACACAGCCAAGGGAGACTGGCTGGAGATGCCTGACCAGAAGAGCTCACATCTCTGATAAACAAACATCTACAAATAGATTTCTCAAAGGGGCAGCCGGCTTTCAAGAGGAACTTGATCCTGCCTCTTGCATGGCAGAGACATAACTGAAGATGGCCAGCCCAGCATGCCTAAGAAAAAAGGGACTAACCCCCCCCCCATAAACACACACACAGGCACACACACAAGCCACAAAGACGAGGACAGTTCCCAACTAGGGTTAAGAGGAATATGGGATCATGAGAAAACAGGAACCAAGGCCATATGCCTAAGAAGAGCATGATTCATGATCAGGCCTCCTCAGGAGGTGCAAAAAGGGAGAAATCATTTGCCCAAATCACTCAGAAGCCCAAAAGCCAAATCAAAACTAAGAGCTGACCCCATAGCGTATCTGTTCCACACAAGGCATCTGGTGCATCACCAGTGTTCTGTACAGGGCCACCCTGGGTTTGCTTGATCTATCAAATTCTGGGTGAAAGGATTTAACAGTGGTGGGATGAAGGATGGCTGTGGTGCTGTGAGGGAGAGGGGAAGACAGGCTGCAGTCTAATAAAGGTTAAAATGAAGACTATGTACAGACAAATAAATGGTTCAATTAAAAGATGTAGTTCGGTAGAATGGAAACATCAGAAACTTGGAATCAGGAGACCTGGGTTCAAATCCTGACTCTGTAATGTCAGAGCTATGTGAGCATGGTTGTTACTTAACTCTGCTGCATTTTGATTTCCCCATTTGTAAAACAAGCTATTAATAAATACTTGCACCACCATCTACCTTAGAGGGTTATTATGAGGAAGTAGCTTTATAAACATTACAGCACAAGTTTGATGGGAGTTACTGAGGGTGGCTGAATAGGAAGGAATACTGCAGCAGGCCAGTTCACAGGCTTCTCAAAGCTAGAAAAGGGCTGGATGAGCCTATTTGAGTCTACCGATATCTCGTAGTGACACGTAGCAGGCACATCCAAGCCTCCTGATGAAATCAACCCACAATCGGCCCAGCTGCTTTCTTCACAGCCAGCTGGATGACTCCTTCAGTCAACAGGTTTCTCCTATACATATACCTGCCACCTGACCACAGGCCTGTGTGTCCCTAACACTCCTAAGCATGAAAGCCTCCAAGGGAAGCAGCTCTAGGAGAAGACTATGACATGGAAATGATAACCAATTCATGTGGATGAAGAAAGGCAGAGTTTCTCATAGTCCCTTCATGAGACAATCAGGCCATGCTCGGGAATGGTCCCTCACTCCCCAAATAACACAAGTTTGGGTGGAACCTCCAAGGAGTGAGTGGCTTTTTTTTTTCATTATCACTACCAGCTGAGCAACATCCCAACTCAGCCTGAGAAAATAGGGGAACCAATTCTAACAATACCAATTCTAACAATACATGCCAACCCAGGAGGTCCCAAGACTTTAAGAATCCAATTGTTGGGCAGAAGTACATCTGGGAAACTTAACTGGGAAAGGTACTAGACTGCCACATAACAATGAACATTTGCATCAGCTGCTCTCCAGGAAATCATCCTCCATTCAGGCCAAACCCCACGCCAGAACATAGCCCAACCTGCCCAGGCCAGAAGGGGCAAGCTACAGACTTCTCAAGAACATGGCTATTTTCTCTTGGGGTCACTGGGATATTGGGATTCCTTCCAGGCAGAGCCACTGTACTAAGGGGACGGAATAATAGAATAATTTTCCTGGTCTGGCAGGAAGAAATGAAGCCGCCTATTACAGCGGGCACAGAGCTGCATTTGGAATCAGAGGAGCTGGGCCACGTAACTAACCTGAGTCACTGGACCCATTGGCTTTGCCTGTAAAATGGCTGGACTAGATGACTTCTAAGAATCCCTTTACCTCTAAATCTATGACCCAAGTTAGGCTTTTCCCCAAAACAACGAATCCCCTCCATATGTGATCATTTGCCAGTCCTAAAAATCACCTCTCACTCAAACTAAAATACATGTCCTACTCTAGAGAGAGCAACATAGATTGGGGGGTATATTCAGATATTAAGACAGGTAACTTTTTTTTTCCCCGGGAGAGGCCCAGGATGATAGGGTTCTTTGTGGAATTTCAAGCTGGAAGGCATCTAATATCACAAAATCGCACCCCCTAACTTTACAGATGAAAAAATAAGAGGCCCAGAAAGGTAATGTGGAACTTGGCCAGATCCTACCCTCAAGAGACTTCTGAAAAATCTTTGAATAGGTAATCGATATCGACAGCATTAAATCTTTTTTTTTTTTCTTTTCTGCAGGGCAATGAGGGTTAAGTGACTTGCCCAGGGTCACACCGCTAGTAAGTGTCGAGTGTCTGAGGCTGGATTGGAACTCAGGTCCTCCTGAATCCATGGCCGGTGCTTTATCCACAGTGCCACCTAGCTGCCCCCAGCATTAAATCTTTAAAATTGGATGGGACCCCAAAGGTCAACTAAGCCAATCCCCTCATTTTACAGAGGAGTAAACTCAGACCAAAAGAATGATCCCATGGATCCTTTGGGTTCCCATCAAACAGAAGAAACCCTCTTCTCCTAGCCAACCTGAATAACATGGGTCCCACCAACTCACAGGCTCAGTCACCAGTCAGTCTGGTTCTCTGTGTTTGGAAGTTTGATTTGCAAATGATGGTAACAATAGAGCCAGTAGAAGAATGAACCTCTTTCCATTAAATGGTCCCTTTGTCTTCATGGAAAAAAACTCAAAGTGTATCCTTTTTTTTTTTTTTTTTTGGCGGGGCAATGAGGGTTAAATGACTTGCCCAGGATCACACAGCTAGTAAATGTCAAGTATCTGAGGCTGGATTTGAACTCAGGTCCTCCTGAATCCAGCGTCAGTGCTTAATCCACTGTGCCACCTAGCTGCCCCAAAGTCTATCCTTTAATCTAGCACCAATCTGTGAGGTGAAGTTTAGTTTCATGATTTCTCTTCAAATAAACACATTTATACCAAGATAACAAGTCATTTAGTTCACTTCTCTTACTGCAACTTGAAGATGGCTGAGAACTATCCTGGAGATTCTTCACTCCTCCCCCACACAGTCTACATAAGCTTCAGAGATCTCTCCAGAAAGCCAACCTGGAAAAAAACATTTCAGGCCCCCACACCAAAGCCACTTCCAGTTTCCTAGAAGAAACAGCTATGTTTTCTGAATAAACTACAAAATGAAGAATCACAATCAATAATCATATTATCTATCTGTGGTTCCCCCCACCACCATGAATTGCTTGTCTTTCAAAAATAATTTTCATTTCTAAAACAGACTTGTGTTATAATTAAACTCAGTAGCAGAACAGAAATTTAAGGTCATGAAAGCACCCCACAGTCCTTTTTTTCTGCCATAATTAACTAGAGTGTTCCAAAGATAGTTGTGGAAAAAAATACCACGTCACCCAATCCCACCATAAACAGTGAATCCAATATGGACAAGAGAGACTTCTGTATCATAAGTTGTGGTTCCTGAATACAGGAATGCTGCCCATCACAGAACCCATACCTGGTTAAATTTCACATGTGTTGAGTCCTGCTTCTAATTGGCCTAAAGTTCAGCCTCTTCCAATTCCCACTTACATCCTGCTTGCACCACAGGGCAGAAAAGATCAGGGACGTTAAAGGCCAAATTTATCAGCCAAAACAAACCCCTAGCTGAGCCCGCCCTGTTTTTGGAGGCACCATTAGACAAAACAAAATGCCTCTGGAAATGGGTGTCCAGAACTCAACCTGTCAACCTGGAAGGAAATTGGGAGATGATGGCCCATTGGTTACCAGTCTTTTATTTTCCCCAGTTACAGTTTACTATATCCTGAGAATTATTCCTTGGGAATGCTATTCTGATACCACATCCTGGCAGCTTTTATTCAAAGTGTGTCTGCACAGTCCTCTGAGCCCAAGTTAGGCTTTTTTATAGCCTAGCTACAGAAACTGACCTTATTTAATGCATTCCTGGGGAAAGTCATATATAAATTGTATTTGTGCAATTCACATTGTGTTGTATTTCAAATGCTCTAAGAGTTTGCTATTCAAACACTGCCACACAGTGACTCACTCTTAATAAAATAGAGTCCTTTGTTATGTGAAAGATCACCCCCTAAATTTATTTTATGTCAGTCTAAATTTTTATATTTCAGTTTTGTTCAAAGCAAGGAGTACCCACATATAAGCCATAAACAACAATGTTGGTGTGGCAGCATCCTGGTATGGAATTCATTATAGAGCTAACTTCTATTCAGTCATCTCAAAAGGGTACACTACTCAATTCCCAATGTCCAGTGAGTTGCTCTTTACTGTTCCACATTTGGAACTTTATTTGTCTTGGGTAAAGAAGTACCTGTTCTTTTGATGTTCCCGTGGCCTGCCACTGGAGGGTTGATGACCCTGACAGTCAGGTGCCATGTCAAATGGGAAAAAGGAATACATCATCATTCCTGGCATTGTTCATTCTCCCTCCAAAATCTCTTGGGTGTGTTTCCAGCACACCTATATCCCTGAGCTCTATCACAGTGCCTCACTCACCCTCATGTTCCAAGGTTCCCTTTATTTAGGCTACTTTTACACAGGCAGGGTTGCCTCCTCCAATCACTGGTCCTGGGACAAGAGTAAGGATAAACATATCTAAGGCTGCCACGCAGTCCAGCAAAGAGTAACAGAAAAGGGGAAAGATGGAGTATGTGACTGCTGCTACTGCTAGGAAAGGGGCACCACAATTAAATTGCTTTTTGCCAATTTCCCTTGCAAATGAGAAAGGGTCCTTGGGCAGAAGCCAACCATAAGTCATTTCACCAAAGCTACTCTGTTCCAAAGAAGCCTGCATGCTAAGTGCTGTTGTGGAGGAAAAATATGACATCACTCCCAGAATCACAGCTCCAGAGCAAAACTCGTGTTTGGTTCTCTGTGTGAAATATATTTGCGGTGACAGCTAAAGAAAGATTTGTGTGCATCACTATACTAGCCCTTGCTCCTGAGAAGGGTTATTTCCCTGAGGAAAGAAATGTACCTTATTGAAGCTGTTTACTATTCTCCATCTTCTGTAGAAGGTGGTCACAAATATTGCCAAAGGAAATAGCAGGTACTTAAGTAATTATGACCCCAAAGAGGAACTTGCTTTTACAATTAAGAGACACTGACAGCCTGATTCTACCTCTGGTTTACTGTGACACAAGCAACACAAGCTCTTGGCCCCTGCCTCCTTCCCCAGGTCCCTGGATGGAATTACTTCATTGTTTACATAGCACCAAAGGCCTAGAAGATTTTTTTTTTAAGGGCAGCTAGATTTCATACAAAGCCTTTTATCATTCTGTTGCTAAAAGAAAATTATACCTGGCCCATTCCTACGTATTCACATTTCACATCCACCTACTTAAAAAATTTCTGGTCTACACCTTTCAACAAGATTTCAGAACCTTTTGAACCATGGAACTAACCTCAAAGCAGTTTAAGAAGGTATGGATTACTATTGTTGTTTTTTTTAAAGAAATACCAATTAATCCTATCTACCCCACCCCCATCCCACTCCCCTTTATATATTATTACTGAGCAGCTCTCAGAAGCTAAATTTGGATTCACTGGCAGAGTGGGAAATGCTATTAATAACTCACACAGTTTTCTGAAGTGCACCTCCAATTTGGGGGGCTTCTTGACAGTTCCAGGATTGAATCTCTTTAACCTTGAAGGCAGACACTAGAAGAGCAAAGGTTCTGCTTCCAACAAGGTCGCAGTGTCAGGGAAAAAAAGGGGGAAACTTCCCTTTTTTTCAGAAGGCAGAAATTCTATTTCCCAGGAAGCCATTCAAGTGAAGATGTTTGTCAGGCAATTGATTTGGTCCTATCCCTCCCCCAAAGACCACACAAAACAATTTAACAGGGTTCCTGCCAGGACAAGGCTTCATTGTACAGATGGAGAAACTTGGGACCTTTTACACCCAAATCACAACTAGTCTCTTCATTCACTCACCCTGCATGATAAATGTAGCTGTCACTGAACCAAGTTCACACCATCTACCAGATACCACCAAGTCCTCTACAGTCAAGAAGGACCCCAAACCTGGTGCAACAACAAATTTGCTCAAGTTTAAATTACATCCAGAAAGCACAAACTAGGTGGTTAGTAAATTTTTGTTGGATTCTGTTATGTCTCTTCCCCTGTAAGGACAGGAATTCTGACGTTTCATAAGCACCAATCAGGCAGGAAAGGAAAAGGAAAAGTCTTGTTTTCAAAACACAACACAGGCTGCCCTGCAACTTCTTCCAGGAAACCTAACCTCCACCTCCTGGGTTTTTCATAGGGGCCAGGGCAGCCAGAAATCCCATCCCTCCCCACCCCCAATGGGAGTTCAACTCCCAGCCAGTGCTCTCAGTAGATACCAAACACCAAGAACACTGACTGGGAAGAATATCCGGCTCTTATCAGAATTCCTCATTTGTACTCTGTCAGGATTCCTTTGAGAAAGAAAGGGGAGGGCTAGGGAAGACTTGGAGAAAAGCTACAGAAATATGTGTCATAATTCAGGGCGAGATACCCTTTTCTCACACACACACCCCTAACTCCTAGGCAACAGTGGGTGAGCCTAATCTAAGCCTAGGCTCTTATTCAGCTCCTTTCATCCATCCAGCCTCAGATAACAAATACTGTCAGCACACAGCATCGGTCAACACTTTGCCACATAGAATCACCAAACTATATAGCTGGAAGGGTCTTTAAATATAATCTGGTCCTATCTTCTCTGACTGCTGAAGCACCTGAGGCAGCAGAAAGCTAATTTGCCCAAGGGGGTCACAAAAGTAGTGACAGAACACTGGGTGTGGACCTTAGTCTGTGGTACCTCCTCACATAATGCTTCCCAAAGCCCCTTTATTCCTACAGGTCTCCCATTGGGAAAGTACCATCTTTCAGCAGCCTGGAGTTAGCTACGGGCCCCAAAAGGCCACAGAACCTCCCAGCCTCCACTAAAACCACTGCCTTAAACACCGATGGTTCTACATATACGAAAGCTGACCAGCCAAGTCCTAAATGGGACTTTAGGACCTTGTAGGTTCCCCCACTTCCTTCCATCTCTGGAGGAGATACTATTTGGCCTTTTGCTTCTTTCACACTGACACACCAACTCAGCCTCCACCATCCTTTAGAAGTATCCTGGGTCCTCAGAGCCTTGCAGGGTTCCCCTACTTCCTTCATCCCTAGAAGGGACCCCCCCACACACTTTTCACCTTTTGCTTCTCTCACACTAATAGACCAACTCAGCCCCTACCATCCTTTAGAGAGGTGTATGTAGCAGGTCCTTAATGGCCATCAAGTCTCCTATTGGCCTTTCTGAGAATAGGGATGAAGAGATGAAAGCCAAACAGGGATGGATAAAGAGAGGTCAGAAAAAAACTGAAGAACAAAACAAGGAGGCTAGAGGCAGCTGATGGGACACACTGGTCTGAAAACCAACCAGGAAATGTCGAGCTTTTGTTTCTTCAGGTGGCAAGGAAATGAGTGGGAGTGGGCTAGGCTGGGAGGCTGAATGAAAAGGGAAAAGGTAGCTAAGAAAGCTTTTGCATATCATTCTGAAAAAGAATTAGAAGGAACAAATAAGTCCTGAGCAAGAAGGAAGGACCCTTATATAGTGTAGGGGACTCGCTGCAGGTGAAGCAACCTAAAATAAAACAGGAACAAAAGGCTGGCAAAGGGTGAGCAAAGGGTTGAGACCAACTAAGAAGTTTGGGGGATCAGACTAAAGTGGTAGGAAATGGGAAATAGGGGCAGTTTGGCTATGGGAAGATTACAACCAGTTTGGGTAGAGAACAGATTCAGTTTGAGGAAGGGCTTAGGTAGGTAAATCAAGGCCTGATTTAAATGAAGAAGTCTAGTTTGGGAGATGAGCGGCTAATGTAAAATGGGCTATGGGGGACTGAATCAGTTTGTGGGAGAATAAAGCCCAGTTAAAAGCTTGAGTTTTGAGGCCTATTCTAGAGGCAGACTGGCAAAGTACAAGTTTGATTTTGGCTGGAAAGTGCCAAGTTTGGGGATGCAACAGGAATCCTTTAAGGGAACAGACTGGAGCACAGATGGTAAATGGGACGAGTTTAGTGTGGAGAGAGGCCACCAGGGTCCGGTTTGTGTAGAACTCCGGAGCTATGACCTAGGATGGGCAGGAACCAAATAATCTGGTCTGTTTGGGGACTAATTTTAAGAACACTGTTATACCTGTGAGGGAGAGGGTCAGGGAGAAACAGGAGAGTAAATTAGGGAGCCTAATTTAGGTAGAAGCTAGAAACCAGGTTTGGGGAAAGAATGGCACATGGCTTTAGGAGAATTAGAATTGGTTTAGTGAGAAAAGTAGTATCCAATTTAAAAAAGCAGAATGGGGCAGGACATAAAGAGTTTTTAAGAGAACCTTGTTTGAAGGGACCCAGTATTTGGAGAGAGGAGAACATTAGGTAGGTCCTGATTGGAAGGCAAGTATAGCTAGGATTAAGTTTTAAGGAAAAGAGCTGTAGGTAGGGGCATCATATGTAAAGAGGAGAGTTGGACAATAGAAATGAAAACGCTCAGTGTAAGAACGGTTGGTCTCAGAAAAGGCAACAGCTTGGGAGAAGGAATGGGGGAGCAAGACAGGGCCTAGTTCACATGAAAGAATGAATGGGTAAAATGAGATCCAATGTTAAAAGCTAGGGAAGGAATCTAGTTTAGAGGGAGGAGAGATATAGGGCACGACAGACGGAAGAAGAAAATACAAGGACAGAACCAACTTTGAGGGGGGTCGAATTTAGGGAGAGGAAAGGAGAACCAAGGCCTAGTTAGGGCCTTGTTTGGCGTTTTCCGTGTGTGTGTGTGTGTGTGTGTGTGTGTGTGTGTGTGTGTGTGTGTTTTCGGGGGGAGGGGAAGGGAGGTAGGGATGGGGACCTGTTAGAGGCAGGAAAGGATAGAGCTGTGTCGCCTTTAAGGGAAGGATGGAACTAATTGGGGTGGGGGGTAGAGTTTAGGGGAAAAGGCATAAATAAGGGATGAGAATAGCTTTAGAATGGGAAAGGGGAAGAGTGGGAACCTTTGGTGGGGGATGGGGCCTGGTTTTGGGGGGAGGGGAGAATGGGGCCCAATTTAATGGTGAGGAATAAACGGGATGTGCCTAGTTGAGAGGGATGATGCCTAATTGGGGAAGGAGTGAGATGAGCCAGGTCCCGGGTGACCCACGGAGGAAGGAGCCGGGTTAGAGGTTTACGAGGGAGAGATCCAGTTGGGGGAAGGGAAATGGATGGGGCCGATTTGCAGGAGGAGGGGGGAGGAGGGAGAAGGAAGGGGGGAGGGGGAGGGATAGGGCCTGGTCGGAGGGGAGGGGAGGGAAAGGGACAGGGCCGTCTCGGGGCTGCAAGGACTTAGGGGGCGGGGAGCCGGGGCCAGGCCCGTTACCTGTCCTGGGTGTTTATCATCCTCGGCTGCTATGCTCAGGGTGGGAGGAGGAGGTGGCGCCGATGTAGCCGCCGCTGCCGATGCCGCCGCCGCCGCTGCCGCCGCCGCCGCTGCCACTGCCGCTGGGAGGGGGTGAGTGGGTGGAGGAATAGGTAGATGAGAGAGAGTGGGTCAGGCGCGGGGCCAGTCACTGCGGGCTAAAGTCCCTTTAGGGGCCTCGGGCCGAAAGACTCCTGCTACCTCAGCGAGTGCCTCCCTCCAACTGACCCTCCCCGGCCGCCACCGCCACCACCGCCGCTGCTGCAACCGCCCCGCCCCCGAGCCTCCTAATCTGCATAGCCCCACCCCCGCTCCCGCCGCGCGGTGTCCTGGGAAACTGGGGCCCCACAACAAAGGGCAAAGCACCGCCCCTCCTGCGCGCAGGCGCAGCAGGGATCGGCGGATCGGGGCTTCCCCCCCTTGACGCGCTGGTGGCGTACCTCAGCTTTGGGTCCGTAGAGGCCCGAAGGAGGTGATGTATTTTTGTTTCTGTTTCTGTTTCTCTTTCCTGAGGGAACTGTAGGCACCACCCCCATCGCCACCACACCCGGGCTTTACGTAGAGTTCTGGGGGTCAGCCAGCTGCGGATGGAAGGACCGTCTGACCAAACTGAGCCACAGGAGCCCGACGCGAATCCTCCTCCCCGCCCCGGCTCCCCGCGACACAGTCCTGGGCGTGCCCCCGAATGTTCGCGCCGGGAGGTCATCCAGCCACCCATCCCTCTGTACGAACGAGGAAACTGAGGCCCACAGAGACTTGACTTGTTCAGGTTCCTTCGGGTTAATAAGTAGCCAAGCTAGGATTCGAACCCAGGCCACCCAGGCCTTCTGACCTCCAGTCCACTCCAGGTCATAATCATTGCCCCTCACAAGTCGCTCCAAATCAGTCGCTTCACTTCCTAATCCCTCCCCATCAGTCCCCACCACCGACAACTCTAAATCACAATTACCCCCCCAACAATTGTCCGAAGTCACAATTGCCTTGGATTAAAAGTCACAGACTATCATAATCACCCCGTGTCATAACTGTCCGAGGTCACTATTACTGCCTTTCACAAACAATCTAAGGTTTTTTAATTGGGGGGGGGGGATATGGGGAGAGGTGGAAATGGTTAGAGGTGCCTACCCAGGCTTTTCATAGGGTTGAAGAGCCCTCATCCTTTGCCCTTTGCGCAGAGGACCAGTGACATCGGAGGGTGAGGTCTGAGTTCTGAGTGAACTGGATGGAAGGGAGGCAGAGTAGCACAAAGTTGTCAGCCTCACTCTCTCTTCCAGAGTCATTGAAGTCCAGTGGCAAGACAAAAGTGTCAGTGGCCCATAATGCACTGGATGACCGTGGCATGTTGGGTGTCTGACCAAGCTCTAAGCACAGGGCCTGTTTGAGCAATTGGAACACATTGTTCTCATCTTCCCATTCCACTGGGGAAGTCTTCACATGCTTGGGATAGACTATGTCCCCCTAACTCATCAAGAGGTTTGCTGCTGGTCAGTCACCCTCGTCCTGGTTTAGCCAATCTGCCAACCATTTACCAGGGAGTGGCTGCTGTGCCTGCTACAGCTTCTTGGAGAGGTGGGTGCAGGTGGACCCTAAAGGTGGATGAGCCGCCCTGAAAAGCAAGCCCTCACACCACTGCTGCTAATCCTCCCTGAACACCCCATACACTCCAGCTAAAGCAGTAAATACCAGAGTATTAGTAAAGTTTATAGAGTAGGGTAGGGCAGGGCTTGGCTCATCCAAAACACTGGGCTCTCTCAAAAATTATTTCCAGCTTCCCTTCTAACCTGCCCCAGCCTGCACTTCAAAGTTCAAACTTGCTGAGTTGTCAGAGATGAACTTTATATCAGGATGGTGAAGCTGGTTGGTTGGACCCTTGAGTCTGTCAGTGTTGCTCATTGGAAATAGTGTGGTGTGGAAAAGCACTAAATTTGGAGGCAGAAGACTTGGGTTCAGATCTCAGTTCTCTGCTACTTTCTACCTCACTAAAAATCACTTCAACCTTCTGTGCCTTGGTTTGCCCAATTGTAATATGACAGGGATAAACAGTATTGTAGCAAATAGCAAGTTGGCTTTGGAGTAAAGAAGACCAAGGTTCAAGTGTTGCCTCTGACTCATACTATCTAACCCTATATAATCTTCAGTCAGCTCCCTAAGGCTATAAAGTGCTGAGTCTACACTAGTGGAGGGAGTTTCCACACAAGGAGGTCCTCACATTTTACGTGGATGAAGTCACAGGTGTGGACAAAATGGAAAAAAAATGAAGAGAATTAGAGGACCTCCCTTCTTGTGACCTTCTAAGTCCTGGGCATCCAACCCCCTGAGCCTGAATGACCTCAAAGGTACATGGTAAAGTATCTCTACCATGACTAAGAAAGTAACTCACCGATCTCAAGAACTCAATCTCTGTGTTTTGGGGAAAGTCTGCAAGCCCATAACTAAGAAAGTAACTCACCAACATCAAGAACTCAAATCTCTGTGTTTTCAGGCACACTGATCAAGAAACATTTATTAGGAACTTAACTATGAGAGATACAGAAGCCATTTGAGATGATCTCTCCCTTCAAAAGAAGATACTTCCTCCTGTGAAGCAATTAAGAAACAATACAAGACTGTATATATTGCAAAATTATCATATATAAGTGTTGTAAAAGATTTGGCAGGTTCCCAGTCTCTTGCCAGAGATAGGACGGAGACATTTCAATGTAATTCTTTTCTGGGTAAAAATGGAACCCAAGAAATGGGAAAAATCAAGGGTACCCAAGGGCCAAGGAAGTCACTGGATGTTGCTTAGAGTAGCAGACCATTTGACTTTTTCCCCACAGTCTAAGTCTATGTCTAGACAATTTGAAGCCTATATAAGTGACTACCTATGATTCTGGCCTTAGGGGAGTAGGGAAGTCAGTTGCCAAAGAAGAGAGGGACTAGAGACTCTTATGCACTTCTCAGGACCCTCCCTAAGAGGGACACAAGTGGTCTAGAGCAAAGCTTCTTAAACTGTGAGTTAGGACCCCATATGGGTCAAGGAAGTGAATGAATGTGGGGGTGGTGAAAAATTTGGCAACAGTAAAAGGTTATGTATACCTATTTTATATACCTATTATACCCGGGGTCTTGTAAGAATTTCTCAGATGAAAAGGGGTCTCGAGTGGAAACAGTTTAAGAAGCCCTGGTCTAGAATCCCTCCTTTTGCCACCTAGAAAGTAATTAGCTAGCTGCCTCAAGGTTCAGCTCTAATCCCTCAGCTTACTCCCTTTGATGGAAGCGGGTTAGGAAGTAGCCTGGCTTTCAGAAGTGGCCAGATTCCCGGGGAACCCCACCCCCAGGCGAGTAGGACGGGAAGTGCCCTTAGGGTTGTGGGGCAGGAAGCCCTGGAATTGAGAGTATATATTTTTGGGGTAAAGGAGAAGGTGTTCCGGTTCAGGCTAGACCATTATTTCAGTCCAAAAGGAAAAACAAAAGCTGTGGTTCCCACCAGTCTCCCAGGCCTAGGAAGCTGAAAAGTATGCTGGAGATTCCTTTGTGTTCTCTTGAGAATAGTGTTTCCCATTCATGAGCCAGCCCCTTCCCCTCCCACCAAGTTGGTTGTCTCGGGAAAAGAGAGATGAGAACTCAGTACTCTGAGGCTCTTGTCTCAGTTTTGCTGCTGTTGCAGCCTTAGGTCTAGTTCCTTCCCCTCACTCAAGGCCTAGGATTCCCTGACTTTGATCCTGCGAGCAACGAAGCAGTCATCCTTCCCCTATCTATAGATTCTCAAGGGGGGGGGGATGGGAAAATATATGTAGGGAAGAAATGAGGAAGAAAGGAAGGTGCCAGCTGCAAAGAATGGAGTGCACAGAATCCAAGAAACCGACGTGAAACTGACTAAAGTTTGAACTTCCAGAGCCCTAAGATGGAAGGAAGGGAGGACAATCCATGAGAACGGTCATCCAGAAGGGTAGCCAAGAGGTAGGGCTAGCAGGCCGGGAGTGGAGGGGAGCCAACAGTCAAAGCCCATTCTCCTCCCAAAACTGGTCCAGAACAGTCGGCCCGGTGCCCACTCTCTGATCTGCCGCATTGTTCTTCGTTTCCTCCTCTGGCAAGAGTTGGAGGAGGGAGGGGAAGTCATAGAAAGAGAGGGGCAGAAGTGGGTGGGGCGGAGCCTGGACATCAGTGTGGATTGTGGGGGAGGAGCCCAGGAGTCATTCCCACGACCTACTGCCCTTCCTGCTGCCCCAGGGCCATTATGGAAAGAGCTCTCAGAAACATCCGTCCAAGGTATGTGTGTGTTTTATGATGTGCTCGTTCTGGATTGACTGCAGAGATGAAGCTAAAACCTTTTGGAGAATGGTGTCTAGGCTGCTCTCCCACTGAACTTCATCACCTGCTCCATCCCCTAATACCTCAAACTGTAGGGCACCAGGAATAATCCACACCAGCTATATAGCCAGGAGAGAGGCCATTGGTGCTATCTCTTTGGGCTAGTTCCCAAGAGGTTTAAATGAAAATCATAGGAGTAGAGCTGGGAAGGGCCTTTGAGATCTGTATCAGGTGTTCACTGGTGAAGAAGTTGAGGCCCAGAGATGTGAAATGACCTTCCCAATATCACACAGTAATCAATTCAAACCCAGGCCCTCAGGCTCCAAATTATATCATGCCGCCATAGCCAGTAGGATTGATTCTAAGCTGACCAAATCTACTTCATTGACCAGGAGTCTTCTAATATCAGAAATGTTTATAACTATGAGATCTGTTTGCTAACATGATGCTTAGCTTTCTTTTAAGTGGGCAAAATTATTATCCCAGTTTTGTTTTTCTTTTAAGTGAGGCAATTGGGGTTAAGTGACTTGCCCAGGGTCACACAACTAGTAAGTGTTAAGTGTCTGGGGCCGGATTTGAACTCAGGCACTCCTGACTCCAGGGCCGGTGCTCTATCCACTGCGCCATCTAGCTGCCCCTATTATCCCAGTTTTGCAAATTGGAGCAAGGTTGTGACTTGTCCAAGGTCCCATGGGGGTTGGGGGGGGGGAGGCATTTGTGGCTAAGTGACTTGCCCAGGGTCACACAGCTACTAACTGTTTCAAGTGTCTGAGGTCACATTTGAACTCAGGTCATCCTCACTCCAAAGGTGGTACTCTAGGGGCAGCTAGGTGGTGCAGTGGATAAAAGCACCGACCCTGGAGTCAGGAGTACCTGAGTTCAAATCCGGCCTCAGACACTTAACACTTACTAGCTGTGTGACCTTGGGCAAGTCACTTAACCCCAGTTGCCTCACTAAAAAAAAAAAAAAAAGGTGGTACTCTGTCTACTGTGCCACCTAGCTGCCTCCAATTCAGAGGTTCTTAACCAGGACTTCACAAAACCTCAAGAAGTCTGCATATTTCAGGAAGTTTATGAACTTAGATGGGAAAATAATTACATCTTTACTTTTACAAATCTCTTACTGAAATTTAGCATTTCCTAAAGTTATGAATTTAAAAAAAAATCTAAGATGGGGACCATCACACAAAAAAAGGTAAGAATCCCTATAGTAAGTGGCAAAGGAAAGACTAGAGCCTAGCTCTCTTTCTTCAGTTCACCATACAGAATTATAAATATGCATAGTTAGCAGTTCTAGCTGAGTCTCACTCTAATCTATGCTCTCAGTTGAAGGTATCTAGGACTTATCTTCGGTAGGATCTTTCTCAGTCTGACCAAATTCCCTCTTCCGTCAATCCCAACCAAAAGACATCTTGCCCACCTCTAAACTCATTTTTGCAGCACTATTAATATTTATTGTATCACATATGCCTTGCATATAACTGGATCTTAATAAATATTTGTTGAATATCATCCTTTTAATCCAGTACCTATTTGAGACAGAATTTCCTCATTTGTAAAATGAGGAATTGAACTAGGAGGCCTCTGAGATTCCTTTCAGCTCCAAATCAGGGTCATACCACAAATCCTACTCTGATGCCACATGGTGACATGGAGGTGATCCTGAGTTCTCAAAGGTTATGCCTACAGAGCACAAGCTCTCTCAAGACTCTACCCTATTAGCAAGGTCTTTAGTATGGTCCTAACACTGGATAGTTTGTACTTTCTGAGGCAATTGTGGCAAATTTGGCCACTATGTGGTGAATTCTTTGACCTTGGCAACAGAGAAAAGAGAAAGTGACCCTTAGAGTCTACAACCCTTTTTTACTTCCACAATGACAATAGTAAGTGAAGTCTTGAGAGCATCAGAATCATAATTTTTAGTCTATAAGCATTAATTGTTGGTACTCTACATGTAAGATCTTTGTATTATTGGTCTACGTGCCACTAGATGAACTAAAACTTGTAAATAGTAACCAACTCATTATAAATGAAACCAGAAGATATAAAGAAGTTACAGCTAACTGAAAGAATGGCTCACAAGGTTTTGTTTGTTTGTTTGTTTGTTTTTTTGGCGTGGCAGTTGGGGTTATATGACTTGCCCAGAGTCACACAACTAGTAAGTATCAAGTGTCTGAGGCTAGATTTGAACTCAGGTCCTCCTGACTCCAGGACCAGTGCTCTATCCACCTAGCTGTCCCACAAGCTCCCCTTATTTTAATAAGAGGTAATCAAAAGACAACAAAAAGTTTCATGGGACATTTGGTCATCTCTCCTAATAATACTCATGCTAAGCATGACCAAAAGGACTACCATGAAGATAATTAAAGCTTATGTGCCAATGCCTGCTGTAGAAGATGAAGAGGTAGAAAATTTTAAGAATTTGAAATCCATGTATGCTTTCATATTGAGTAACTTTGATGCAAAGATGGGCATAGAAAAAATATGCTAGAAAATATGGCTTAGAATCAAGAAATGAAAGGGACTAAAGGTTTATGCCTGTATATCATGAATACTTCAAGAAGAATAACTTATCATGGAAAATACCAAAAGTCACAAAAAATGAAGATGACTACATCTTTTTAAATTTTTAATATCTTTTTTATATCACTTTCATTTAAAAATATGTCCCTCTCTCTACCCACTAACCAGTGAGCCAGTTCTTGTAGCAACAATTTGTGTGTGTGTGTGAGGCAATTGGGGTTAAGTGACTTGCCCAGGGTCACACAGCCAGTAAGTATTAAGTGTCTGAGGCCGGATTTGAACTCAGGTACTCCTGAATCCAGGGCCAGTGCTCTATCCACTGCGCCACCTAGCTACCCCTTGTAGCAACAAATTAAAAGGGGGAGCAGCAGAGCAAAATTACCCAACACGACAAGTCTAAACAGTATTTGCATGGTTCCACAGTCACAGTGGTCCACCTCTGTAAAGAAGGAAGAGTGAAGGTGCATTTTCTCATTTTATCTCTGGGGCCAAGCATGGTCAACATCATTACACAGCATCCAGTTTACAATCTTATTCTTCTTGGCCATTCACATTGTTACAATCTTTGTTTCTATTGTTTTCCTGATTCTACGTATTTCATGTTACATTAGTTTATATCAGAGTTAGGTTTCTCTAAGTTCTTCATATTCATTGGCTATTGGCTTATTAGAGCAAAGGTATAAATCAATACCAAATTGGAAAGAAGAATGAGAATGATATATGCAGCATGAAATTAACACAGTTACAACGTGATCCATTTAAACAAGCTGAAGTGAAGATATAATGTGGCACAATAGATGGTCAACCCTGGCATCAAAGCAATGCAAGCACAATTGCCTCTGACATTGTCCATGGGCAAATTTCTAAGCACCCAAAAGAACTCTTTAAAACTACAAATTTCAGTGGAGTTGCCTATGTCAGTGAAAGGAATTTACACAACAATGAAATTACAGGTTCAGACATCTCCACACACGGACGCATACTCAAATTAATGTCAGAAAATTGAGACATGAATAAAGGAACAGACATCATCAGAAACTATTTAATATGTAAAGCACTTTTCACTATGAAGAGGCAAAAAGAGCCTAGAAACTGTCTCTGCCAATTAACCAATCAGTAAGCATTTATTAGGTGCCTACTATATATATGTCAAGCACTGTGCTAGACACTTGGAGTACAAAGATAATGAAATAGTCCCTGCTTTTCAGGAGCTTATATTGTGTTCTGTGTTGCCAGTAAACACTTTCATCTCTTGCCAGGTAGAGAAAAATGTCAGCCATATGCAATACCAACTTAGAATATAAACTCATTTCTAAACTTTTACAGAGCAGAATGTGGGAAAATGATGAGCACTATCACTTTATAGACAGCAAGAAGCACTAGAAGAAAGTGAGTTTATAGAAAAAAGGAGTCGGGGCAGCTAGGTGGCGCAGTGGATAAAGCACCGGCCT
Organism: Dromiciops gliroides; assembly: GCF_019393635.1. Taxonomy (NCBI): domain Eukaryota; kingdom Metazoa; phylum Chordata; class Mammalia; order Microbiotheria; family Microbiotheriidae; genus Dromiciops; species Dromiciops gliroides. The sequence goes on from NC_057862.1 coordinate 148,159,939, forward strand.
TGGATTCAGGAGGACATGAGTTCAAATATGACCTCAGACACTTGACACTTACTAGCTGTGTGACTCTGGGCAAGTCACTTAACCCCAACTGCCTCACCAAAAAAAAAAAAAAAAAGAAAGGAAAAGAAAAGAAAGAAAGAAAAAAGGAGTCCCAATTAAGCCATGATCATAATGAAAGCATTTAAAGATAAAGCCAGAAGCACAGTAAATGTACTGTGATGAATGCATCAGCAATTTATCTGTATAAGACTAGCCCTACCCTGGACAGTCCTAAGTGTCCTAGAAGTTGTGTTAAGGTTGAATGGTTTAGCCTCACTTCTACCCCAGTTGCCATTTCAGCACACTTTAAGCCAATAACACAGGACCACCGTCAGAAGATCCACCTTGTAGCAGGGTACTCCTGTTCATGCTTCATGAATAGCACTGGTTCTCCAAGGCCTATTTGTAACACAGAATTTAAAAAGTTGAAACTCCAAATCCATCAAATACCTGAACAAAAACATACCTACAACATCCTGGACAGATGGTCATATAGCTTTTGGTTAAAGACCTCAAAGCAGTTCTATCTCTTGAGAGAACTCAAATTCCACTTTTGGAGATAGCTGTATAGGTAACTATTAGGAAACACACACACACACACACACACTGACAAAATTAATAGTTAAATTTATATAACACTTTGTTTTTTTGGTTTTGTTTTGGGGTTTTTTTTTGGTGAGGCAGTTGGGGTTAAGTGACTTGCCCAGGGTCACACAGCTAGTAAGCGTTAAGTGTCCGAGGCTGGATTTGAACTTAAGTACTCCTGAATCCAGGGCCGGTGCCTTATCCACTGCGCCATCTAGCTGCCCCCTATATAACACTTTAAGGTGTATAGAATGCTTACCATATGTTAACATATTTGATCTTCACTGTGAGCTGAGTATTACAGGTACTGTTATCCTCATTTTACAGAAAAAGAAACTGAGGTTCAGAGAGGTTAAGTGATTTGTTTATTATACAACTAGCAAGTTTCATAGACAAGATTCAAACCTAGCTGGACTCCACATGCAGTGTTTTTTCCCAGTATAAAAGCATATACTTTCCAGTATAGAAGTAGAAGAGCTCAGAAATCAATGAAGATATCTGCAACAAGTTATTTTCTACATTATCGACAATGGAACCAGCACATTTGGATTCAAATATCATGGTTCCTAATGTCCTTCATAAGGAAGTAGAAATGATATTAAAGCAAACAAAGACAGGAAGAACAGCTAGACCAAACCAATTATGTACAGAGGAGGTCTGTACTGTACACAAAACAATTTTTAGGTCATTTGGGGATCAATCTTCAAGATTTAGGGGAAAAGAAAAAAGTAAAGAATTAGAAAAAAATCACAATTAGAGCTATTGATATGATAGCAATAACTAGTGATATTCCTGCCTTCCTTATAAAATCTTTATAATAATTTATAAAGATATTGATGGTATTCTTTTTGGGGGGATTGTGGGGCAATGGAGGTTAAGTGACTTTCCCAGGGTCACACAGCTAGTACTTGTCAAGTGTCTGAGGTTGGATTTGAACTCAGGTCCTCCTGACTCCAGGGCCAGTGCTTCATCCACTGTACCACCTAGCTGCCCTTGAGGGTTTAATGAAAATATGACAAGGAAATAGTCAAGCTTTTGCAAATGAATTTCCATAGTTGACTATATCTTTACAGGTGTACAATTGACTAAGAGGTACAGAGAAAATACAAGGTTACACTATGCTTATTGTTTGATATAAAAATGCATTTAATTCAGAAGAGCAAAATATATTTACAGGTTCTCTTCCAACAAAATGTCTCCTATGCCTGCATATGTTAAAATCATAAAAGATTCCTTGATTGATGCAACAAAAGCAATTTTATTTAAGTCATCTTCTTATTAATATCAAATGAGACATACAATGGGGAAATTTATGCTCACTATGACTAAGAGGTGACATCCAAAATAAAGTTCTGCTACTGTTCTTTCTACATCCTCAGGAAGCCCCCAACTACTACTGTCCCCTCTGACCTTATCATACTTTGTATTTCTCATATGCAATTGCTCTATTAAAAATTTGTATTATAATTATCTTTCTATATGTTATCTCCCCCAAAAGACTGTAAGCCTTTTGTGGGCAAGGAGTCATTTTACCACCACCATCCCCGTCTGCTCCCCCAGCACCTAACAAACAGTACATTTCACATAGTAGATGCCTTAAAAATATTGAATGTTTTTAATGTTCCTGTATATTTTTCTTTTCTTTTTGGATCAACTATTGATAGAGCCCAGATAATGTATATCATCCTTCTGTGCCTGCAAATTACTGTAGAGTCCAAAGCTTTCTTTCCTGAGTGCTTACTCTAGTTCCTTCTTTTTGGCAGTGCAGGTCTTCCCCCTAGTGGTTTATTAAGACACTGGCTAGCACGTAAGATCAAAACAACCTATAGGTCTTAAGGCACTGGAGGCCTTTCATCAAAGTGCCAAACCAATTGAAATGGGGAAAGGAGGAAGAAAGGGAAAAGAAACTGGTTTTAGGGTGTGTGTTTGTGTGTGTGTGCGTCTATGTGTCTGTGTGTCTGTGTGTGTGTCTGTGTATCTGTGTGTGTATGTGTGCATGCGAGCCATCAATGCCTACCAAACTTCAGAGAAAGGAAGAGGAATGGAATGAATAATGTGTATATGTGTGTTTGGAAAGAGAGAACATATAAAGAACACTATGCCTACTCAGAAGTTAAATAAATCAAACACCTCATATGTGCCCAGACCTTCAGAAGGAGGGGTAAGAAGAATGGAAGACACTGAAATGGTGAATCATGAAATGTTAATGCTACAAGAGACTTTAAAGATCATCTAATTCAGGGGTGTCAGTGGCCAACACATAGCCCACTAAGCACATGCAGCCCACAACACTCCAAAGTACATCCTGAATCAGATTAAAATGTAATTTTAGGAACTCTTTAACAAAATAAAAATACAATAAAACAGATAATATGACATTTAAAAACTGTCACTATGCAGCCCCCAAAGATCCTCATATAGGGATTAGTACGACCCTTTTCTATTTGAGTTTGATGCCACTGATGTAGTCTAAGATCCTCATTCTACAAATGGAGAATTTGAAGACCAGAGAGGTGAAGCGACTTGCCCATAGTTACACAGGTCATTACTGGACACATTCAGGATTAGAACTCAGTGTTACTCTCTTTCCATTTTACCACACTCCCTCAAGGAGTTAACAGCCCATTTAAGGAGATAAGAGGAAGCATAAGAAAAGTATAAGTTGGCTTGATAAGCAACTGGGTTTAGCCCAGACCCAAAAGAGTTAAAAATTGAGCTCTACCTGAGAGAGGAGGAATCCAGTTGAGTTGTTGCCCTAAGGGACCCATACAAGCCTCCAATCCACTTTCCCTCCTTTCTCTTTTTCTTTTAAAAATTTATTTTTACAAGCATTTATCATATCTCTCTCCCACTCCCCCACCCACTAAACAATTTTTAGAAAAAGAAAAGGCCTTCATAACAAATATGCATAGCTCAGCAAAACAGTTCCAACATTGACCATATCCAAAAATGTATGTCTCATTTTGCATTTTAAACCCATCACCTCTGGCAGGAGGTGGGTGGCATACTTTATCTTTGATCTTTCTAGCCCTATGGTCTATCAGTGTTTTAAAGACTTTTTAAAAAAATTTTTTTCTATAATGTTATATAAATTGTTTTCCTAGTCCTGCTCATTTCACTCTGCATGACTACATAGAGGTCTTCCTAGTTTCCTCTAAAAGTGTCTATTTCATTTCCTATGGCATAATATTCCATTGCGTTCATCTACAACGTGTCATTCCCCAGTTAATGGGCACCATCCTTTAGTTTTCAGCTTCTACCAAAGGAGATGTTATAAATATTTTTGTAAATATAGATTTTTTCCCTCTTTGATATTATTTGTAATTTTGCCAATCTGATGAGTATGAGGTGAGGGTTCAGAGTTGCTTTAATTTACATTTCTCTAATAGTAATTTGGGGGCATTTTTTCATATAGTAGGTGATAGCTTTGATTTCTTCATCTGAAAACTGCAGTTTTCAGAATCACCATTGATTAGAAAAATGTAAATTAAAACAATTTTGTGGTACCACCTCACATCTATCAGATTGGCTAATATGACAGAAAAGGAAAATGACAAATGTTGGAGGAGATGTGGAAAAATTGTGACACTAATGCTTTGTTGGTAGAATTGTGAACTGATATAACCATTCTGGAGAGCAAATTGGAATTATGCACAAAGGACTATCAAACTGTGCAAACCCTTTGACCCAGGAATACGACTATTAGGTCTATATCCCAAAGAGATTTTTTTAAAAGGAAAAGGACCTATATATACTGTAACGATTGGAATGATGCCACCTACTGGAGATTTACTATAGAAAAGCTGCACCATGAGGCGAACGTCTCTGAGGGCAAGACCATGGGTCTTTTCTTTGGCATCAGGAAGTTTGCAGGTGGGGGGAAGAAGGAAGAGCCTGGGGCTCTAACAAGTCTCTCTTTCCTGAGGATGCTGGTGGAGAAGGGAGCTAGAAATGCAATCTCCCTTTAATAGATAGGAATCTAGGCCTTTCTTCTCTCTTTACCAAATTCTTATTCTCCTTAATAAATGCTTAAAACTCTAACTCTTGCTAAAGCTTATAATTTATTGGCGACCACTCATTAGATATTTTCGACAGACTAGCTAGAATTTTAGCCCTTAACAATACAAAAATATAGCACCTCTTTTTGTAGTGACAAAGAATTAGAAATCAAAGAGATGCCCATCAATTGGGGAATGACTAGACAAGTTATAGGATATGATTGTGATGGAATACTATTGTGCAATAAGAAATGATGAGTGGGCAGATTTCAGAAAAACCTGGAAAGACTTATGTTAACTGATGCAAAGTGAACAGAACCAGGAGAACAATGTACCCAGTAACAGCAATATTGCATGATGATCAACTGTGAATGACTTAGCTATTCTCAACAATACAAAGATCTAAGACAATTCCAAAGGAATTATGATGAAAAATTCTACTCACCTCAGAGAAAGAACCAATAGAGTCTGAAAGCAAATTGAAGCAGCAACTTTTAAAAATGTTTTTTGGGTCTGTTTTCTTTCACAACATGGATGTAATGGTGGGAAATGGGGTACGGGTTTGGTGGGAGTTGGGGTTCTTGGGAATTCCTCTTTAAAGAATTACACCCTCTTGCACACAAAACTTAGTTAGAATAAGGTGATAGTTTATTTAGGAGCAAGGGAAGGGAAGGGTTGGGGGAGGGAAACCATGAAAGAAATCCTTGGATTTTTCATGGGGAGATTTGGCATAAAGCACATGGCTCAGAGGTACCAAATCTCCTCGAACAGGAGACTGGAAGGTACTTTTATAGAGGCCTGATGGGGGTGAAAAGTTCCTTTAGTGAGAGAGGACCATCCCCCACTGGTGGTAGCTGGGGGAATTGGGTGAGGAGTGGAGGACCATCCCCCACTGGTAGTGACTAGAGGAATTGGGTGAGGGGTGGCTATAGATCCCTCTTCAGAACACAAATGCCGCGGCCACACCCAAATTTATCTCCCCAGGGTAAGGGAGACCAGAATGAAGGGTAGGAATCGGAAGCTAGCTCAGTCTGATTTGGTTCAGCTTATCTCTCTAGGTGTTATCTGTCCTCTGGTTTAGTTTCTCAAGGAGAAGCTTCCTTGATGTGCCCCAGAGAACTTCTGGGGTGCTCTGCACCCCATGACATGACTAATATAGAAATATGTTTTTCATGATTGTGTATGTATAATCTATATCAAATTTCAAATTGCTTGGTCTCTCAGGAAGGGGGGAGGGAAGAAAGGGAAGGAAAGAATTTGGAACTCAAAATTTAAAAAAAACTATTTTTTAAAAAAAGAAAAAAGAAAAGTTGCCTGTTCATATTCTTTGATATGATGACAAATGGCTCTTTATCTTATACATTTAGGGGCGGCTAGGTGGCGCAGTGGATAGAGCACTGGCCCTGGAGTCAGGAGGACCTGAGTTCAAATCCAACCTCAGACACTTTACACTTACTAGCTGTGTGACCCTGGGCAAGTCACTTAACCCCAATTGTCTCACTAAAAAAAAAAAAAAAGAGTGTCTTATCTTATACATTTAAATCAGTTCCTTATATATCTTGGCTATGAGATCAGAGAAACTTGCTGTAAAGATTTCCCCCCCAAGTACCAGTTTCTCTTCTAATTTTAACTAGATTAGGTCTTTTTGTACATAATATTATTAATTTTATATAATCAAAGTTGTCCATTTTATCTTATGTAATGTTCTTTATCACTTATTTAGTCATGAACTCTTTTTTTTTTTTTTTTAGTGAGGCAATTGGGGTTAAGTGACTTGCCCAGGGTCACACAGCTAGTTAAGTGTCTGAGGCCGGATTTGAACTCAGGTACTCCTGACTCCAGGGCCGGTGCTCTATCCACTGTGCCATCTAGCTGCCCCTAGTCATGAACTCTTTACCTTTCCATAGATCTAAAAGGTAATTTTTTCCTTCCCCCTTACATCTAAGTCATGTACCCATTTATAGTTTAACTTGGTATATGGTATGAGATTTTGGCTTATATCCAATTTCTACCAAACTGCTTTCCAGTTTTCCTCTTAGTTTTTGTTGGATAGTGAATCTTTGCCCCAGTAACTAGAGTTTGAGTTTATCAAACACTGCAATTGTGTTCATTTTCTTCTCTATATTCAGTATCATGTTCCACTGATGGACTTATTTTTTTCCATAAAAGTATTTTATTATTTTCCAGTTACATATAGAGATAGTTTTCAACATGTTTTTATAAGATTTCTAGTTTCAAATTTTTCTCCCTCCCTCCCCCTTCCCCAAGACAGGAAGCAATCTGATATAGGTTATATATGTACAATCACATTAAACATATTTCTGCATTAGTTATGCTGTGAAAGAAGATTCAGAGCAAAAAGGAAAAACCTCAGAAAAGAAAAACAATAGAAATAGTATGGTTCAATTTGCATCTAGATTCCATAGTTCTTTTTTTTCTGGATTTGGAGAGCATTTTCCATCATGAGTCCTTTGGAATGATCTTGGACTATTGTATTGCTGAGAAGAATCAAGTTTATCACAGTTGATCAGCACACAATGTTGTTGATACTGTGTACAATGTTCTTCTGGTTCTGCTCATCTGACCCAGCATCAGTTCATGTAAGTCCTTCCAGGTTCTCTGAAATATGCCTGCACATCGTTTCTTACAGCACAATAGTATTCCATTACATTCATATACCACAACTTGTTTAGCCATTCCCCAATTGATGGGCAACCCCTCAATTTCCAATTTCTTGCCACCACAAAAAGAATAGCTATAAATGATGGACTTATTTTTTAACCTGTACCAAATTCTTTGATTACTGCATTGTAGTAATGCCCTGTTCCTTCCTAATTATTCTTTTTGTGTGTGTGAGGCAATTGGGGTTAAATGACTTGCCCAGGGTCACACAGCCAGTAAGTGTCAAGTGTCTGAGGTCAGATTTGAACTCAGGTCCTCTTGAATCCAAGTCCGGTGCTCTATCCACTACACCACCTAGCTGCCCCTCTTCTAATTATTCTTTTTTTTTTTTTTAGTGAGGCAATTGGGGTTAAGTGACTTGCCCAGGGTCACACAGCTAGTAAGTGTTAAGTGTCTGAGGCCGGATTTGAACTCAGGTCCTCCTGAATCCAGGGCTGGTGCTCTATCCACTGCGCCATCTAGCTGCCCCTCCTCTAATTATTCTTAATGATATTCTTGATCTTTTGTTCCTTTAATTTTTTTCTAGCTCTGTAAAATATTTCTTTGGTTGTTTAATTAGTATGATAATAAATCAACAAACATTTATTAAGTACCTGTTATATGCCAGAAACTCTTCTAAGCACTGGGGATACAAAAAAGAAGCAAAAGACAGTCCTTCTCCTCAAGGAGCTTACAATCTAATGAAAAAAACATGGAATTAAGAGGGGTTAGGGAAGCCTTCCTTTGGGAAGTGGGGATTCATTTGGGACTTAGAGTAAGTAGAAGTTAGTAATTGGAGGGGAGGAGGGAGAGCATTCCAGATATATGGGACATTCAGAGAAAATTCCAGGAGTGAAGAGATGGACTGTCTTGCTTGTAGAACAGCCAGAAGGCCCAGGATTGAATAAGTAAATTAATTTAGATAGTATTGTCATTTTTATTATATTGACTCAACCTTGTCATGAGAAATCATTATTTTTCCAGTTATTTAAGACTATATTTCTGCAAAAAAAATGTTATTAGATTCATATAGTTCCTGGATGTGTCTTGGTAGATACATTCCCAAATATTTTATAACTTCTGTAGTTATTTCTTTTTGTTTTGTTTTGTTTTGTTTTGTTTTTGTAGTTATTTCTAATAGAATTTTTCTTTCTAGATCTTCTTGCTGGATATTATTGATAATATATAGAAATGTTAATGATTTATATGGTTTGTTTTATATCTTGCAATACTGCTGAATTTATTGCTTTAATTGATTTTTGTTGACTCTTTAGAGTTTTCTAAGTAAATCGTCATATCTTCTACAAAATACAATAATTTTAACAACTTTAATAAAGTTGTAGAATATAAAATAAATCCACATAATGGTCATACCCTTTGACCCAGTGGTACCACTGCTAGGTGTGTATCCCAAAGAGATCATAGAGGAGGGAAAAGGACCCACATGTACAAAAATATTTATAGCAGCTCTCTTTGTGGTGGCAAAGAATTGGAAATCGAAGGAATGCCCATCAACTGGGGAATGGCTAAACAAGTTGTGGTATATGAATGTAATGGAATACTAGTGTGCTATAAGAAACAATGAGCAGGAGGAGTTCAGAGAAACCTGTAAGGACTTACATGAACTGATGCTGACTGAGAGGAGCAGAACCAGGAGAACACTGTACACAGTAACAGCAACATTGTGTGATGAACAATGGGTATAGACTTGGCTCCTCTCAGCAGTGCAATGATCCAAAACAATTTCAAAGAACTCATGATAGAAAATGTTCTCAACATCCAGAAAAAAGAACTGTGGATTATGAATGCAGATTGAACCATTCTGTTTCTACTTTTGGGCCGGGTTTTCCCCTTCTTTTTTGAAGTTTTTCCCTTGTGCTCTAATTCTTCTTTGATAATATGACTAATGCAGAAATATGTTTAATGCGATTGTACATGTGTAAACTATATCAGATTGCTTTCTGCCTTGGGGAGGAGGGAGGGAATTGAGGATGGGAGAGAAATCTGGAACTAGAAATCCTATGAAAACAAATGTTGAAAACTATCCTTACATGTAACTGGAAATAATAAAATACTTTTATTTAAAAAAACAAAAAATAGGGGCGGCTAGGTGGCACAGTGGATAAAGCACCGGCCCTGGATTCAGGAGTACCTGAGTTCAAATCTGACCTCAGACACTTGACACTTACCAGCTGTGTGACCCTGGGCAAGTCACTTAACCCCATTGCCCTGCAAAAAAAAAAAACAAAAAAAAAAAACGAAAAATAAACTCACATAAATCATTAGAATTTCTTTATTTTGCCAACAAAATCCAGCAACAACAGATAGAAAGAAAAATTCCATTTAAAATAACTGTAGACAATATAGAATACTTGGGAGTCTACTTACCAAGACAAACCCAGGAACTATATGACCAGAACTATAAAACACTTTTCACACAAAATCAGATCTAAATAATTGGAAAAATATTAATTGCTCATGGGTAAACTGAGCCAATATAATAAAAATGACAATCCTACCTAAGTTAATGTATTTATTTGGTGCCATACCAATCAATCAAACGATTGAAAAATATGTTACAGATCTAGAAAAAATAATAACAAAATTCATCTGGAAGAACAAAAGTTCAAGGAAATCAATGAAATCGATGAAAAAATGCAAAAGAAGGTAGTCTAGCAGTACTACATCTCAAACTGTATTATAAAGTGGTAATTATCAAAACAATCTGGTACTGGCTAAGATATAGAGAGGTCAATCAGTGGAATAGAACAGGTACAAATTACACTATAGTAAATGATTATAGTAATCTAGTATATGATAAACCCAAAGATCCAAGCTTTTGGAACAAAAACTCATTATTTGACAAAAACTGCTGGGACAACTGGAAAACAGTATGGCAGAAACTAGGTATAGACTAACATCTCACACCATATATGAAGATAAGGTCAAAATGGGTACATGATTTGCATATAAAGGGTGATACCATAAGCAAATTAAGAAAACATGGTATAGTTTATCTGTCAGATTTATGGACAGAAGTAGAATTTAGGATCAGAGAAGATAAAGAGAGCAATTCAAAATGTAAAATAGGTAATGTTGATCATATAAATTTTTTTTTTTTTTAGGGCAATGGGGCTTAAGTGACTTGCCCAAGGTCACACAGCTAGTCAAGTGTCTGAGGCCGGATTTGAATTCAGGAACTCCTGAATCCAGGGCCGGCACTTTATCCACTGTGCCACCTAGCCGCCCAATCATATAAAATTAAAATGCTTCTACACAAACAAAACTAATGTAACCCGGATTATAAAGAAAGCAGAGGGGTAGCTAGATGGCGCAGTGGTTAAAGCACTGGCCCTGAATTCAGGAGTACCTGAGTTCAAATCCGGCCTCAGATACTTAACACTTACTAGCTGTCTGACCCTGGGCAAGTCACTTAACCCCCATTGCCTGCAAAAAACCAAAAAACCAAAAAAAAAACAAACAAAAAAAAGAAAGCAGAAAACTGGGAAAGAATTTCTGAAAAAGGCCTCATTTCTCAAATATATAGAGAGAATTGAGTCAAATTTATAAAAATACAAATCATTCCCCAATTGATAAATGGTCAAAGGATAGGAACAAGCAGTTTTCAGACAAAGAAATCAAATTATCTATAGTCATGTGAAAAATTACTCTAGATCACTACTGATCAGAGAAATGTAAATTAACACAACTCTGAGGTATCATCTCATACCTATTAGAGTGGAAAATGTAACAAAAAGGGAAATATTGTATGTTGGAGGGGATGTGGGAAAACTGGAATGCTAATCCACTGTTTGTGGAGTTGTGAAAAGATCTAACCATTCTGAAGAGTGATTTGGAATTATGCCCAGAGGGCTGTAAAACAGTGCATACCCTTTGATCCAGCAATACCACTGCTAGGTTCATATACCAAAGATATCCCCTAAAAGAGAAAGAGACCTATTTGTACAACAATATTTATAGCAGCTCTTTTTGTGGTGGCTAAGAATTAGAAATCAAAGGAATGCCCATCAATTAGGGAATGGCTAAACAAGCTGTGCTATATGATGGTGATGGATATTATTGTGCTATAAAAAATGACAAACAGGATGATTTCAGAAAGGCCTGGAAAGACTTGTATCAACTGATGTTTAGTGAAGTGAGCAGAACCAGGAGAATATATACATAGTGACAATACTATTGTTGGATGAAGAACCGTGAATGACTTAGCTACTCTCAGCAATGTAATGATCCAAGACAATCCCAAAAGACTAATAATGAAGCATACTTTCCACCTCCAAAGAAAGAACTAATATTGAGTGAACACAGACTGAAGCATGCTATTTTTCACTTTCTTTCATTTGTTTTCTTTTATTCAAGTTTTCTTATACAAAATGACTAATATGGTAATGTTTTATATAATTGTACATATATAACCTATATCTGCTTGTTGATTCAGGCAGTGGGCAGGTGAGGGAGGGAAGGAGGGATAGAATTTGGAACTCAAAACTTTAAATACAAATGTTTATTATTAATCTAAAAAAGACAATAATTGGGGCAGCTAGGTGGCGCAGTGGATAGAGCACTGGCCCTGCAGTCAGGAGTACCTGAGTTCAAATCCAGCCTCAGACACTTAACACTTACTAGCTGTGTGACCCTGGGCAAGTCACTTAACCCCAATTGCCTCACTAAAAAAAAAGACAATAATTTATTTCCTCTTTTTCCTGTGTTCATTCCTTCATTTTCTCTTTCTTGCTAGCTATAGCTAGCATTTCTAGGATTATGTTAAACAATAAAGAGAAATAAAGAGAAACAAAAAGGGGGGAAAGAACTAGCATTTATTAAACTACTATGTGCCAGACTGTGCTGAGCTTTTCAAATATTATCTCTTTTGATCTTTATAGCAGCCTTTTGAGATAGGTACCATTATGATCCCCATTTTACAATTGAGGAAACTCAGAGGTTAAGTGACTTGCCCAGGGTCACATAGCAAGTAAGTGTCTGGGGTTGGATTTAAACTTAGGAACTCCTGGCTCCGGGCCCAGTGCCTTTTCCATTGCACTACCTAGGGCATCCTTGCTTTACTCCCTATCTTACTGAAAAGGCTATGAATTTTCTCCATTAATTGTATCTTTTCTCTGGGTTTTTAGATAGATATTATTTACTATGCTAAGGAAAGGTACATTTATTCCTATGCTTATGTGTGTGTTTGTGTTTTAACAGAAATGGATAGATTTTGACAAAAAGCTTTTTCAGTATCTATTAATATAATTATGAGGTTTTGTTATTTACATTTCTTTTATGTAGTTTGTAATATTTTTCATCTTTCTTTTGTTGAACCAACCCTACGTTCCTGATTAAAATCCTATCTGTGTGATGGAATATTATTATGCTATAAGAAGTGATGCGCTGACTCCTATGCCAGCCACATCCCTCTTAGCAAAAGACCTCATCTTCTGCTTTACTGACAGAGTCTACTTTAAGGGTCCTTTTCCCTCCTGCTTTACATCTCAAAATTCCTTACATCATCCCCAATTCTCTCCTCATTTCCAGTCTCAGAGGAAGAAAAAGGAGGGGAAAAAGGTGTCCCTTTTCTTTGTCAAGGTCAGCCCCTTCTCTTTATAAACTCATTCCTTCCCATTTATCTGCAGAGCTTGTTCCTTTTTTTTTTTTTTTTTTGCTGGGCAATGAGGGTTAAGTGACTTGCCCAGGGTCACACAGCTAGTAAGTGTCAAGTGTCTGAGGCCGGATTTGAACTCAGGTACTCCTGACTCCAGGGCCGCTGCTCTATCCACTGTGCCACCTAGCTGCCCCAGAGCTTGTTCCTTTTGATCATTTTCTTTCTCATCTTCAATATCCCCTTATCATCTGGCTCCTTTGTTTTGTTGTTGTTGTTGTTTGTTTGTTTGTTTTTATTCTTCTGACTCCTCTGGCTATAGATATTTCTAGATTTTCTTCAACTTCAAAACAAAACACCTTTCACTTGACCATGCTATTCCTTGATGCCCTTTTTTCAACTTTATAACCCTAAGTCCTGAAGCACTGCCTTTCACATAGTAGGGGAAGGGAAGGGAATAAGCATTTATATAGAGCCTACTATGTGCTAGGCATAGTACCAAATGCTTTACAAACATTATCTTCTTTAATCATCACAACAACCGGAGGAGGTAGGTGCTATTAATCTCCCCCATTTTACAGTTCAGAAAACTGAGACAGACATAGGTCAGGTGACTTGCCCAGTAATAATAAGTATCTGAGGATAGATTTGAATTTAGGTCTTTCTGGATCCACACCCAGAACTCTATTCATTGCACCAACTAGCTTTGTGATGAAGAAGGTGATCACTCCTCAGAAGAGCCACCGGTATAATGGAAACAGACTGGGAGTCAGGAGTCCTGGGTGGTCTTACACCAAAGAGTGTGCTTGTAAATGTTTAACAGCCAGCTCTTTGGGGGAGGGATTAATATATGTATGTATAAGTATAAAAGTATAAGTATATGTATAAGTATGTGTATGTATATGTGTATATGTATAAATATATGTATATGTATGTGTATACATATATATACTCATATATATGTGTGTGTATAGATATATACATACATCTATACACATACTCTTTTAAGGCAACAATTATTAACATTTTCTCCATCACTTAAGTCTAGACAACCTTTAAAAGAATACATAAAGGTCTTTATTTGTGATGTGTGCCAGTTTCTGAGAGGTAAATGATGACACTGACAATTTGTTTTTGTTTTTTTTTTTGGTGAGGCAATTGGGGTTAAGTGACTTGCCCAGGGTCACACAGCTAGTAAGTGTCAAGTGTCTGAGGCCGGATTTGAACTCAGGTCCTCCTGACTCCAGGGCCGGTGCTCTATCCACTGCGCCACCTAGCTGCCCCAGACACTGACAATTTAACAGGCTTCCTTCCTAAGATCCTGTAGGAGCTGGCCAACACACTTCTGACTCAGAACCTTCATTTTTTCATCTGTAAAGTTAGAGGGTGGAACTAGATGATGTCTAAGGTCTCTTCCAGCTTACAGGCCTAATATGATGATAAATAACTGATAACTTGCAGCAGGAGGAGGCACCAAAGGGCAAGCAGGCCACAGAATGACCTAGAACAAACTCACTTTAGGAGAGCAAACCCAGGAAGAAAACTGGTCACTTTTGCTATAAGCACCCTTGGGCAGTAGAGGGCTCCAAATTCTCATTATCCTTCCCTAATTGGAAAACTAGAAGGAGATGGGGTGGGATAGGATGCATGTTCATCCTTTGTTGCCATTGTGTTAATGTCCTGGTCCAGTAGAATGTCCACCCTTATCTTCAATCTTGGTTTAATCTTGGTTGTGAGACTAGGGGAATGAATCACAGAAGAGAAAAATGGAGCCTCAGAAATGACTAGGGACCTACACAGGGTCCAAGGAAATTCTGGACTGGAAACCATTTCTGGCTTGGAAAATTTTCTGGCACCCCTCTCTTTACCCTCCACTAAATATCTCCTTATTTCTTTGGGGACTCACTAGCAGACAGAAGGGATATCTTCTCTCTTTAAGCCCCCTCTTTCCCGCTTTGTCTTCTCAGCAGAGGACCTTACCTCACACTTGATCAAAAAAAATCCATTCTAGAGTGAGCTCACTCCTTTCCTGAATTTTAGGCTGGTAGAAAAGGAGAGGCAGCCCAGGAGTTGAGAACAATGAACAAATACATAGAAGCAGGGAAGGGGACAGCATGCCATCCACCTGGGGAGAGGGGAAGGAAAAGTAGTAGGAACTCTAAGAATTTGGAAGGTAGAGAAAGTCAACTGTGGAAGAGCTTGAATGGTGGTAGTGTGCAGGATGGATTGGAGTGATCTGTTAAGTCCATGATATAGAAGGACCTGGCCCTTGGCAAAATCCTGGCAGAAAACTCCAGTGGGGGGCAGCTAGGTGGTGCAGTGGATAAAGTACTGGCCCTGGATTCAGGAGGACCTGAGTTCAAATCCGACCTCAGACACTTGACACTGACTAGCTGTGTGACCATGGGTAAGTCACTTAACCCTCATTACCCCACACAAAAAAAGAAAGTTACATTTAATGCTAAAAATGCAATCTTCTTGGATGTCCAGAGGCTTGCTAACAAATGTTAAATTCCTTGAAGGAAAGCAAAATATCAGTCAAGGAAGCTCTGTTTAGGGCAACTAGGTGGCACAGTGGATAAAGCACCAGCCTGGGATTCAGGAGGACCTGAGTTCAAATCTGACCTCAAACACTTGACACTCACTAGCTGTGTGACCCTGGGCAAGTCACTTAACCCCAATTGCCTCATCCCCCCCCGCCCCCCAAAAAGAAAACTCCAGTGGGTCTCGATCTCCTTCTTCCATCTCTGAGTGTCAGTTTTCAGGAAAGAAGCCTTTCTCCAGCCAGCTATAGTCACCAGCTGGCCCAGACTAACCAGAAATAAGAACCAGAATTCTGAAGGGAAGAGAAACAAGCAGGAAATCTTAACTGGAATAGAGGGTCCACATTTAGTTTTAAGAAGTCCATGAACTTGGATGGGAAAAATATCTATATCCATATCTATCTATTATCTATCTCTCTATCAAATATCTATCATCTCTATCATCTATCAAATATCTATGTATAATCTATCTCTATCATCTATCTATCTATAATCTATCATCTTTCTCTATCATCTATAAATCTATCATCTATCATCTCTATCATCTATCAACCATTTATCTATCATTGATCTATCTATACATCTATCTCTATTTATCATGTATCTATCATCTCCCTATCATCTATCTATTTATCTATCAACCATCTATCTATCTATCTATCTATCTTTTCCACTTCCAACTGAAATATTTTCCTTCAATTATTCAAAAATATTATTCTGGGGCAGCTAGGTGGTGCAGTGGATAGAGCACCAGCCCTGGAGTCAGGAGGACCTGAGTTCAAATCTGACCTCCGACACTTGACACTTACCAGCTGTGTGACCCTAGGCAAGTCACTTAACCCCAATTGCCTCACACACACACACACACACACACACACACACAATTTAAAAATATTATTCTAATAAGGAATTCATAGGCTTCATCAGATTGTCAAAAGGGGCCACGACATAAAAAAGGTTAAGAATCTCTGCTCTATAATGTAGAATTATGCCTAAAGGGCTTTAAACACTGCATACCCTTTGATCCAGCAATACCACTGCTAGGTATAAATCCCAAAGATATTCCAAAAAAGAGAAAAAGGCCTATTTTTACAAAAATATTTGTAGCAGCTCTTTTTTTTTTTAAGGCAATTGGGATTAAGTGACTTGCCCAAGGTCACACAGCTAGTAAGTGTTAAGTGTCTGAGGTCGGATTTGAACTCAGGTCCTCCTGAATCCAGGGCTGGTGCTCTATCCACTGCACCACCTAGCTGCCCCAGTAGCAGCTCTTTTTGTGGTGGCTAAGAATTGGAAATCAAATGAATGCCCATAAATTGGGGAATGAGAAGCTATGGTGTATGATTGTGATGGAATATTATTGTGCTATAAAAAAATGACCATTTCAGAAAGGTCCAGAAAGACTTAGATCAACTGATATATAGTGAAGTGAGCAGAACCAGGAGAACGTTGTGCACAGTGCCAGCACTATTGTTGGATGAAGAACTGTGAATGTCTTAACTAATCTCAGCAATACAATGATCCAAGACAATCCCAAAAGATTGATGATAAAGACTACTATCCACCTCCAAAGAAAGTACTGATATCGATTGAACATAGACTGAAGCATGCTATTTTTCACTTTCTTTCATTTTTTCTTTTATTTAAGTTTTCTTATACAAAATGACTAATATGGTATTATTTTATATAATTGTACATGTATAACCTATATCTTTTTTTTCTTTGCGTGGGGCAATGAGGGTTAAGTGACTTGCCTAGGGTCACACAGCTAGTAAGTGTCAAGTGTCTGAGGCTGTATTTGAACTCAGGTCCTCCTGAATCCAGGGCTGGTGCTTTATCCACTACACCACCTAGTTGCCCTATAACCTATATCTGATTGCTTATTGCTTCAGGGAGAGGAGAGGGGAGGGAAGGAAGAAGGGATAGAATTTGGAACTCAAAACTTTATTTTTTATTTTGTTTTTTTGTTTTTGTTTTTTTTGCAGGGCAATGAGGGTTAAGTGACTTGCCCAGGGTCACACAGCTAGTTAAGTGTCAAGTGTCTGAGGCTGGATTTGAACTGGATTTGAACTCAGGTCCTCCTGAATCCAAGGCCAGTGCTTTATCCACTGCATCATCTAGCTGCCCCAAAACTTTAAATAAAAATGTGAAAAAAAGAATCTCTGCTCTAGATTCAAAGATCTGAGTCCTGGAGGGTAGAATATCAAGGCAAAAAATGAGTCACCTGTGAGCTCCAGTGGTGGCTGAGGGGGAGAATATGGAAGTGTATCTCACCACCAACCACTTTTTAGCCACCCTCTAGAAAACCATAAAAACATGAAGCTAAAAAAAGTGTATTGGGGCAACTAAGTAGCTCAGTGGATAAAGCATAGGCCCTGGAATCAGGAGGTCCTAAGTTCAAATGTGGCCTCAGACACTTGACACTACCTGTGTGACCCTGGGCAAGTCACTTGACCCCAATTGCCTTACCCCACCCCCCCAAAAAAAAGAGTGTATTAGTGACCTAGGCTGACAATGTGAGTAAGTGGGAGAAAGTTAGACTTAGACCACTAAAAATCCTTCATAATTACCTCTTTTCCCTACTTGCCCCTTACCTGGAATGTCAAGAGTACAAGATTAGGCATTCTATGTATTCTTGGACAAGTCATTTTACTTTTCCTTATAAAATGTAAAATGAGAAGAATGATTGTAACTCCCATTTCTTTCTTTCCTCTTCAACTCCTGACCTCATACTATACTTTAACATACACATTGATACTTCCTGAAATACCCAAACTTCCAGGTTCTTCAGTTTACTCATTTCCCAAGACCTTCACCTCACCACAGCTACGTACAGAGGTGGTCAAACCCTTAAGCTTACCATCACCCACAAGTGTTACACTTTCTTGTTCATGAATTCTGAAATTCTTCTACATGATCATAAACTGTCATTCCACCTCTTCCTCTGCTTTGTAACCCTGAACCCTCTTCTTCATTCGATCCTGTTACCACCCCTCAGTTCTTTCCCAGGACATGACCCCTGTACTGGCTATGCTGTCCTCCGTTCCCTGTCATGACCCTTTGGTGAACCAATTCAACTCCTCGCTGTCCTCTTCTCTTGAGGCTCTTTCCCCCAATCCTATCCAAGATCTCACACTACCAAGCATCAGCCTTGAATTACTCTCACTATCAAGCACCTTCACTCCTACTCACCTGCTACTAAATTAAGCTGCAGAAAATCATGAATTGTGATTCCAGGGTCCACTACAATTTTGCTACCTAATCTAAATGACATGTCCAAGGTCACACAGATAGTAAGTGTCAAGTGTCTGAGGCCAGATTTGAACTCAGGTCCTCCTGAATCCAGGGCTGGTGCTTTATCCACTGTGCCACCTGGCTGTCTTCTCTTGCTGACATTTCAAAGGTACCATTGGAGCACTCAATTCCCCATCAATTATCCCTTTTGCTATATGACTAGTCTACCTTCTCTTCCCATCATATAGCTCTCGGATACCATCTTTTGCACCTGTTCTTCAGAATTCCTTGTTGGTTATTTGTTACAGCCTCCTTACACCCACTGCTTCATCTTTGTCTGTGTAACACTCATTTTTAGTCCTTTGGAGTCAGCTATATCGTGTGCCATGATGCTACCCTATAGCAATACCAGTCTATATTAGTATTGAAAAGACGGACCTTTGCTGTCATGGGAAGCTTGTCGAGTAGCCTGGCAACATCCTTGACCATTCTCCTTCTGTTCAACTCTGGACCCTACTTGTGAAGCTGTACTGTCCAATTTAGCTACTTTTAGACAGGCTCGGTAGGGTGTTCACCCAAATGCATGTTGAAGTCTGGATGGCAGACATGTTTTATCCACTTAACCTTTCCTCTGTGTGTGGACAGATCAAACTCTTTTGAGTGATTACAGATCTCTTCCAGAAGCCTCTAAAATGTGCTAGGTCTTCATGTACATGTCATCTACTTACATGAACATCTGGAGGACCTCATCATCCACAGGGAATCCCTCTTTAACCTAGACTTCACTGGGTTTCTTCTAGCATGGTGGTATTCATCACAATGGCCTTTGCCTTTGGTGAGTATACCTGTCCCAGTTTTATGGCTTCTCTTATGTTTATTATCAGAGGGTCTTTGAAAAGAGTTATTTTTGTTTTATCTCCCATCTTGAATGATTTTGATCTATGAATGGGAGGTGCGTATTGTAAGAGCCTGTTGAGGTGGTGTCAAACTTTTTGGAATCAATCTCTCAATGGCCTCAAAATTATAATATCTCTAACACAAATTTCCTTTGTGCATATTTTTTCTAGTCCTAGGATTCTTCTCATCTTTGTCTTTTTATGTGCAGTATTCCCTTTCTTCTTTTAGTATATTAGGGTCTGAGATACTTGATGGTTCCACTATCTATTGATTAAGTAGTTTGTTATGGAAACACTGATGGAGCTGATCCATTTTTTTATCAATAGATAGATATTACAATTTTGAATCCATTGAGAGATTGATTCCGAAGACAGATGAAAGATACCAATTGGGGAAAATATCACAGATGATATTATTATTAGTAATCATAAAAGTATTTTATTATTTTTTAGTTACATGTAGAGATAGTTTTCAACATTTGTTCTCGTAAGATTTCTGGTTCCCAATTTTTCTCCCTCCCTCCCTCCCTTCCCTCTCCCCTCCCCAAGACAGCAAGCAATCTGATATGGTATATATTACAATCACATTAAACATATTTCTGCATTAATTATGTTGTGAAAGAAGAATCAGAACAAAAGGGAAAAACCTCAAAAAACAAATTTTTAAAAAGTAGAAACAGTATGGTTCAATCTGCATCCAGATTCCACAGTTCCTTTTTCTGGATATGGAGAGCATTTTCCATCATGAGTCCCTTGGAATTATCTTAGACCATTGTTTTGCTCTGAGAAGAGTCAAGTCTATCACAGTTGATCATCACACAATGTTGTTGAAACTTATATACAATGTTCTCCTGGTTCTGCTCCTCTCACTCAGCATCAATTCATGTAAGTCCTTCCAGGTTTCTCTGAAATCCACCTGCTTATCATTTCTTACAGCACAATAGTATTCCATTACATTCATATACCACAGTTTGTTCAGTCATGCCCCAATTGATGGGCATCCCTTCAGTTTCCAATTCCTTGCCACCACAAAAAGAGCAGCTATAAATATTTTTGTACATGTGGGTCCTTTTCCCTTTTTTATGATCTCTTTGGGAAAAAGACCTAATAGTGGTATTGCTGGGTCAAAAGGTATGCACATGTAAGAAGCGATGAGCAGGAGGAGTTCAGAGAAACCTGGAGGGTGGGCTGATGATGAGTGAGATGAGCAGAACCAGAAGAACATTGTACACAGTATCATCAGCATTGTGTGTTGATCTACTGTGATGGACTATATTCTTCTCACCAATTCAATGGTACAGAAGAGTTCCAGGGAACTCATGATAGAAGAGGATCTCCAAATCCAGGAAAAAAAAAAAGAACTGTGGAGTATAGATGCTGAATGAACCATACTATTTCTTTTGTTTTTGGTGCTGTTGTTGTTCTATTTTGAGGTTTTTCATCATTGCTCTGATTTTTCTCTTATAACATGACTAATGCAGAAATATGTTTAATGTTATTATGTGTGTATATATATATATAACCTGTATCAGATTACCTGCTGTCTAGGGGAGGGGGGAGGGAGAAAAATCTGAAATTGGAAAGCTTGTATAAACAAAAGTTTTTTTTTGTTGTTTTTTTTTTGTTTTTAGTGAGGCATTTGGGGCTAAGTGACTTGCCCAGGGTCACACAGCTAGTAAGTGTCAAGTGTCTCAGGCCGGATTTGAACTCAGGTACTCCTGAATCCAGGGCCGGTGCTCTATCCACTGTGCCACCTAGCTGCCCCAAACAAAAGTTGAGAACTATCTTTACAAGTAACGGGGAAGGGGCAGCTAGATGGTGCAGTGGATAGAACACCAGCCCTGGATTCAGGAGTACCTGAGTTCAAATCCAGCCTCAGACACTTAACACTTACTAGCTGTGTGACCCTGGGCAAGTTGCTTAACCCCAATTGCCTCACAGAAAAAAAAAAGTAACAGGGGAAAAAAAATACTTTATTAATTAAAAAAAAAAGGTATGCACAGCTTTATAGCCCTTTGGGTATAGTTCCAAAATGCTCTCCAGAATGGTTGGATCAGTTCACAGCTTCACCAACAATGCATTGGTGTTCCAGTTTTCCCACAGCTTCTCTAACATTTATTATTTTCCTTTTTTGTCATATTAGCCCATCTGATAGGTGTCAGGTGGTACCTCAGAGTTGTTTTAATTTGCATTTCTCTAATCAGTAGTGATTTAGAGCATTTTTTCATATGGCAATAGATAGCTTTGATTTCTTCGTCAGAAAACTGCCTGTTCCTATCCTTTGACCATTTCTCAATTGGGGAATGACTTGGATTCTTATAAATTTGATTTAGTTCCTGATATATTTTAGAAATGAGGCCTTTATCAGAAATGCTGGCTGTAAAAATTGTTTCCCAGCTTTCTGCCTCCCTTCTAATTTTGGCTGCATTACTTCTCTTTGTACAAAAACCTTTTAATTTAATGTAATCAAAATCATCCATTTTGCATTTCATAATATTCTCTATCTCTTGTTTGGTCATAAATTGTTCTCTCCATAGTTCTGAGAGGTAAACTCTTCCTCCCTTTCCTATTTTACCTATGGTATCACCTTTTATGTCTAAATCATGTAGATAGTATTTTAAAAAGTGTTAAAATGGGGGCGGGGGGCAGCTGGGTGGTGCAGTGGGTAAAGCACCGGCCCTGGATTCAGGAGGACCTGAGATCAGATTTGAACTCAGGTCCGTCCTGAATCCAGGCCAGTTTTTTTAACCACTTGGATTCCCTTTCCTTAAAGAAGCTTCAGATATTCCTGTTTGTGACTGATATTGTGCTGATCGCATCAAGCCCTGGAACATGGCAAAGCTTCCTAAATGAGATCTATTATTACTTATTTTCCTCTCCTGACTCTGCTTCTGACTCTGGACTTCACCATCATTCCTCAGCTTCCTTATCACCGTGGAAATTCATACAGTACCTGTGGGCTCCTCATCTTGGCTGCCACCTTCTCACCCTAGAAAAGCCTAAGACAGTCATCTGTCCTTCCTTTTCTTCCTTTTTTTCTGTCTCTGCACCATTCCCTTCATTCAGTACTTGCCACTCCCTAACTCCCCACTTTCCAGCTCCCATTTATGTATTGTCTTTCCCCATTAGAATGTAAACTTCTTGAGGCCAGAGATCACTTTTCTTTCTGTCTATATTTGTATTAGGTGATAAGTAGAGTGCCTGGAACTGTGAAAAATAACTAGTACAAAATAAATGCTTGTCAGCTTGACTCTGAAGAGTTTGGTTGGCCTAACAATCCATGTAGGAAAAATCAAATAGATAACTCTTTGGCATATAGCTTTAAAGCTGAAAGGGACCTTAGAGATCACCCAGTCTAAATCCCCCTTTGTACAGATAAGAAAACTGAGGCCCAGAAAGATTAAATGATTTGCCCAAGGTCACACAAGTAGCAAGTGGCAGAGCTAGGGTTCAAATCCAAGTCCAATTCCATTTCCTTTGTATCAATGTGCTTCCCTAAGAATGGCTATTGTCCAAGTCAATCTATGATATTGAGGTAAACATCCTGTTGCCTCTCAATTAGTACATATATCTTAGAAAAACAGGGCAGGTGAACAATGAGCTGCACTTGAATTGGAGATTCAACTGAATATTCAGTTTATTCAATTGAATCTGAGAAAAACAGTGAACTTAATTGTATGTGGGAAATTATGCATCACTCTCAATGATTCTGAGCTGCCCATCTTCTTTTCTTTTTTAACAATGGTAATGCTAATACAAGTAGAAAAACTTTGAATAAACTATAAATTTATCTTAGTGTATATATATATATATATATATACATGTATATACATATACACATATACATACATATACATACACACACACACATATATATAGAAAAGAGAATTGTAGAGACCTGCAGTTTCATGTACAATCCTCTTTATCTATTTGACCATGTATATGCCCATTCTGTTTGGTGTCTGTTAAGAATTGTTAGAAACGCAGCTAACAACTCAAATAGTATTGCACAGCTCTAGTGTTAGCAGCTCTAATGTTGCTAGCAGGTTGCAGTTCAAAGAATCCAAGCAAGCAGCAGCTGGTAGGTGAAGGCTTCTTTATTCATCTTCAGGAAGATGGGCAATCTGCTGAATGTGCTGGAGAGTGAGAGTACACTGAAGTGAGGTCTCTCAACTCTATTTATCCCCCCCTCTGACCAGTCAGATTGCAGCATTTTACAAGTCCTTATTTACATACTTTTCCCCTTTCTACATACAGCATAATAATAACAACCAATCAGATTGTACCAAGTAGACCAATCACAGTGCTAGAAACTAGTCAGGTGGTACCAGTCGACCAATCAGATTCCCCACTAAAACAGTGCTTGTGTAAAAGTAACCTGTTAAAACAAAATAAAACTCTATTAGGGGCTTGAGCTCTGAGTCACATGGGGATCACCTCGGGTCCCTCCATAAGGATATAACAGTCATCGTTCAAATTACACTCCTCTGGATCTGTTTGAGGACAAAGGTCTCAGTCCCCCTCCTTCCCCTCCAGCAAACAAAATCACATGGTTCTAGGAGCCCTGAGCTGGTCCCAATTAGGTCCTCTCCTGGGCTAAGGGCAGATTGAAGAAATGTCCCTGTGTCACCTCCCCATTGGCTAAGAACCCAAAGAATAATTATGGAAATTAGGGTTAGAAATACTGCATTCTGGTTAGCTAGTTTTTTGCATGTAGATTGTAACCCTTGAGTAATTGACCAATGATGAAAAAGGGGAGGGTCCATTCACATGAGGGACCAAGGGTTAAAACAGGGCCTTGGAGCCCGTATTCTTTGTACTCACCAGCTGCACACTGGGTGACCATTCCCCAGAGAATGAATGACAATAAATGAGCCTTTGACACATCACCGCCACTGAGTTCCAGAGAATTATTGAGCAGGAGTCATTTTCCTTTCATAAATGAAAAGGAGTTGGTCAGTCTTATAGTGAGAATAGAGGATGACAGCCACAGGGCTGAACTGGTACCCTAGGAATGTCAAAAAAGCCTAGCAGAAGCTCTACAGCATGTTGGGGCTGAAATCTGGTATGAAAGATGTGTGGGATGACATAGACAACGAAGAGCTGCGCAGGATGAGGCAAGCCTAGGGGGGGATTCAGGCGGGACCAATGGGGAGATCATGTATACACTGACATAATGACATGTATTCCTTATCCAACTTCTTGCAGTAGTCTTATATCCATAATGCATCTTTACATTACCCTTTGGATTATCCACCATTTGAATTTTTATAAGAATATTGTATTCCACAATTGGCAACTGCCCAGCATCACTGGAGGCATGTGTGAATATTCAAAGGACCCATGATTTCATTGCAGCAGGTGTGGGAGGTCTTTTCCTCAGCTTAGCTCCTCTGGGACTTTGGGGCCCTAAAGCTTATGAAATTGGTTTTAAAATTCCACTTTCCAGATAATATTGGCTGAAAAAAATAACTTAATTCCCTAGTAGGGGCTAAAGGAGGGTCCATCTCCTATTATTAGAAAAGCAAAGCTGGGGTGGGGGCGCTGGTAGATCATGTTTGGGAGGCAGTTACACCACACAGGCCATATAAGGTATTTCTAGTCTCTGTAAATGCCTCAGTGACACTGGCCACTTCTTTGCACTCATTCTTCATTGGCTACCCCTGGATTACCAACCTGGCTTGGCAGGAGGGAGACTTGGCCAGGTGGGGTTCCTGGTGTTGTCCTGGGAACTACAGGACAGTAGGAGCAAAGAGTTTTCATGTAGGCTAGGCTCCCAGGATGTAAGAAATCTCTATGTCTCCCAATCCCTTCTTGTTCTCACTCTATTCTCTAGGCAGAGCAGGAGAAAAAAAAAAAACAACCTTCTCTCTGACTTTGATGGATCTACAGGGAAAAAAATAGTTGAAAGCCATACAACTTAATTGTTTTTTTCAAATTGAGAGAAATATGAAATATTTTCTTCATCTACTTTTAAGTTTAGGAAAAAAGAAAATTAATTTATTAGAAAATACTGAAGTTCAATATTGACTGGTTAAGAAAAAAGTGAATTTCTTTTTTGAGGTTTTTCCTTTTTGCTCTGATTCTTCTTTCACAGCATGACTAATGCAGAAATATGTTTAATGTGATTGTACATATGTAACCTATATCAGATTGCTTCCTGTCTTGGGGAAGGGGGAGGGAGGGAGAAACATTTGAAACTAGAAATCTTATAAAAACAAATGTTGGGGGCAGCTAGATGGCGCAGTGGTTAAAGCGCTGGCCCTGGATTCAGGAGTACCTGAGTTCAAATCCAGCCTCAGACACTTGACACTTACTAGCTGTGTGACCCTGGGCAAGTCACTTAACCCCCGTTGCCTTGCAAAAAACCAAAAAACCCAAAAAAACCCAAATGTTGATTGAGTGTTGATCTATTGTGATGGACTATATTCTTCTCACCAATGCAATGGTACAGAAGAGTTCCAGGGAACTCATGATAGAAGAGGATCTCCGAGGGCAGCTAGATGGCGCAGTGGATAGAGCACCGGTCCTGGAGTCAGGAGTACCTGAGTTCAAATCTGGTCTCAGACATTTAACACTTATTAGCTGTGTGACCCTGGGCAAGTCACTTAACCCCAATTGCCTCACTAAAAAAAAAAAAAGAAGAGGATCTCCAAATCCAAGAAAAAAAAAACTGTATAGATGCTGAATGAACCATACTATTTCTTTTGTTTTTGGTGCTGTTGTTTTTTCTATTTTGAGGTTTTTCATCATTGCTCTGATTTTTCTCTTATAACATGACTAATGCAGAAATAGGATTAATGTTATTATGTGTGTATATATATATATGTGTGTATACATATATACACACACACACACACACACACACACACACACACATATATATATATATATATAACCTATATCAGATTACCTGCTGTCTAGGGGAAGGGGGGAGGGAGGGGGGGGGAGGGAGAAAAATCTGAAATTGGAAAGCTTATATAAACAAAAGTTGAGAACTATCTTTACATGTAATGGGAAAAAAATAAAATACTTTATTAATTAAAAAAATGTTGAAAACTATCTCTACATGTAACTAGAAAATAATAAAATACTTTTATTTAAAAAAAAGAAAAAAGGGAATTAACATGATTAATATGGATATATGTTTAACATAGTACATCCTTCATTCTCGAAGAGGACTATAACATATAGCAGGATGACTGGAGATGGCCCTGGATGTTTCAGGGTCACACAGCTAGTAAGTGTCTGAGGTGAGATTTGAACTCAGGTCCTCCCAACTTTAGGGCCAGTGTACCACCTAGCTGCCCCTATGATTATGCATATATAACCTATACTGAATTGGTTGCTGTCTTGCGGGAGGAGGAGGGAAGGGAGAGGGAGAAAAATTTGGAACTCAAAATCTTATAAAAACGAATGTTTAAAACTATCTGTCATGGGGCCCAGAGTACCCCAGAACTTCTCTGGGGCACATCAAGGAATCTTCTTGAGAAAACTAAACCAGAGGACAGATATGCCTAGAAAGATAAGCGGAACCAGTTTGGATTGAGCTAGCTTCGGGCCTCCACCCTTCTTCATTCTGGTCTCCCTTAACCCTGGGGAGATAAATTTGGGTGTGGCTACTGCCTTTGTGTCCTGAAGAGAGAGATGGCTTGAGAGATCTGTAGCTACCCCTCACCCAATTCCCCTAGCTACCACCAGTAGGGGACGGTCCTCCCTCACTAAAGGAACTTTCTACAGTCAAATGGTTACCCCCACCCCCATCAGTTCTCTATAAAAGTACCTGCCATTCTCCTGCTCGAGGAGATTGGTATCTTAGAGCCACATGCTTTGTGCCATGCCTCTCTCCCCAGGAGAAGTCCAAGGATTTCTCTTGGTTTCCCTTTCCCTTCCCTTCCTCAGCCCTGAATAAACTACTATCTTATTCTAACTGCTTTTGTGTGCAAGAGGGTGTAATTCTTTAAAGAGAAATTCCTAAGAACCCCTAACCCAAACCCTGTACCCCATTTCCCCCATAACATATCTTTCCATGTAACTGGGGAAAAATAAAATACTGCTAAGATTTTTTTAAAAAGGAAAAAAAAGGTGAATGAAGAAGATGAAGAAACACGAGAAAAAGAGAAAGACAAAAACCGATACAGGAAAAACAGCTAAAAGGAACATGTACTCACAGAGACAAACACAGACGATAAGTGACATTTATATAGTGCATTAACAGTTATTAACATCTCATTTGACCCTAAGATCCCTGAGAGGCAGGAATCATTTTATAGACAAGAGAAACTGAAGTGCAGAGACGTTCAATAAACTTCCTACAGGTTATGCTGCTGCGATGAAGAGCCCAAATTTGAACCTCCATCTTCTAACTAGAAATCTAGGGCTCTTTCCACTACCCCCACTGTGTCTCAGGCAGAGAGGGACACAAAGACAAAAGGTTATATAGAGCAATGTATAAAACAGACAGAAATGCATCAAAAGAGATTCAGGGAGCTGAGACACATAGGCAGAGAAAGATGCAGAAACAGAAAGGCAATCATTTGGGAAGCTGCCACTGTAGTTGTGTTTTAGTAGTCATAGGCTTAAGTGGTCTCATCTTCCCCTAAACTGGATGAAATTAAATGGAGAGTCAGATCTGGGCTTCTGCTCCATTTAGGCCTCTGCTCTCTCTCTCTTTCTCCCTCTTTCTCTCTCTCTCTCTCTCCTCTCTCTCTCTCTCTCTCTCTCTCACACACACACACTCACACACTCACACACACATACACACGCACACCTTGTAGACGCAGCAGTTTTCCGTTCAGTCGTTTTTCAATCATGTCTGACACCGTGACCCCATTTGGGTTTTCTTGGCAAACATACTGGAGTGGCTTGTCATTTCCTTCTCCAGCTCATTTTACGGATGAGGAAACTGAGGCAAGCATGGTAAAGTGGCTTGCTCGGGGTCATACAGCTAGGAAGCATCTGAAGCCAGATTTGAATTTAGGTCTTCCTGAATCCAGGACTGACGTTCTATTCCGCTGCATCACTTAGCCGCCCTAGGATAGCAGTATGAACTGGCTAACACCTGACAAAGTGGTTTCTCTTCAGCCTGGGGTCGTCGAGGGTCACCATTTCCACTCAGGATTCCCTAACAGATCAATCTGCCTTAATGGATAGAGAAGAGGAGTGGGGGCCAGGAAGCCAAAGTTCTCATCCTGGCTCTGGGCCGAGGTGAGATTTGAACTCAGGTCCTCCTGGCTCTGGGCTGAGGCTAGACATGCCAGTTCAGGCTGCTGTGAGAGAGGTTTCTGAAATGTCTAAAATGTGAGACGAAAGGAGCAAAGCAGAGCCCCCATAATGGAGGGGAAACCAGGAAGTGAATCTCAGCCTCATGAGAACAGGCGATGTGGAGAGGGCCTGGGTCCTTGCTTGTGACTAGGAGTAAGAGCTCCCTCTTCCTTCTCTCAGAACCCTGCTGGCATTTCCTGGGGCAGCTCTCCATCACTTCTTCCTTTTATTATTATTATTTTTTGCGGGGCAATTAGGGTTAAATGACTTGCCCAGGGTCACACAGCTAGTGTCAAGTGTCTGAGGTTGGATTTGAACTCAGGTCCTCCTGATTCAGGGCCAGTGCTCTATCCACTGCGCCACCTAGCGGCCCCTCTTTCATCACTTCTACTGTTACTTCCTTCTCTTCCTCCCATTCCCCAAGGCAATTCTTTCCCTCCTCCCCTTTAGCCCCAAAGTAGAGTGGGGCAGCCCAGAGTGGGGCATGACTCTGTGGATGCCTCCAGACTCTGGCTCTGTCCTGGGCATCTTGCCATGGCAATCGCCTTGTCCCGCGCTGCAGGATTCTGTCCACTGGAGGGACCTCTTGGATTGCAATAAGATCTTGTTTGGTCACTGGGGATTCTCTGGAATCCTGCTGGACATCAGGCCCAGCCACCAGCAACAGTCAGTAGGACTAAAGAGGAAGGGGTTTCGAGGTTAGTGAAGACAGGTTTGGTAGCTGTCAGGTTTGCATTCAGGTGCTCTCTGGTTCCTGCAGCTGGGAGGGGTTTCTATTCTACTAGTTTCCTCCCGGGAAATGGCTGGTGGGGGGGTCCTTAGGTATTCCTCTTTAAAGAATTACACCCTCTGGCACCCAAGCCAATTAGAATAAAAGTCTTTATTTCAGGCGCTAGAGAAAGTTGACTAAGAGAGAAGTCAAGGACTTCTCTGGAGGGAGAAAATGGCTTAGAGATCACATGATTCTCTGAGCCGCATTTCTCCTCAAATAGAAGAAAGGCCTGAGCTTTTATAGATGGTAGATGGGGTGACCATATAACTGGAAAGTTCCCTTTGAGGGTGGGGGAAGCTGGAATGAGAGGAGGTGTTCTGACTTCTGGTGCTATCTCTGTCCCTTGGCGCCGATCAGGCAGCAGCCAGGCCTTATGGGCTTAACTCCCTTGCTTCTCAAGGTGTGTCTGTCCTTCAGTTTAACTGGCCAATTTAAACTTTAATAGTACCAAATTCCTTGCTATGTCCCAACCCTACAACAGCTTCTTCTGATGAAAATCACAGATCCAACAAACCCAGTCTAGCTGAAGTGCCAGGAATAACTGCCTATTAGGAATCCCTCGACTAGCCTGCTAAGGGGCTAGCGGTCACTCTGCCAAGATCCTCCATTGAGGCCTGTCAGTTGCCCCTTCTCTTCCCTAACTTGGGGACTACAGGATCTAGGAAGGTTGATAGTTGTTCAACCAGCCTCCCTAGTATGAGCCTTATCTAGACAAAATAGACAGCAGCCTACTGGCCTGATATTTGGGCCTCCTGGGAAAGCCTGGCCAGTCCCTCCCTCCAGATCCTTCTCCCACCTCGTCAATGGTGCCTGTGGAGTGAGAGGTTCTGTCTCTTACAGGATCTGGCTCAAAGCACAATCCCAGTGACTGATATATACCCAGCCAAGGAACAGTCTGCAAAGGAAATCATCTTTGTCAGCAAGCATTTAGTAGGTACCTACTGTATGCCAAGGATTGTACCAAGTTGGGCATGCAAAAAAAAAAATAAAGGTAAAAACCAGTCATATCTCTATATAACCTATATCAGATTACCTGCTGTCTAGGGGAGGGAGGGAGAAAAATCTGAAATTGTAAAGCTTGTATAAACAAAAGTTGAGAACTATCTTTACATGTAATGGAAAAAAAATAAAATACTTTATTAATTAAAAAAAAAAACAAAAAAAAACAGTCATGTCTCACTGAGGACTAAAATGCAAAGTGCAGCTGCTTCTCCTGAAATTAGGACTGTCCAAGAAAGTGGTCATGGTAGTAGGCCTAAGTGATGTTTCTGGTACCAGGTGTGAGAGAGGAGCCTGTATGATTCCTAGGAGCCAGGGGAGGGAGAATGAGACCTTGGCGACTTCAGCAGTGGTCAAATGAATGGAAAGGGTGTAGTCAGACCTGTTCTCAGCTTAGCCACTTACTGTTTAACCTATTCCAAATTGTAACCTGTGAGCCTCAGTTTTCTTATCTGTGAAGTAAAAATGTTTGTGCCCCTTACCTTAGGAGAATCAAATAAGAGTAATGTATGTGATGCATTTTGTAAATGCCAAAACCTACATAAATGTTATTTATTATTGTTTTTGTTGTTATTATTCACTGACAGTTCATCAAAGGCTCACCACCCTACAGTGGGTTCTTCATGGTTCCTACCACGGTTATTTCCCTGCCTTGGTCTTTCTATGATTCTCCTTTTAGAGAACCCCTTCCCTATATATACCCAAGCCTTTCCACTTCATCTTCCACCAGCATCCTGCTCAGGCCTCGGGTCATTACCCAGCTGCTGTAGTCCCCAGAGCTCATCTCTGCAGACCAAGCTAGGCCTCTTTTCTTCCCTTTCCTGAAACAAGGCTGTGCTCTGCTCAACAGAGCATGAAGGCGTGCCCCCCCAAGGGAAAGTAGGGGATGCTGCTGCAAAAATGTGGAGTTTTAAATTATGGAGAAGCTCTCTGTAGCCCCCACCCCTGTTCATGGGCAGCTCCAGGGGCCTCAATAAATAATTCACACCCTAAACCAGGCCTGTCTACCGGTAGTGAGTATAGTTAAAGTAGGTCAAGAATCTTCCTCCTCCTCCCCCCCCCCAAAAGGGTGGGAGCTTAGTTCTCTCTCCTCCCCCCACTGAGGGGAAGGTCTCCTAGATGAGATCTCCCCTAGCTCATCTGGCTGAGGATTATAAGTACAGTTATACCTTCCCCATCAAGGTTTCAATATCACTCGGGTCAGCATAAAAAATTAAATGGGAATTTGGGGGGAGTTTTGCAGAAGCTGCAGATGACATAGAAAAAGTTTAGAAACTCAGAAATGCATAAAATATATGTATAATGTTGACGTTTTCTCTTTTAATACCATAATAATTCAGACTTCTCTGATACAAAGGGAGAATCAAAAAATTTCACGTGTTTTTCCAGATCTCAGGGGCACTGCCCCCCTAACTCCATGATGTGGAAAGAATAACTGTACAGTGAGCTGTAGTGTGGGGGTTGGGGCTTTAGCGCCTCTTCTCATTTTGGGGGATGGTACCACTGCTAGACTGTCTCCCAGTTTACGGAAAGCATTTGGTAATCCAATTTGTCCCTAAGTGTTGGTTGACTAAGGGTATCTTGTTGGGTGGTGTCATCTGAAGGTCCCTTGCTCAAAAGTCTTTCTCACAGCCTGTGTACTTGAACCATCATGGTTCCATTATCATTCCTTGGGGCTTTCCCCCCCCCCCAGAGTCCAGAGTTAAGATGCTATTAACAGTCATCATCTTCACTGGTGGTTAAGGTATTCATAGGAAACTGTGAGAAGGAAGGGAAAACAAAACTAAGACTGGATGGTCTGTTCCCTGTCAGGCCTTAGGGGAGTGGGCTTTTCATCTGGGAGATTCAGACTGCGAAGGATGGGGCCTTAGGGAGAATAAAAATGTTCTGTGGGAAAAACAAACAAATAAATGTTCCGTGTGAGTGACTCAATGAATCAACGATGTCCACCCTGTCCAACCCATGGACTCTGTCTTCATCTCCTATTACAGGCATAACTGGCCAGGCAGCTCAGACGGCAGTAAGAAATCAAATGGGTTGTTTTTGTCAAAAGCGTCAGGTCAGAATCTGCTTTCAGCCTTCTGTAACTTTTCCCTATGTATGTCACTGTGTTCTTCCCACTCCTCAGTTTTAGATGTTCAAGCCCTCAGGCCTTCTTCCCAGTCAATACCTGCAAGTGTAAGTAACTGAAAAATCCTTCTGGATGTTATGGAGGGGCCTGGGGTGGGTGGGTGGGTGTTATATCTATGTGAAACACCTTTGGGGAAGAGTGTAAAGATGTTAAAAAGTTACTAAGTCCCTGATACATCTTCCAGAGGTATTTGCATTTCCAGCCATCTCAGGTAGCGTCAAATTTCTCTCCCCTGTGAAAGGAATTATAAACTTTGAGAGTATAGGTGATGGGGGTAGCTAGGTGGCACAGTGGATAAAGCTCTGGATTCCGGAGGACCTGAGTTCAAATCCGGCCTCAAACACTTGACACTGTGTGATCCTAGGGAAGTCACTTAACCCTCATTGCCGCCCCCCCCCCCAAAAAAAAGAGTATAGGTGATGCAGGGGAGACAGGACTTCCAACCCTCAAGCTTGGACAATCCATAAGGCCACCTGTAAAATCAAGATGTCCCTCATAGCCACTTGAGATATCAGTGAAAAGTCTTCTTATAAGGTTCTAAAGGGACTTGGGAAAGGCAGGTGGAAAGAGGTAGCCAGAACATTTGTCTCTCTTCTTCTTCCAGAGGTGAGAGAGCACGGTGAGGTCTCTGCAGAGAGCCCCGCCTCCCAACCTCCCAGGAAGGATTCAACCAATCTAGCCATAACTTTAGCAAAAGCTGGATAAAGGTAAAGAGAAGCCAGTCCCCCTCTAGAAGATATTCTAGAGGAGAAACTCTCCTATATAGGTATAGGGAGACACTACTGGTGAGACAAAAGGAGAAAGTAGAAAGAAGGAAAAGATAATATCCATAGTTCCTACCATACAGAGTGATCAGGAGCAACTGAGATCAAGTTTGTGAAATTTATAAAGGGTAGCAGAAAGTTGAATTTGGACTCACTGGGTTCAACTCCTGGCCTGTAATATGGGCAAAGTCAATTACTTCCTCTATGCCTCAATCTTTTTTTTTTTTTAGTGAGGCAATTGGGGTTAAGTGACTTGCCCAGGGTCACACAGCTAGTAAGTATTAAGTGTCTGAGGCCACATTTGAACTCAGGTCCTCCTGATTCCAGGGCCGGTGCTCTATCCACTGCGCCACCTAGCTGCCCCCTCAATTTCTTAATATAGAGGATAGACTAGATGGATTTAATTACAGCTCTAAATTAATTGGACTATGGTCCTAAATAACAACCATAATTAAGAAAGTGACATCAAATCAGAGATAAAAATATATTCCATAAGTCTCCAAAGAGGAAGGAACCCTCCCCCTACTTTTTGTTTTTACTAACCCGAATCAAAACAAATAAGAAATAAAACAAAACCCCATTTTTCCTATTTAGAGTTGTACAGGATTTTATAGAATATACCTTTAACCAACTTATTTTATGGGTAAGTAAACAGAAGCCTGACTAAAGAGGTGAAAGACTTTCCCAACTTCCCACAGATATTAAGGGGTAGAGCTGGGTTTGTTGGTTTTGTTTTGTTTTGTTTTTTGCAGGGCAATGGGGGTTAAGTGACTTGCCCAGGGTCACACAGCTAGTAAGTGTCAAGTGTCTGAGGCCAGATTTGAACTCAGGTACTCCTGAATCCAGGGCTGGTGCTTTATCCACTGCGCCCCCTAGAGCTGGGTTTTAAGGCCATCTTCTAAGAACTTGGTGTGGTAGATTTTGGGGTATGCTTTCTGACATTTTAAGGAGAATTACTTGCTGAGTCTGAATCTGTAGGAGTGCAGAGTGGAAAGAGCATTGAATTAACTAAGGCCATGTCACAGCCTCTCATAGCATTTCTAGTTTCAACCAACCAGCCAGCATTTATTAAGCTCCTACTGTTTGTGTGAGGACACAAAGTCAAAAATGAACTATGTTCCCATCCAGCCCTTGACGCTGGCAATTCTAACCCCCGACCATGACAGTCACTCTGCCTAAATATGTTACGTGTGGCCTTTGAGTATCAAGGCAGAATATGGTGTGGGAAAAAGAGAAGCAACAATTTATGCCAGTGGAGAAATGGGGGCTGCTGACCATCCCTAAGCATCTCTATACAGCCCATGCTGACTTAGAAAGCCACATGTTAACATGATTACATTTTACTGTATGCTTATTTATCTTGGTCTATCTCTCAATTACCTTTTCATCTGTTTCTTTGCAATGTTCCAATTTAAGTGAACTGAGTCTTTTCCCCTTCCCTTCACCCTCGAGGACAGTCTCATCCTGGATGGTAGTTTGTACTCCAGGAGGCAAAGAAAGAGGTCAGAGACCAGAGCAGTCACCTTGGATGATAACTTTATTTCGCATTTCATATATTATCCAGTTTCACATTCTCATAGGATCAGCAATGGTAACAGCAACCTATTCTCCAAAGTCTGAATACAAGCGAGACGGCTGTAGGTAATAGGTAAAAGCACTTCAGGACCAAGCAGTAATATGACATATGCTCACAAAAACAAAATGAAATTGCACAATTTTTTTTCCTGCATTTTTTTTAAACTAATGCCTGACAAAAACGGTTATCACTGAAGAATAGAATCTCCTTTCTTCGAGCTTCAAACTAAACATGAACTTATCTGACAGGGCTAACCATTTCTCTTTATTAATTGCACACAAACACACACACGAAATCCTTTATGATGCATAAATATAGCCTTGTTACACATGGTACAAAAATACTTGCACTTTTTTGGTTGTTTGGAAGTTCAGAAAGGAGGACAGCAACTGACAAGGCAGGGAAGGGCACATGCTCCATCAGAAAGTGGAGAGGGGACAACTGTTCTCTGGGGAGAGCCCATCAGGAGAAAGAGGAGGACCCTGAAGCAAAATGTAAGAGAAAACCCAGTGCATCATTGGACAGGTGTTTCCTTCATTTTGCCTATCCTGGGGAAGTGGAAGAAGACTGGGACAAGTAACCATTTCTCAGTTTAAAAGCCAAGTCTTCTCTTCATGGAAGCTAGAGATAATGGGGAAGGGGGGAGGGGGTGTGGAACGATGGACCAGTAAATGGGCCAAAACCTGTTGCTATGGTGACTCTAACGCTAGAACAAACTGTACACTCGCACATACACAAGTTTAAATGTCTTAATTCATGCCAGAAAACATGCAAAATTAAATGTCTTGTTTCCTTGAAGCAGAGCTGCAGAAACAAAACAATATGGGCGGCAGAGGCCTGGAAACAGCTCTGTCCCACAGTTGGCCACAGCCCTGAGCCTCCTTGTCTCAGCCAAGAGACCTTGTGCCCTCTATAGCCAGGCTTTGGGAGAGCCTCTGGGGTAGGGTGGGAATGGGAAGTCAGAATAAAGGAAAGAAAAAAGGGGACAGAAGCCATTAAGTTGGTTTTATAATTCACAGTCTTTGGAGGGTAGGACAGATGGCAGCACCCCACAAGGGCCACCAGAGGTGATAGAAGTGCCGAGCACCAACGCTGGTGCCCACCAAAACCATTTGCAAATTGACTCTATGGCTTTCTCCCCAGCCGGATGCTCCATTGGGGACTCGGGCTGGGGTTTCAAGCTGTTGTGGCAAGACCTGAGAAGGGAAATAGGTGGTAGTTGAGTGGAGACCAGGGTTACTAAAAACAAAAAAGGGGGGCACACCATGACAAAATAATAATGAGTGGGTCTGGTTTTTGTGATAAGCAGCTGGTGAGGCCCAAATTACAACAATAATGATGGCTAGTGTTTATATAACACTTCAAGGTTTCAAAAAAAACTGCTACAAATATTAACTCATTTTATCCTCAACAACCTTGGGAGGTAGGTGATCGTTATTTATCCCCATTTTATATATAAGAAAACCAAGGCTAATGGAAGTTAAATGACTTGCCCAGAGTCACACAGCTTAATAAATATCTGAGGCAGGACTTCAAGTCTTCCTGACTCCAGGTCTAGCACTCTATCCACTGAGCCACTTAATCACCCAATACTGATGGGCAATTCTAATGGAGAGGCTCAGGGCCTAGGCGAACTACTGGGGTTTGAAGGTCAAAAACTCCTTTCTTTTGCTAGAATGCATGAATTCCAGCCCACAGATCCTGAACAGAAGGGAAAGGGAAGGCAGAAGAGGCTGCCGCACCAGAGGTGGAGAGCATCAGCTTATTAACCATCCAATGAAATAAATACAGATCAAGGGCACCAGAGGTTCAACCAGGGTTTGGAATTGGGGGAGAAGAGGGGGCTGGAGAGGAGGGAAGAAGGAAGCAAGAAGAGCATCATTCATCCTTCCTCAAGACTGGCACTTACTGAAGGACTAACAGAATTGACGAGATTTCCATCCTTGTTGTGTGGCTTCAGAGGGAGGGTACCAGCGCATCTGTAAGAGAAACCACACACAGCGAGTGAGAAAATGCCAGGCCAGGATTTATCAGGAAGAAAAATGGGCATGTTGGAACCTGACTAGGCAAGTTGGGAGGGGCTTTAAAAATTTTAGTAATGCCTCATTTTTACATCACTTATTTCTGTATATGAATCTTCCCTCCTCCTACCCCATCCCTACTTCCTTGTAAAAATAAAAAAAAAGTTAAGCAAAAAAAAATAACAGTGATAGTCTGCAATTCTTGAAAATCCCACACACACACACACTTTTGCAGAGAGGAGAAAGAACATTTCATCTTTTATTCTCTGGTTTTTTTATCCTTAGTTAGCTTTTCATCAACATCATAACAGCTGTGTTTTGCTTCATCTCTGTGTTTTACCATGTACTGCTTATGGTCATATAAATCTTCCGTGTTTCTCTGAATCCCTCACCAACAATAGAAGACAACCTTCTAAAGACTAGAGCAAATTATCAAATGAATTCAAAGCCAGTTTTATTGAATTTTATTTGACTTATTTTAGAGTTTCCTCAACTCTAAAATGAAGAGAATCTTTGTCCCATTTACCTCAGTGTAGCTGTGGAGATCAAGCAACAATTTTCTCTCTTGTGTGTGTTTTTTTTTTTTTTTTTTGCAGGGCAATGGGGGTTAAGTGACTTGACCAGGGTCACATAGCTAGTACATGTCAAGTGTCTGAGGCTAGATTTGAACTCAGGTCCTCCTGAATCCAGGATCGGTGCTTTATCCACTGCGCCACCTAGCTGCTCTGACCAAGCAACAATTATAAAAAGCACTTTGTAAAAAAAATTAAAGTCATCACACAAATACAAAAGGCATAAGAAGACTTTTGCCTATCCATCTGCTTTGCACAGTGTGGCTCTCACTTACCCTCTTAACCTAAAAAACCTGGCCCGTAGGGGGCAGCTAGGTGGCTCAGTGGATTAAAGCACTGGCCCTGGATTCAGGAGGACCTGAGTTCAAACCGACCTTAGACACTTGACACTTACTAGCTGTGTGACCTTGGGCAAGTCACTTAACCCTCATTGCCCACACCAAAAAACCCCAGAACAAACAAAAAAACCCAAAAACCTGGCCCGTGAGTGACTTGGAGCTAAGAGACAATGATATGGGATTTGCCCTGTACTGCCCTTGTTTCATTTAATTAAAAGGACTTCATCAGGCTGGACCATATAATAAAGAGAGCAATATTACCTAAATTAATTTACTTATTCAGTGCTATAGCAGACTACCAAGGGATTACTTTAGAGAGCTGGAAAACTATAAAATCCATCAAAGGGTCAAGAATCTCAAAGGAAATAATGAAAGAGTGGGAGGGAAGCAAACCTAGCAATACCAGATACTGAACTATACTACAAAATAATAATCAGGATGATTTGGTAATGGTTAAAAAATAGCGAGGTCAATCTGTGGAACAGTTAAAACATATCTGTTATGTCCCA
Source organism: Dromiciops gliroides (assembly GCF_019393635.1). Taxonomy (NCBI): domain Eukaryota; kingdom Metazoa; phylum Chordata; class Mammalia; order Microbiotheria; family Microbiotheriidae; genus Dromiciops; species Dromiciops gliroides. The sequence continues at coordinate 148,198,452 of NC_057862.1, forward strand.
AGCACTGAACCAAGCACCGGTGATACAAAGAAAGGCAAAAGACAGTGCATGTCCTCAAGGCACTTATGCTCTAATGGGGGAGACAACATGTCAGCAACTATGAACAAACAAGTTATGTACAAAACAAATAGAAAATAATCAATGGAAGGATGTACTGGAATTAAAAGGAACTGGGAAGGGCTTCCTGTGGAAGGTGGAGTTTTAGTTGGGACTTGAAGGAAGCCAAGGAAGTTAGGAGGTCATGAGGAGGGAGAGGATTCTAATCATGAGGGATAGCAGCAGTGAAAATCCCAGAGTCAAGAAATGCAGTGTCTTGTGCAGGGAACAGCAAGTAGACCAGTGTTACAAGTTTGGCAAATACCTGCAGGGTGTTAAGGTGTAAGAAGACTAGAAAGGCCTAGGTCATAAAGGGCTTTGCACACCAAACAGAGGATTTAGGTTGTACAGATTAGATATGCAACATGTGAAAACAACTGAACCTTGTAACTTGGTATTTGATAAGCCCAAAAGCCTCAAGCACTGGGGGAAGAAATTCTATTTGATTTTTTAAAAAAAATCATATGGGAAAACTGTTAAGTTTGACTAAAACTAGATTTAGACAAATAGCTTACACTGTATACCAAGCTAAGCTTCAAATGGGCACATGACTTAGAGACAGAAAGGATGACATGGTAAACAAATTAGAGGAGCAAAGAAGAAATTACCTTTTGGATTTATGGATAGGGGAATAGTCTGGTCAAGTAAAGGATAGAGGGGCAGCTAGGTGGTGCACCGGCCCCAGATTCAGGAGGACCTGAGTTCAAATACAGCCTCAGACACTTGACACTTATTAGCTATGTGACCCTGGGCAAGTCACTGAACCCTCATTGCCCTACCAAAAAAAAAAAAAAAAAAAGAAAAGAAAAGAAAAGAAAAGAAAAAGAAAAAAATAAAAAAAAGTAAGAGAGGATCTGAGAAGATAAAATGAACAATTCTGATTATATAAAACTAAAAAAAAGTATTTTCCCCAATTTTTTGCAGCAAAAGTTTCTCTGATAAAGATATAATTTCATATATATATATATATACACATATATAACCTATATCAGATTACCTGCTGTGTAGGGGAGGGGAGAGAGGGGAGGGTGGGAGAAAAATCTGAAATTGGAAAGCTTATATAAACAAAAGTTGAGAACTATCTTTACATGTAACGGGGAAAAAATACTTTATTAAAAAAAGATAGAATTTCATATATTTATGCAAATATGCATATATACACACACATATAATATACAATACACATGTGTATGTGTGTATATTTTATGTGTCGAACTGATTCAAATTTATAAGAATAAGAACCACTGCCCAATTGAAAACAATCAAAGGATATGAAAAGACAGTTTTCAAACTAAGAAATCCTAGCTATCAACAGTCATATGAAAAATGTTTCAAATCACTAAAAATTAAGGAAAGGAAAATTAAAGCAACTGAAATTCTACCTTATACCCATCAGATTGCCAAAGATGACAAAAAAAATTAAAAATGCAATGTTGGAGGGGCAGCTAGGTGGCTCAGTGGATAGAGTACTGGCCCTTGATATAGGAGGACCTGAGTTCAAATCTGGTCTCAGACACTTGACACTTACTAGCTGTGTGACCTTGGGCAAGTCACTTGACCCTCAATGCCCCATTTAAAAAAAATGCAATGTTGGGAGAGCTGTGAACTGGCCTGGCCAATCTAGAATGCTATTTGGAACTATGCCTGGCAAAAAGTCACTAAACTGTTCACTCTTTGACCCATTACTGCCACTACTCGGCCTATATCCGAATGAGATCACAGAAAGAGGAAAAGGCACCCACACATACAAAAACAAGACAACTCTTTTTGCAGTGGCCAAGAACTGGATATTAAGGGGGTACCCACAAATTGGGGAATGGCTGAATAAATCACAGTATATATAATGGAATATTATTGAACCATAGGAAATGACGAAGCGGACATTGTCAGAGGAACTTGGGAAAACTGACATGAACAATGCAGAGTGAAGTAAGGGGAACCAGGAGGACAATTTATACAATGACAAATATTGCATATTTGTTTGTTTGGTTTTTTTTTGGTGAGGCATTTGGGGTTAAGTGACTTGCCCAGGGTCACACAGCTAGTAAGTGTTAAGTGTCTGAGGCTGGCTTTGAACTCAGGTCCTTCTGAATCCAGGGCCGGTGCTCTATCCACTGTGCCATCTAGCTGCCCCGCATATTTGTTGTTATAAAGACAAACGACTTTGAAAAGACTTAAGAACTCTGATCAGTGCAATGACCAATCCCATTTCAGAGTACCAGGGCAGAAGCACACTACCTGCCTCCCCCAGAAAAATGATAAGACTTAAAATGCAGAATTAGACAATGTGGGAATTTAGTGGGGGGGGGTTTGGATTATGTATATTTATTATAAGGTATTCACTTTTCCGTTCAGGGGTTGGTAAGAAAGAGAGAAGCTAGAGGGATCCTCCCAAAGAGGTAGGGGTGTGTGTGTGTGTGTGTGTGTGTGTGTGTGTGTGTGTGTGTGTGTGTGTGTGTGTGTATAAAATGGAAGATCAGGAGGAACCACAAGAGAGCATAACATCTTTTAAAGTTATATTATGGGGGCAGCTAGGTGGTGCAGTGGATAGAGCACTGGCCCTGGAATCAGGAGGACCTGAGTTCAAATCCAGCCTCAGACACTTAACACCCTGGGCAAGTCACATAACCCCAATTGCCTCATCAAAAAAAAAAAAGCTACATTATGAATGTATTGTATACTTGAAAAGCAAACCCTAGATAGCCTGCTCCCCCAATCTTTTCAATAATATGTATGGAAATAAGCATTTCATTTGGTATTTGGCAAGTACAGAATTTGTAAGATTAATGTTTTAAAAAGGACTGTCTCTCAGCGTTCTCCCTGCACCCTCCTCATTACAATCTTCCTATGCCACCTGAGCAACTGTCAGCGGCAGGTGTGGCTCTAAGTGATTCATCCTGGGGAGCCTGGGCCCTTCACCAGGCTGGCCAGCCTGCCTGCCTGCCTGCAGACGTGGCAATTCTATGACTTGCCTAGAGCCTATATCAGGGGCCCAGCAAACACCCCCCTGTCCAGAAGCCCCACAGCCATAGGCAGAAAACCCCAGCTCACGCTTGACAGGTCAAGCACACGATCCCTGCCCTGAGACTCCAGGGACCTCGCTCTATTTCTCACCCTTTAACTCTATTTTCCATTCTTCCTTCCACCCCCGTCCCATCCCAACATCTGGAATCTGTTCCTTCCCATCCTGACGGCTGTGTGGGAAGAAGCAACTCTACTCCCTCCCCCGTTGCTGAGCTCTGGGATGCCCCTTGACCCTAGGGAACCAACTCAGCTGGAAGCAGGGATGAGATGCCAGAGTCTGTTTCACAAGAAGTGGATGCATCATGAAAACAGCAAGGCTCCGGCCCAACTAGGAAAGCTTCTCCTTTATGCAGCTTGGGGAGCTCTCAGAAGCTCCCCATGATGGCTCTCTTATCCCTCAGCCTCCTAACCCTGGAGAAAGGTGTTACAGCACCACAAGCTGGGGCACCTCTGGGGCTCGGGGTGGGGGGATGGAAAAGAATAAAGAACCAGGGTCTTAGCGCGCCTTAGAGATGATGTGATTTAACCCTTTCATTTTACAGGGGATGATACCAGAAGCCCAGAGTTGTGGGTTCAAGTTGGACTCTAGAAAGAGAAAATGATTTGTCCAAGTACTTATGTCTGATTATAGAACTAGAACTGAGCCTAGAACTGAGCTCTCACTACTGTACAAGGCCACCTCTAGCTGCCTTGAAAGCAATGGTCCGTGCTCTCTTCCCTTCCCCTCCCCTCCAGCCTAAACTCTTCTACGAAGGGCGACCTTCTCGGTCTATCACGTACAGGCTGAAGAAATCCTTGATCCCCAATCTGAGAGGCTGGGACTGGAGAACCTTCTTCAATGCTTCATCTAGGCTTGCACAAGCAGGCAGAGGCCTAGGAAGAGTTCTTTGAGGTCGCTTTTGTATCTCTCACATCCCTTTCTCTACCCTAGCTCAGAGCACTAAGGAAAAGAAGATTCTAGCCTCCCGACTTCCTGGGCCAGGCTAAAGAAGGACCTAGGTAGTATAGAGGACAGAGTGCTAGGCCCGGAGTCAGGAAGACCCGAGTTCAAATCCATCCTCAGACACTATTAACTGTGTGACCTTGGACAAGTTACTTAACCTCTGTGTAAATTTCCTCACAGCTTTAAAATTAGAATAATAACAGCATCTCTTTCCCAGGCTTGTTGTGAGGACTAAATGAGATAAGATTTGTAAGACACTTAACACAGAGCTTTGCATAGTAGGCATTATATAGATGTTAGCTATCATCATCATTATTGTTGTTAGTGAAGACCAGGGCCCTCCCTAGGGAAGGAGGCAGACCAGATCTAGCAGGGAACACCATAAATATAATCACCTCAGACTTTTATAAGTTTCCCATTTAATTAGGATAAGGAGGACACAAAATGAACACTTCCCAACTCTGCTGGTGAAGACTGGTATTTTACCCTACACAAAAAGGAGGATCCAAAAGGGTAGATGTGGGATAAAGTGGACAATACAAGAACAATCTACACCACGAAGAACAATAATGTAAGGGGAAAAAACCAGAAAGACATCACATGGAAAGAACAATCTAAACCATGAATGTAATAGTGTAAAGGAAAAAAAATAGACATTGATGCAATGATCAATCAGGACTTCCAGGGAACTCACAATATGTCAAGGACAAAGAGAAAGGCCCCATAAAACCAAAGTAGTATTCAAAGCAGTGCTTTTTGCGGTTACAGAAAACTGGGGGATCAAGTGTGCATCCGTCGACTGGATGGCTACACACATTGTACATGAATGTGATACAAGACTCTGCTGTTAAAAAAAAAAAGATGACTATAGAGAAGCATAAGAAGACTTATATGAATGGATACAAAGTAAAGAAAGCAGAGGCAGAAAAACAATATACACAGTGACTATAATCATGTAAATGGAAATAACAGAAATAATAAAACCAAAACTGAATGCTTCAAATTATAATGATCATGCTTGGCTCCAAAGAAGAGAAATGAGAAAATACCTCCTTCCCTTCTCCCCTCCTCTCCCCACATTTTTTACTAAAGTCGGGAATCAAAGGTGTAGAACACAATACGTGTCAAATCTGACAAATTGGCTAGTTTTGCCAATCTTTTCCTTCTTTCTTTTCTATTTTTTTTTGGCAGGGCAATGGGGGTTAAGTGACTTGCCCAAGGTCACACAGCTAGTAAGTGTCAAATGTCTGAGGCCAGATTTGAACTCAGGAACTCCTGAATCCAGGGCTGGTGCTTTATCTACTACGCCACCTAGCCACCCCCCTTTCTTTTCTATTTTGTTGAAAGGGCAGGAGGAGAGGGGTTCATTGGGAAATGATGGTGATTTTTTTTTTTGAAAAGTGTCAATAAACATTTTATTTTAAGAGAAAGGCAGGATCTCTGGCTTGGATAAAGTATAAAACTCCCAGGCTGCCAATACTAACCTGAAAGGGAAATGGGAGAGAAGGGGGAAGGATTCCTGAGTGACTGGGAGGCTACCCCACAAAGCGTAACAAATTTGGCTTTGTCAATCTAGAAAGACAAGGCTAAACATTATTTGCAATGGAGAACCAACCAAGGAGGCAATCCTGTTTAACAGGACCAAAACAAAGATGCCTACTGTCCCTACTTCTCTGACACAATATTAGAAATGAAACTGCAAAAGGACATGAAAAAATAAATTAAACGGATTAAATGCTGGAAGGAGAATAAAATATCATGATATGCAAATATATTCATGTACCTAGAAAACTCAAGGAAATCAATAATAATGAAAAACCTTCAGTGAAGTAGAGCATGTTAAAACCTCCAGAAATAATATTCCTGACTTGGTAATAAAGAGTTAGAAGAGACAATAAAAGCTCCCATTTTCCAAGGTGTGTATGTGCACGTGTGTCTTCTCCAACGTGAAGGGCAAGACTAGGAAACAGAGTTCTCTATCCAGACCAGAATCACCCAGAGACACCAGCAGGCTACCTAATCCTCTGTGCAGTTGGGTGGGGCTAGCCATGACACTTCATTTGCAGCTGCTGGGTTCTCTTGAAAGGTCATCTCCTTGGACACTGAGCACTTGAAAAGCTCTAGGTTACTTCCCCTGGTGTGTGTCTTCTAAGCCCAGAAGCTCCCTTCCACCAAGACAGCCAAGCTTGATGGTTCACTCTACCCGCAATCTCCGAGGCAGGTCATACTGATGATTCAAGTGGGGATGATGAGCCCACAGGTATTAGGAGAGAGGAGGCAGAACAGCTGTTCTCCCATCTGAGAAGGGGGCCCCTCAAAATAAGGGAAACACGCTGAGATACCCAGGTAGACAACGTAAGCTCATACAACCTAGAGCTGGAATAGGAATTTAGAGGTCCTCTAATTCAACCTCCTCACTTTACAGAAGAGGAAACTGAGGCAGTGATTGATCACACAGGTAGTTAATCAAAGACCTGGAATTCTTTTTTTGTTGTTGTTTTTGTTTGTTTGTTTATTTGTCTTTTGGTGGGGTAATGGGGGTTAAGTGACTTACCCAGGGTCACACAGCTAGTACGTGTCAAGTGTCTGAGGCTGGATTTGAACTCAGGTCCTCCTGACTCCAGGGCCTATGCTTTATCCACTGCACCACCTAGCTTCCCCCAGACCTGGAATTCTAACTTAGGTTCTACCTCCAAATTCAGTCTTCTTTCCACTAGAGCCTGTTGTATCCCTAGAAGAAAGGGAAAATCCTCCTTCCTGCCTGGCAGTTTTTTTTTGGTTGGGCAATGAGGGCTAAGTGACTTGCCCAGGGTCACATAGCTAGAAAGTGTCTGAGACTGGATTTGAACTCAGGTCCTCCTGAATCTAGGGCTGGTACTTTTTCCTCCCTGCCTGGTATTTTTAAACACCTCTTTAAAGAGAAACAAAGACTGTATATCTGTCCTTTCATTTGGTCCTAAGAGTCGGTTATACAGCTGAAGAAATTCAGCTCAGAAGGGTTTAATGATTTGCTGAAGTCATGCATCTAGTTAGTGCTGAGGCCTGCTGACTCCTGGCCTCCAGCCCCATCATTATAGATGATGCTAGTATTGCCAATAGATGCCCAAACCTCTTGCTGTCTTAACTCCTTGGAATGCTCTTCCTAGGCCCCAGTTTCAGGTTTTTAAATAATCTGGACAACATAACCTTAGCTGGGAACTGGGTTCTAGTCCTTCTCACTATGAGGTGGGCGTCCTGTGGAAGGGACTCAAGAGGTGGGCATTGAGGGCTGAAGAGGACATATGGATTCATTAAGTGGAGCTCTGTGGTTCAGTTGATGTCTCTTCCCGCCCCCCCCCCCCAGCAGTTCTTGGAGAGGAGAGTAATGTTTAACTACACAGGTTTTATTGGTAAGCTATTTGCTGCCTAGGTTGTAACTGCTTAGGACGTAGGTAACAGCCAGGCCTGGGAGCAGAGGGCACAGGTGGGAGGGAGAGCTTAAGAGACCTCAGAGTCACCACCCAAAGATGGAGGGATGGGGATGCCAGTACAAACCAGGCCAGCAGCCTAGGCCAGCCAGGGAGGACACTGGAGGTGCAATGGAGGCAAAGGGGAAGCAGTGAATTTGGAGTCAAAGAGCCTGAGGTTGCACTCCAGCCTTTCCATTTCTTATATATTCTATAACTTGACTCCTTAGGGTCTCCGTTTCCTTATCTGTAAGATAGGTGGCAGGCAAGACCAGAGGTGTCAAACATGTACCACAATACTCCTGAGTACAGCTGGAATCATATTAAAACGCAGTTGGGAAATATTTAACAAAATAAATAGAAATACAACCTAACTCAGATAAAGCTAATATATGGTTTTCTAAGTCAACATACAGCCAAAAGGAATGTTATGTTTTTAAGTGGCCCCTGTTTCTATTTGGGTTTGCCTCCACTAGACTAAATATAAGTTCCTTTCTTTCTCTAAATCCTATACAACATCCTAAAAAACATGGGGGAGAGATTATATCACCAGCCCTCAGAATCTAGCTCTGAAGGAGACTGTCAATTCAGCAGAGCAAACACACTCTACCTACCACTTCCCAGCACTGCCAGTTTACACGACCCTGGGAATTTCTGACTACCACTTGGAGGGTAAGGGGTGGTTAGGAAAGAGGGTATTCAGCTTCAACTGATCCATCCCTGATAAGGTAGTTGCCTATTGTATTAGTCAGCTAAATTGGTCTGTCTCCAGTCTAATGCCTCTCCCCTCTCCAAAATGTTATCTCTGTAGCTTTTAAAAGTATTCGTTCATAAAACACAGATATAACCATGTTGTTCTTGTTGTTCATTCGTTTCAATTGTGTCCAACTCTTTGTGACCCTATTTGGGGTTTTCTTGGCAAAGATACTGGAGTGGTTTACCATGTCCTTCTCCTCATCGTTTTACAGATGAGGAAACTGAGGCAAACAGGGTTAAGTGACTTGCTCAGGGTCACACAGCTAGTAAGTATATGAGGCCAGACCTGAACTCAGGAAGATGAAGCACAGAGATCTAGCCACTGGGCCACCTAGCTACCCATGCTGCTCCCCATTCAAAAATCTTCTACAGCTTTCAGGACAAAATACAAAACCCTCAGGTTATCATTTAAAGCCCCCCACAATGTGACTCTCCCCTACCTACCATCCTAGTACCATGTCCCATTTTTCCTAACATGCTTTCCCACATTGAGCCACATGACATTCCAATAGCCCTCAGCTGTGTCTCTGCACAGGTGACTGATTATGCCTCCATGCCTGGAAATTTCTGTCTTTCAAAGTCTTTCTCTTCCTTCAAAGACACAGCTTGGGTGCCATGTTGGATAGAAGGCCTCTCTTGGGTCCTTCCAAACTGAAAGAAGGACATGCTGTATCCCTCAACACAGCACACCTTAAAAGGCAAGCACCCTGTCTTTGTATCCTTGGTGCCTACTACAGTATTGTGCACCCAGTAGACACTTAATAATCGTCTGCTGAATTAAGTCAGAATGTTAGGGGTTGGAAGGAACTTGAGTGTTCAAATTCAATGTCTTCATTTTATATGAAAAGTGACTTCAGTCCAGAGAAATGAAGTCAACTGAGGTCACACAGCTTTTTAGTGACAAGGCTAGGACTAGAATCCAGGTCCTCAAACAATCTGCTTTCTACCATACAAACTTTCTTTACCCCAAACTTTCATAGGCTCAGTGAAAGTCAGAGGTCAGGGGAATGATGCCCACAGGCTACCTCTTTAGCCATCACCAGCTTCAATTCCCAGAAGCCTTTGCAGATTTATTTCACTTGTCCCCAAAATCTACTCCCCTCTTCTTTCTTTACCTTCTGTGCACTTCTAATTCTGAAACCATACATGCTAAGGTTAAGCTATGGCATACTAGCGATAGAACATCATCTAGTATAACCCAGAGTACAGTCAAAACATTAAAAAAAAAAGACTAATCATGGCACAACAATCTTATCCACGACAGCCTTATGAGCTGGTCTCCAAAGGAAGAAGTAAGCAGAGTTCGCTCTCATCTCTCCATCTTCCCCAAGTGTATTGGGAGCTGCAGGGAAGGCTTCAGTGACATCCTGTCTGCCAGCTGGCCCTTGCCCTGGGTCTCAGAGTATGTGTATGTGTGTGACCTTGCTGGAAGGTAGCACTCATAAAATCAGTAATTTTGCTAATCTACAGCCATTAGCCCTCTTTTTCCCATTATTATGGGACTGTCCCCCATCCTATTGATAGTGCCCCAGGATAGGACCTTACCTGAGCATGCAGGGCAGCAGCAGCAGCAGCAGCAGCTGGGTAGGTGAATGCAGCATGTGGGATGGCAGGGGTCAGTTCCGTAGTGTACAGTGGGTAAGGGGCCCAGGCCTCCGGAGAAGCAGGGATCAGAGCAGCTCCTGTCAGGTCATCTAGACGAGACACATACCATCCCCCATCCCACCCCCATACTTTATTGTCTCCTCTTCTTACCGGGCCCCCCTGTTGTGCTCCAAGGTCCCTTAGAGCAAAGCTTCTTAAACTGTGGGTTGTGACCCCTTATGGGCCTCCCCCCCATCCCATCTAAGAATAGCCAAGGGAGATTTAGTGGAAGAGGTAAGAGAGACTTGAGCCCAAAGACTCATACTTCCCCCACCAATAGGTAAGCTGAGGATCCAGAATCTAATCTTGTTTTTGTTTTGGGGGTGGGGTTCTCCTGGCAAAGATACAATAGTTTGATATTTCCTTCTACAGGCTCATTTTACAGATAAGGAAATTGAGGCAGGGTTAAGTGACTTGCCCAGGGTCACCCAGCCAAGTGTCTGAGGCCAGAGTTGACTCAGGAAGACTCATCTTCCTGACTACAGGCCCAGAGATCTATCTAGTACCACCTAGCTGTCCAGAATCTAATGTAGAAGCTCATATACTACCAGCCAAAGAAAGGCTGGAGGGTGGGGGGGGGCCACCCGGGGAAGGAAACCAACTATTTGGGCATTCAGTGATGGGAACCTGGAAGCAGAGCCTTAACTAGGATACAACTTTGCCCCAAGGTGACAAATTTAAAGAGCTTCTTAGTGTGTGTATTCTTTTTTTATTTTTATAGTGAGGCAATTGGGGTTAAGTGACTTGCCCAAGATCACACAGCTAGTGAGTGTCAAGTGTCTGAGGCTAGATTTGAACTCAGGTCCTCCTGAATCTAGGCCTGGTGCTTTATCCACTGCACCGCCTAGCTGCCCCCCAACTAATTATTTTTGTTAAGAATACACACACTAGGAGGCAGCTAGGTGGTGCAGTGGATAAAGCACCAGGCCTAGATTCAGGAGGACCTGAGTTCAAATCTAGCCTCAGACACTTGACACTCACTAGCTGTGTGACCTTGGGCAAGTCACTTAACCCTCATTGCCCCCCCCCCAAAGAATAATTAGTTAAAAGAGCAAAGTAGTCTTCTTACTTCAGTGCTTTTCCCAACTCCTCATGGGAGCCACTCCAGCCACCACAGCTTAAGCCCAGGGATCTCCTCCCCCAACAAAGACTCTAGGCACAAGAATTCTCCATCACAGCTCTGGCTGTGGATTGAGGGTCCTATCCAAAAAATCTAACCTGGGACAGCTCCCCTGGCTCTCACATGAAGGTGAATAGCGTTAGTCCATACTTACAGGGATCCCGGGCGATGAAGTGTGCGCCCAGCGCAGGGTGAATGCTAGTGGGATTTGGTGTGGCCATAAGTTTGCTCTTTGCCATTTTGGTGTTGGCTTTGGCAAACTCTAACCTTAAGGTCTGTGGATTCTCGGGGTCGAAACGAATACCCTGTAGGATGGGGAAGAGACTATGTCACTCTGGGATACCCAGATTTCTGGCCTAGAGGGGTAGAGGAGAGTACCTAAGAGAGAGCACAGAGGGAACTCCCCCCTGCCAGGATCCCAACCTTACTAATGGTTCCCCCCAGGTTCCAATCTTGGGCAGATGAAGATAATGGAGGCACTGAAGACAGATGCTTGAGGCCAGCTCTTGAAGGTGCACCTCAATGCTTGTGCATATGTATTCTAAGGGCTGGGAGGGGAGGTAGGCCAGCCCTTTCCCCCCTGGGACCCCATCTCTGGGTACTCACGTTCAATGCATTTTTGGCTGCTTCTGCGCCAGCACGGCTGTCAAAAGTCACAAAACCTACGGGCTAGAAGAAAGTATCCTTGAGTTTCACATCTCTGTCATCCAAAAGACAGCAATGGTACAACTCTTGCAAAGGGAAAAGAAGGGAAGGGCAGTCCTGTCTCCTCCTACTCCTTTAATCCCTGCTCATCAGACTCACTCCTCATGTAGATGCACAAGGCTCAGAGCCCCCGCCACTGTCAGCTTTGTTAGGAAGGGGTCTTCTAAAGATTTTAGAAACCTCTTCCATGCAAGTGCCTGAAATTCCTCCATTTGAGTTTCATTCTCCTTTATGTTAGGAATGACCCTCTGCCTGAAGACCTTCTTGGGGGGGACAATACATGAAATGATTAGCATGGGGGAGTTTATTAGACATCTGCCTCTGACAGGAGGAGCTCTGGATAGCAGAAAGGCAGCAGGGAGGAGGCAAGTGCAGTTCACAGAAGGGACAGGGAGGGCATGCACCCTTGGAGACACTTTGCAAAAGGTCCAGACCTCTTTGGGCACTAGGAGCTGGGGGGCAGCTTCTCTGAGAACTGAGAAGTAGAGATATTGCCTTATACAGTACATGCTGAGGGGCTGAGGACACGCATGATCTAGCTGAAGGACAAGGGGCCTCTGATCGACAGGAATGAACACAAGAAACTAACACTTGCTCTTCTTACTCATCTCAGTCAAGGGTGGAGGCCTGGTCCAAAGTCTGGAGTGCATGTGGGGCAGCCTTTTAAATTCAACACTCAGACCTTGCCAGCAATGGGGAGACCAGCTCCAAGTTCTGAACAGAGTTAAAGGCTGTTGGGGGAGGAGGACGGGGGTGGAGCCAGGAGACAGAAGGGGGGGAGAGGGAGAGGGAGAAAAGGCAGTATGAGAGAGAGATACCTGTTTAGATGTGAGCTTGATCAGTGACCCTTCATACCCCTGTGGAGAGAAATCATGACTGAGATCGGAGTTTTCCATCTTCCCCTGTACAATCATTAACGAGAGGCCACAAGCTTTCCCTCAAGCCCTCCCCATCTTCTTCCCAAATTATATGGATATCTTGATTACTTCTACTTACCTGATCCTACCCATGTTTAAAAGCCCGCCTCTTTGGGCAGCCTTTCTGAACTTCCCCACCACATAGCGGTTTTATTTTCATCAGAACTGCTGGGACAACCTGAACTACTGAAACATTCTATTATATCCTTTTGGCTACTGGAGGGGAAACCAAGGCCCAGAAAAGTGGAGTAAATTAGCCAAATCAACATAGAAAGTTAGTGGCAAGGCAGGAATAAATATCAGTATATTCCCCCCCCCCTGCCGAATCTTTCTTTTTCCCCCGAATTAAAAAAAAATTTTATTTAATTTTTTAATTTATGGAATAAACCATTTCTATATAATAAAAAGATCACTGCATGTAAAACTGCAGACCTATTATTTACAACTCATTATTCCTTTTAAATATATAATAGTTATCAAGTAAATTTCCTTATTTCTCCCCTTCCCCCCAACTTAGAAATGGCTACTATTAGACAAATAGGTATATAGGTGTAAAATTATTCTATACACTTTTATCAGTTCTTTTTCTGGATGTAAATAGCATTTCTTCATACATCCTTTATAGTTCATTTGGGTATTTATAATAGTCAGAATAACTTAGTGGCTCATAGTCCAACCCTCCATTTTAATTCTGTGTGTATCTCTCATTCTTCAATTTCCATCTTGATGTTCCCTTCTTCTACTTCTCCCACTGTTATAATCCAATAGAGAATTTTCTCTTTCAGTACAAAGGACAGACGATGCCTCCTTCAGGCGAATGGACTTACCTTAAATGGCCGGAAGAGAAGATAGAGTTCTCTCGGTTTGATGTCCACAGGGAGACCACTGACAAACAGTGTCCGGACCTGCAAGGAGAATCATCACCAAGCATTAGGCATTGGACAGGGGAGTCAGAGAGGAAAGGAATTCTCACTTCGGGCAGAGGAAATGGAAGAAAACTAGAGAAATTCAATGTTAATGGAGTCATTCTGTATCCTGTTCATGGAGAACATGAATTTTATTTTTACATCATTTAAGTTTTCACATCCATGATTTCATTTTATCTTGTAAGGAAAACAAGTGTTCTCCTTTTTATGAAGAGATTGAGTCTAAGGGGTTAAATGAACTCTAGACTTGCAAAACTTCCCCCGCCCCCCCCATGTCAGAAAATTTCACTTTGTTTTTAGAGTTTTGTTGATGGCTTAAAAAAAAAAAAAGTCATTCATTTCCCAATATACACAACCCATAGAATACTCCCTTTTAACAAAGAAAAGTAGTCAACCTTCTTGAGAGTAAGGCCCACTTCATTTTTGTCTTTGTACTTCCAGCATCTAGCACATGGGAAGCATTTACAAAAGGCCCGTTTATTAACAAAACCAACTGACGCAAGTTTGTTGGGTTTTTTCTTAATTACAAAACTCTCACTGGGATGCTGGTGATATAGCAGGAAGCGATGAAGAAAAATAAGACATTGATAAAACATTAACTCAAAAAACCCCCCCAAAAAACCCAGCAACTACAGATGATGGTGTTTGCAACATTCTGTACCTATAGCTTAAAATTTGAAACTGCTTTCTCCGAAGTTACCAGTGTTCTCTTAACTGCTAGGCAGCCAGATCCAGCCTCAGACACTAACTAGCTGTGTGACCCTGGGCAAGTCACCTAACCCTGTTTGCCTCAGTTTCCTCATATGTATAATCAGCTGGAGAAGGAAATGGCAAATGGCTTCATTATCACTGCCAAGAAATGGGGTCATGAAGACTTGGACAAGACTGAAATGTCTGAACAAACAGAATGATTGCCTTTCCAAAATCATGATCTTTCTTGATTTCTCTGTAGCCTTTGACTACATAATCTCTTCTCTTTAGGGTTCCACGACAGGAGGAGAACTAGGAGACCTAGGCCCACTCTCAGTCTCCTTTGCTGCATCATCATCCAGGTCCTACTCACTAACTTTGGGTGTTGCTCAAGGCTCTGTTCTGGTCCCTCTTCTTCTCTCCCTTTGTACTATTTCACTTGGTGATCTCATTATCTCTCATGATGATGATTCTCAGATCTATTTATCCAGCCCTGACCTCTCTCTCCAACCCATTCTCACATCTCCAGTTGCACATTTAACAGACAACTTAAACTCAACATAAACATTTCAGTTAGGGGCAGCTAGATGGCACAGTGGATAGAGCACCAGCTCTGGATTCGGGAGGACCTGAGTTCAAATCGGACCTCAGACACTTAACACTTACTAGCTGTGTGACCCTGGGCAAGTCACTTAACCCCTTGCCTCACCAAAAAAACCCAAACCAAACCAAACCAAACCAAAACATTTCAGTTAAACTCAGCTCATCTTTCCCCCCAAACCCCCTCCCTTTTCATACCTTCCCTATTATATCCTTCCAGACTCACCACCTTAGTGACACCCTCAAGCCTTTACTTTGGCTCCCATATCCAATCTGTTGCCAAGTTGGGTTTTGTCTCTGTTTATAACATCTCTCATCTATGCCCCCTATTCTCCTCTGACGCTGCCAGCACTCAGGACCTCATACCTCAACTATTGCCAGCTGGCTGATCTCCCTGCCTCGACTCTCCCCTTCTAGTCCATCCCCGACTCAGCTCTTCCTAGAGTGCAGTTCCCTTCCCACCTCCCTTAAGGAAACACCAATGGCTCTGTCACCTCCAGGACAGAGTAGAAAATGTTCTCCATGCACTAACCCCATGCATTTTCACTGCCTGTCACCCATGCCTAGCACTCTCTCCCCTCATCTCAAGCTCCCAGCTTCCTTCAAGTCTTTTTTATTTCTTTGTACTTCTAACTTAGCCCAGTGTCCGCCAATAATAAATGTTTGCTTGGTACAAGATAGTTCCAAAGGACTCATGATGGAAAATGCTCTCCAAATCCAGAAAAAAAAAAGAAATGTGGAATATAGATGTAGACGGAACCATACTATTTCTTTTGTTTTGGGTGCTGTTGTTTTTCTTTTTTTGAGGTTTTTCCTTTTTGCTCTGATTCCTCTCTTATAATATGACTAGTGTAGACATATATTTAATATTATTATACATATATAACCTATATCAAATTACCTGCTGTCTTGGGGAGAGGGGGAGGGAGAAAAATTTGAAATCTTATGAAAACAAATGTTGAAAGCTATCTCTACATGTAACTGGAAAATAACAAAATACTTTTATTTTTAAAAATATTAACAAGTGTTTGCTGATCTGACTAATCTGCCTCTCTCTCTCTCTTTTTTTTTGGGGGGATGGGGCAGGGCAATGAGGCTTAAGTGACTTGCCCAGGGTCACACAGCTAGTGTCAAGTGTCTGAGGCTGGATTTGAACTCAGGTCCTCCTGAATCCAAGGCCAGTGCTTTATCTACTGAGCCACCTAGCTGCCCCTCCTGCCTCTCTTTTGAGGAGGGAATTATTTAATCATCTTCCAGAGCCAAGGATCGATCGCTGCATTTCATCTGAGATCAGCTCACCTTTTAGTGCTATTCTTATTTATATGATTGTAGTCATGATGTGTGGGGCAGCTAGGTGGCACAGTGGATAGAATGTCAGGTCTGGAATCAGGAAGACTTCTTTCTGAATTCAAATCTGGCCTCAGACACTGTCTGTGTGACTCTGGGAAAGTCACTTAACCCCGTTTGCCTCAGTTTACTTATCTGGTGAATGAGCTGGAGAAGAACATGGCAAACCACTCCACCATCATTGCCAAGAAAACTCCAAACGGGGTCATGGAGAGTCGGACACTGAACAACAAGAAGTTATCGTGTGTACTATTATTTCCATTTTCCTCTCCATGCAAGATATCACCCAAACTGTCCCATGTTTCTCTGAATTCACATTCGTTTCTTATAAGCACAATAATGTCCCATCACATTCTGTGTTCATCAGTCCCCAATCAGCAAGTACCCACTTCATTTATATTCTCTGCTACCACAAAGCCCTGTTGGGAATATTCTGGTATCTGAGGGACACCTGTCTTTCAACCCATCAATCCTTTTGTTCTGTTATTATATCACTTCCTCAGGTCCCAGCTCCCTTCCCTCCCCTTCCCATTAAGCCAGTCCTTGTAACAAAACTGTGGAATAGCAGGATCACCAGAAGTGACTCTAAAACGGACACAATAACTGCCGTAATCGTATTCTTTCTGCATTGGCGATCTGGTCATTAAACTAGGGTGTGGATGTTTTATGTTGAGTCACATCTCTGCAAACTCCCCCATTTTACTATAAACTTTTAAAAATCAAGAATATGAACAGTTACCATTATTTTCAATATTTAATGGCCAAGACGACTGATAATCGGTTGAGTCGGTTATTACTCAATATTCAGTAATAAGTCAGTTTTGGGGACACTTGATGTATTTTGACCAACCCCTGATACTCCCTGGCATTCTCTGACTGAATGAGACACAGAGGCCAGTCTGCTGCTTGGGATCTTTTTACTCTTACAGTTATTCTCCTATAGAACCCCTTTAGATTGCTTTGAAAAACCCTGAGGTTTTACAGAATGTGGGTTTTAGATGCTACAGGAGACTATGCTGCTTCCCCCCCCCCAAGGCAATTGGGGTTAAGTGACTTGCCCAGGGTCACACAGCTAGTAAGTGTCAAATGTCTGAGGCCAGATTTGAACTCAGGTCCTCCTGAATCCTGGGCTGGTGCCTTATCTACTGTGCCACCTAGCTGCCCCTGCCCTCTCCTTTTGATAGGGAGGGAAACATGTCCTGTGGTCGAGTAATTTGGGGACCACAGAGACTGGTTAGCTGTACCCTGGCTAACACGCTGTGCTGTCACAAACAGGTAAAGATGGATGCTGTGCCTAGGTCAATGGAATGTCACCACAAGGTTCTATGCCTTCCTCCCTTCCATCTTTTGCTCCCTCCCTACCCATCCCTACCCATCCCATCCCCAGCAACATCAAACTTTGTTCTTTGAGTAACAACAGAAGTTGGAGCCCTCTAGCCTGCCACAGTGTGGTTTCTCAGAATTGATAGTTGTCACCTGGGAAGGCCAAAGTCTCCTCCCCCTTCCCCAAGGGGGAACTGGGAAGTTAGGAGGGGGGAGGCAAATCAGAAGTACCAAAATTCAACCTCATTGTTTTACTGAAGATGTCTCAAGAAGGTTTCCTGTTCTCTTCCCTCCTTTGCCTTTCTTTGCATCTCCAGGGCCTAGTACAGTGCCTCACATGCAGTAGGCACTTAATAAATGTTTATTGACTGACAGACAAGGCTGATTTGTCAGTTTGTTTTGCTTAACGCTACTCTGTTACAATAAAGGACTACTGGGAAATTATAGTGATGAAACAACAACCAAAAAAGGCAATAGTTTGTTTTTGTAAGAACAAGACTACAAGACGTACAAACTCCTCCCAGGCCTCTGCAGCAAAATTGGCAGGAGCACCATTGGTAGAAAAAAAGTAAGTTCCAGCTCTCACACAGGTCAGGGCCTGGAAACAATTGCTGGCAGATCCTCAGGCTCTACACAGACACCCAGAGCCAGCCTCACAGGTATTTGCCTACATAGCATAGTTTTAGGGGACCCCTGAGAATCCCCTGAAACCTGCCTGACATTTTACCCCAAATCATCTCTTCAGAGTCAGCACTGCTTTTAAAATTAAACAGCAGGGGCAGCTAGGTGGCGCAGTGGATAGAGCACTGGCCCTGGAGTGAGGGGGACCTAAGTTCAAATCCAGCCCCAGACACTAAACACTTACTGGCTGTGTGACCCTGGGCAAGTCACTTAACCCTCATTGCCCCCGCAAAAAATAAAATAAACAGATCTGAGAGGGATCAATGATATCTTAGTCAATCACCCAATAACACTGCTCTCCTCTAAGATAACTGATAAAACACAGGAGAACTAGGCACCAAAGAAAACCTTTGGTTTTGTCAAGAACCATCTCTGCATAGGGCCTGAAGGAATATCGAGTCACATTTAAGAAACATACTTCCGAAGTTCATGTCCTTTCCCAGTTTGGGGTACCATTCTGCTAAGGGCTTACCAGAAATGCCATCCACTGCCTGTAGCGACTCCTGCTTTCTGAAGTACATCCCACCTCATCCCTACCACAGTCCAGCGGACAGCAAGGGAAATCAAGTGACCATGAGTTAAAAGCCTTCTCTGCTCCATTACCTAGTTTTCCTAGGTCTGGCTCTGAAAAGAAATCCTAGGGTTCAAGGGCATGGCTATACTCCATCTCAAAGCTCCCAGTTCAATATTCCAGCCCCTCTGGAATCACAGGATGTAAGAACTGGAAATAATCTCCAAGGGATAGTCCAGCTGTGCTCTGCACATTAGGAAACCAAGGCAGAGAGAGATGGGGAGGAAGGGAGGGAGGAGGGAGAGAGCAGGAACAGCACTCTGTTGAATCTGATGATTTCAATTCAGATGCCCACTCTGCCACATACTCCCTGTACTACCTCGGTCAAACTGTTCTCTTAACTTCTGTATCCTTTTCTTTTCTGCAGGGCAGTGAGGGTTAAGTGACTTGTCCAGGGTCACACAGCTAGTAAGTGTTGAGTGTCTGAGGCCAAATTTGAACTCAGATCCTCCTGAATCCAGGGCCAGTGCTCTATCCACTGCGCCACCTAGCTGCCCCTGTATCCTTTTCTAGGAAAGGAAGTTATAGAGGAAAAGGGGCAACAACCCCCTCCCCAACACCTCTGGAAGCAAGTAACAAGGGAGGGAGATGAAATATCCACCTGCTGGTAGCTTCCAAATTTATTCTTGTTTAATAGGTGCACTAAAGCTCTGTCATTTCAATTTGCCTAAGAAATATGTCCCCCTCAAATTTTGATGCCCTGAGAAAGCTCTAATCACCATGCCTTAATCAATGTGATAGCCTCCAAATTTTCTTTCAGCTCTAAAATTCTAGGGCAAATGACCTACCTAAGTTCACACAGATAGTTTGTGACAGAACCAGCCCAGATCTCCAGAAGGTTATACTCTACATTTTCTTTGATTCTTGAAGGGATCCAGCTCAACTCTGGCCTCTAACGCCAATCACAAGTGCAGGTTATAAATGTTAAGCAGGATGGGAGAGTAACGTGGAGGGTCTAGGTGAGCACTGGGGAACTGCCAAATATCCCAGGAATTCATCCCGGAGCTGCCCAGTTCCAGCTTACTGCTTCATTCACTGAAAACCTGAATCTGCACTGCCTATGGGCAACAGGATGGGTCAGCCTTCAGAAGAGCCAATGAGACAAACAGGGTTTATTTCCTGCCCTCAAGGGAACTTCAGCCTAACCTGCATGCAGATAAACCAGTTAAAATGCTACAAAGGTGGGACAGCTAGGTGGCACAGCGGATAGAGCACCAGCCCTGGATTCAGGAGGACCTGAGGTTCAAATCTGGCCTCAGACACTTGACAGTTACTAGCTGTGTGACCCTGAGCGAGTCACTTAACACCAATTGCCTCACTTAAAAAAAAAAAAAAAGATGCTACAAAGGTGGGCAAGGGGGCTAGCTGATTTGGGTGTACTTGAGTGGGGAAGGGTGGTATTTGGAGAGAGGCAAGGTCATGGCTAATCTCCTGAGCAAGGTCAGTCCAAAGTTATGTGTGTAAGACAGTGTTTAAAATAACTATTTTTAATGACACTACAGTGAGGTAGGCAGAGGTCTGTAGTAATATAGCCATAAAGACTGGATTCCTGATAAGCAGATTCCCTCTATCAATGCAGATCAAGTCAGTGAGCATTTAAGCACCTACTGAGTACTGCCTGACTCTTCTTCTGCAACTTCCAGTCTTAAGAGAATGGTCTTGATCACTGAGAAGTTGTGACTTACTCAGGGTCAAAAGGGGGGGAAAAAAGTCAAATGTGTCAGACTTGAACCCAAGTCTTCCTGGCTAGGAGGCCAGCTCTCCATCCACTATGCCAGGCTGCCTCTGATTTAACCATAGAAGTTGGGATGAAGTCACCAATTTATATTATACAGTACTCTTTCAAAGTTGCTTTGTGCTCATTTTTACTTTAACAGCCTTAAGTGTGTTTGGATATTATCAATCCCATTTTACTAACCAGAAAAGTGATACCCAGAAAGCCCAAATTACTTGCTCGATTATAGAACCAATGAAAAGAGTCAGGATTAGAACCCAGGGTTTCTGCCTAACATTCACTGCTGAGTTTGGCAACTACCTGTCTCAGAGATTCACTAATCATTGGTTCTGGCCATGCCATCTCCCATGGCTGACGGGGGAATTGAGAAAAACCAACAAGGACAGTCAAATTCTCCTGTCCATGGGCATCAATAGAGAGGGCCAAGCCTAGGTTAGAATGGAGTTGTTAGGACATCTTTCTCCTTCCTGCTGCCTCAATGGGAGAGTAGGAAGCAGCTCTGGTCGGCAATGAGGCCAAGCCCGAGGGCCAGAGAGGCTCCATGGAATCCCTCCGCTTGGGCTCTCTCTCTTCCTGCCCCCCTCTCCCCCCATGGGGCCTCCTGCTTCACTCTGGCTAATTTTAAACTCTTCCCCAAACAGCTCCTACCCTGTCACCCTGGAACACCAAGTTCTCAGAGACAGAAAACATTTCCCGACTGTCCCTAGGGGGTAGTGCGGCCCTCCCCCGAGTTTTCCAGCTCAGACTTTGTCATCCCTGCCCCTCCTCCCACCAAGGCCGAACGATCTTCCCTCTTCCATTTTGATCTTTTAGGAAGGGAAGAGCATTTGACTCCAGTCTTCAGGTGCCGTCTTCCCTTGACCCCAAACAAGTTTCCTGATAGAGGCAAGGATACTAATAGCAGATTAGCAGAGGGGGTCTTATCTGAGCCAGAGTCACAGGGGTAAAGCTCCATACCAAACCCTCTCCAACTTTGGATATACCCCCCCCAGGTATAGCTAAGGCACCCCTACCTCTGCTTATGCCCTCAATGCCTACATCTCTTTCTTACTTGGGAGGATTAGCATTCTTCCAAATCCAATTTATCACGCCCCTCTTCACAGGCCCCTGTAGGCCTAGTGAGCTGCTCCATACATACCTCCCCTTTAGTCTTGAATTCCTCGTGATCAGCACAGGACCTGGCATCTAGTGTTTAATAAATGCTTTATCATTCGTTCATTCATTCAGAACTCTGCTTAAAGCAGCTTCCCTCCAACCCCGACTCCCAAAGGACTTTGGAAGCATGTCCTCCTGCCTCTCAGCAGGGATGGGGTGGGCTAGAGGTACAGAACGATGCTTATATTTTCAGACAGAACCAATGTGTTGGATTGGTTTGCTTCAACAGACTTATTTGTTACAGGGGGAAATATTCAGGGTCACAGGAGGTGACAACAATGCCCCCCCAAAAGGCTGTATCAGTATAAACCTTTAAAAAATAATCCCAAAATTTGATTTTCTTAGAGTCTGCCCCAAATCCAGGACTACTACTACTGCCGCTGCTGCCACCGCGCCACCACCACCACCACTAGCCTGCATTTATATAATATGTTAAGGTCTGCACAGCATTTTACAAAGACTATTTCATTTTATCCTAATAGCAAACCTGGGAAGAAGGTACAATTATTATCCTCATTTTACAGATAATCTCTCCAAGCCTCATTTTGCTTAAGTAATTTACTACAGTCATTCAATAAGTATCTGGGGCTGAATTTGAACTCAGGACTTTGACTCTGAGTTCAACACTCAGATAGATATATCCCCTGTGCCACCTCACTGCCATAGTTCTAGATCCTATTTCTAGTCTATATTGCATTTCCTTAACAGCTACCTGATAGCAGTAAAAGATCATCAGCTACATTTTGTAGCTGGAGAAAACTAAAACTCAGAGAACCCAACTCATCTTGTTGAACAGCAGAATCAGTGCAGGCCTCCTGATTCCCAGTCTGGGGCTCATTCATAATAGTGGTCAACAATCCAAGCAAGTACAAGTTAATTTCCTAAGGGCAATGGTGAGAGGGGATGGGGGTGGGAAGAAGTATCCTTCAGCTCTAGCTATGGGCAAAGCATGACTTAGAGGCCTCCTAACCCCAAACTAGACAAAGCTCGCTGGGAAGCATGTAAGTCCATTTAAATTTAACCATACTGGGGGGAAAACAGCATGCCAGTAAAAAGACTGAACTTGAACCTCTGCCCAAAGCTGCCTTCGGAGGGCAATCCCCTCTGGGTGAATGATGCAGTCCTGATCTTTCTCCATAAGGCAGTTTCCTAACCACCCTCCTCACCTCCGGTCATCCTTGGCTGACCCTAAGCAGAAAGGTTGCCTAAGATAATGGGATCTATTTTCACTAGAGATGGAGCAAGAGAAAATGGGTTAGGATGACAATGAGAACCCTGACAGATAGAGTTTTATATGTTATATTTATGTCTTTGAGGTGATGCTACAGTCTTTTCTAAATCGACTCTTCCCATCCCACCACCTCTTGAATTTTCCCTTGTAACAAAGGAAAACAGTAAAGCAAAAGCCTTAAGTGACAGCACCTACAATATTCTACTCTGTTAGTCTCCTACCTCTCTGCCAAGGTGGAAAACATGGTTCCTCTTCTTTAGGACCAATATCTTTGCACATTAATCTGAATTTGGCCATTCTTTAGCATTCTTTTCTTTTCTTTTCTTTTTTTGCGGGGCAATGAGGGTTAAGTGACTTGCCCAGGGTTACCCAGCTAGTAAGTGTCAAGTGTCTGAGGTTGGATTTGAACTCAGGTCCTCCTGAATCCAGGGCTGGTGCTTTATCCACTGCGCCAACTAGCTGCCCCCAGCCATTATTTTCAATAATGTTATTGTAGCCACTGTAAAGGACAGCTAGGTGGCACCATTGTGCGTAAAGAACTAGGCCTGGAGTCATGAAGACATGTTCAAATCTGACCTTAAGACACTTACTAGCTGGGTGATCCTGGGCAAATCGCTTAACCTTGTTTGCCTTAATTGCCACATCTGTAAAATGAGCTGGGGAAGGAAATGGCAAAGCACTTCAGTATCTTTGTCAGGAAAATCCTAAATGGAGTCACAAAGAGTCAGACACAACTGAAAAACGATGGAACAACAAAGCCACTGTAAATACGGGCCAATTGAATACAACACACCTTTATTAAAGGCCTACTATATGCAAGGCAATGAGAGCTCAAAGCCAAAATGTTTCATCTCACCTCCTGCAAACTGACAAGGATAATAAAAACAATCATAATAATAACAACAGCTAATGTTCATATAGCATTTACTACGTGCCCAGTACTGTGCTAAGAACTTTACAATTATTATCTCATTTGATCCTCACAACAACCCTGGGAGGTAGGTGTTAGTATTATCCCCATTTTATAGACAAGGAGGAAAACAAAGGTCAAGTGCCCTGCCCAGGGTCACATAGCCAGTAAGTGAAGCTTGATTTTGAATTCTGAATTCTCAGAGATTCCAGTCCCAGCAATCTCTCCAGTGAACCACACAGCTACTACTATAAGTCAATGCTTGAAAGATCATAAGAAAAGTGGCATCCTGACACACCTTTGACAGAATTGTGATTTGGTCCAACCCAGCGATACAGATATTAGACATATGTCAGAGACAGAAACAAAGGCCCTAATATGCCCCAAAATATAAATAGTGGCACTCTTTGTGGTAGCAGAGAGATTAAACTGAATATCCATTAATTGGGAGACAGCTTTTTTAAAAAGCTGACGTGTATGAACACAACTAAATGTTACTGTACAGTAAGACTTAATATAGAGAACTTGAAATAATGAGAAAATGGATATAGATGGATACATTAGAAATAAGCAACACCAGATCTATCTATAATAACCACAATAACGTAAATCAAGAGTACTAAAAGAAATCTGAAAAATGTAACTGAAAAAACGAATGAAGGTCCCAGAGAACAAACCACATCTCTCTCCTTGAGGCCAAGGTGGGACTAGGTCAGAACACTGTAGCTATGGTCAGATGTGGTCACTGGGTCATATGTTTCTGCTTTGTCACAAATGAGTGTTCAATCTGCAAGAGGCAGGATTCTCCCACCCACCCACCCTGAAAATGTATCAGTAAAGACATAAAGCAGTCATTAAAGTCACTTTTTTTGTGTGGGGGGCAATGAGGGTTAAGTGACTTGCCCAGGGTCACATAGCTAGTAAGAGTCAAGTGTCTGAGGCCAGATTTGAACTCAGGTCCTTCTGAATCCAGGGCTGGTGCTTTATCCACTGTGCCACCTAGCTGCCCCTTAAAGGCACTTTTTTACCCCAGGAACCCTCCCCTCAACTAAATCAACACAAAATATACATAAAGTAAATACACTAATTTTGAGAAAGTGTTCAGTAATAACTGTGGGGTAGGGAGAGGAATATCATGACATGCTTCATGTACAAGGAGGGACCTGAGCTGTCTGGGCATTGAAGGAAGCAGAGGATGGGATGGCCCTGAGTGGTAGGTAAGGCTAAGAGAGTGATATGGAAATGCAGGAAATCACTTGTACAAAGGAGATGGAAGGAATGTCACCTACAAGGAGAGTTAGCAGCCAGTCTGATGGAAGCCAAGTACATGAAGGGCTAGAATATCAAATAAGAATGGAAAGGCAAGTGGGAGTCAGATGATGTGGTGGTTTTTCTTCTCCTGTTCTGTTTACTTCACCCTGCATTAGTTCTTCGAAGTCTTCCTAAGCTTCTCTGCATTCCTTATACCCCTGGCTTCTTTTCTACTCCACTTCACATCACTGCTGACAGCCCTCCAATTTGACAACATCTGGAGCTTTTAGAAGAATGAACAGTTAACATCAAGCTTCTGGGGGCAGCTAGGTGGCTCAGTGGATGAAGCACTGGCCCTGGATTCAGGAGTACCTGAGTTCAAATCCGGCCTCAGATACTTGACACTTACTAGCTGTGTGACCCTGGGCAAGTCACTTAACCCCCACTGCCTTGCAAAAAAACAAAAACAAAAACAAAAACACAAACAAACATCAGGCTGCTGACAGATGAAGGGACTGTAGTTTAGGCCAGGCTGCTCTCCTGCTGCCCTCATTAGTTATGGATATTCTCAAACTACTCTCCATCCCCAGACAAAACTGCACCCCTCTCTCCTGATGGTTTCCCACCTGCTCAGCTGGAATCACATTTCTTCCACCCTTGTCTCTGCCTAACCATATTACATGGATCCTTCAAGGTTTGTTCAAGTACCAACCACCGTCCCAGTGAAGTCTCCCCTCAACACTCAGGCAACTCTGAGTCCTCAGAGCACTTCCTGTCTATGCCCCTCATCTGCCGCTTTTCATATAAGGTTTTGCCAAGTTAGCCTTTGATGGGTGGTACGTCTTAACCTACTGAAAGGAGACTCTAAGTTCCTTAGGAGAAAAGACTATAGGTGTTTGCCCAATACTGCCCACACAGCTGTTAAGGCTAAAATTCTAGCTAGTCTGTCCAAAATATCTAATGAGTGGTTGCCAATAAATTATAAGCTTTAGCAAGAGTTAGGCTTTTAAGCATTTATTAAGGAGAATAAGAATTTGGTAAAGAGAGAGAGAAAGGCCTACATTCATCTATCTATTAAAGGGAGAATGCATTTCTAGCTCCACTCTCCGCCAGAGTCCACAGGAAAGAGCCCGAGTCAGAGTGCCAGGCTCCCCCTTCTTCCTCCCACAAGCAAACATCACTTCCTGGCGCCAAAGAAAAGACACATGGTCTTGCCCTCAAAGACCTTCACCTCATGGTGGAGCTTTTCTACAGTAAATCTCCAGCAGGTGGCATCATTCCAATCGTTACACAGCCTAGGCCAAGTTGGACATACCTGAAATGCCTGACAACAGATTAGGCACTCAAATGTTTACTAATGAGTTCCCACTAGAGATTGACTTTCTCTTTTGGGGGGTGGGGCAATGAGGGTTAAGTGACTTGCCCAGAGTCACACAGCTAGTAAGTGTCAAGTATCTGAGGCTGGATTTGAACCCAGGTCCTCCTGAATCCAGGGCTGGTGCTTTATCCACTGTGCCACCTAGCTGCCACCGCGCCACCCCCCCCCCCAATTTCTAAAAAACAAAACAAGAAAAGAAAAAGGGATTGATTTGGTCACTGGGTTTTAAAAGAAGCTAATCCCCTACCCCAAGTATGAGGGGATTCCCTTCGTAGTTCCCTTAAATCCCAGGAGCCACACCCATTCCTTTAATGGAAGAAATATGACTTATGAGAGGACACCCCAGGATGGAACCCGGTACCAGTGAAGAAACGGGTTTGGATTGGAACCCATCCTTGTCTACTGGGAGCCAAGGGCATGCACCTGATAAGCTTGAGGTTTTCAGATTACGTATACTCTCCACCCTGGGAAAGGCTTCCAAGCCCCAGGAACCCGAGAGAGCTAGCTGCAAGAGATCTTGCCTCGAGAGGCCTTGTATTTTCCACAATGGAAAAGGTTTTAAGTCTGAGGACAACCTGGGTTTGAATTCTGGCTCTGCTATTTACTATGAATCTGGGCGAGTCTCTCCAACACCTCCAACAGCTTCATTTTCCTCTTCAGGCTGTTAAACTTGCTGAGCTCTGAGGTCCCCTCCCACATCTAGATTTGTGGTCCTCTGACCTCAGAGAGCTAATCTAACACTTTTATCTCACAGGTGAGGAAACCGACATGAAATTGCCACCACAGGACTGTAGAGCAACCAGACTTGCCGTTTCTCATTAGCCCTGGCCAACTCTCATTTGATCCTTCCAGTACCAGTGCCATCCATTGGCTGGTGGAGCTTCTCCCACGCAGGAAAATGAGTGATCTGGAGCCAGTGACCCTGGGCAAGTGGACAGACCCAAGACCTTCTCTGGGCCTCAGTCTTCTCATCTCTGAGTTGACTGATTATTTCAAAGGTTCCTTCCATACCTAAATGTATAATCCTAGGAGTTCTAGCCTTGACCTTGAGAGCTAACGGGGCATAGTGGAAAGAGTCCGATCTTAGTTCAAATCTCACCTCAAACACTTGCTGGGTAACCCTAGGCCTCTGCCTCAGTTTCCTCATTTATAATGAGACAGGTGGAATTGATGGCCCTTGATAAGCAAACTCAAAGGCCAGGCTCTCTTCCTCTTCTGCCCTAACTGGTTTCTGTCTTAAGCAAGGGTACAGAGGGCATTACTGTCCTCCCTAATGGTTTCAAAGCTTCCTTGTACTCTTTATAGCTAAGCTATCCAAAAATCTAAACCTTTTGGGAACATTTTGATTGACTTTCACACATTTATTCTCTAGCCAAGCTAGTCTTACTTAACATTTTCCTGCCTCTGTTCAACACATTCCCTATGTCCTCCTCCCCTGACTGTTGAATTCTTACCCATCTTGTAAAGGCCAACTCCAATGCTGTTTCTTTTAGAAAGCCTTCCCCATTCCCACCCTCTCCATTAAGAGAGACCTTCTCTCCCCCCCAGGGACCACATCACCCTCTGGGTGCACTTAGCAGGGATTACTTTGTGTTCGTGATTGATGAGCACAAAATCCCTGTAACAGATCAGAAGCTCTTTGGAGGACAGGGGTCCTGTTAGTTGTAGGGAACCTCTTCTGAGGTGGAAATACTTGGAATGTGCAGCATGTAAGATGGTCTTCCAACCGCTTCTTTCAACATCCAGGAGACACCCCCAGTTCAGTATATAGAAACATGTCTCATTGTTCTGCACTGTGAGCAAGAGTAGAAAGCCTTGCTGATGTTACTGCATTCCCCAAGATCCCATGAACACCGGACTGCTGCCCACAAATCTCAGAAAAAGGATCCCCACCCAGATCGCTCCCACCTGCCTGAAGGGCTACTCTCCTGCCCCCTTGCACAGACATACAAACACACACACACACACACACGCACACACACACATCCCGTGTCAATCAGTCCAATGCTCTCCACCCACTGCCTGCTTAGCACTTCCCCCTCCCACCCCAAACAAATCCCTCTGCTTAGCACCTTCTCCAACATCAGGTCAGGTTTCAGAGAGCCTTGGCAGCTGTGTGTTTCCTAACTACAAAAAGGGAAGAGTGTTCACAGGTTCAGAGGCTTCAGAGCTACAAAACATCTTAGAGATCGAATATCCCCACCACGATTTACAGAGAAGGATACAGGAAAGGGATCAGCTGGGGTCATAAGCACTGTATCATCTGAACAGTGGCCCCACAGCAAGCCCAGGCTTCTTGTCATTGCACCTCGCTGCCTCTCCGGGGGTCCCCCCCCACAATAGTACAGCAGCCAGTGCAAGACTAGGTGCTGCTCAGAGGCCTAAAGTCAGCTCCTTTGGTAATGTGAATACATTTTAATACCTTCAGATAAACCCCAATAAACACAAGCTTTTTGGGGTGGGGTGGGGGGAAGAGGAAGAAGACCCTCAATCATGTTTAAGAGTGGGGACAGCTAGGTGGCACAGTAGATAAAGTACCAGCCCTGGATTCAGGAGGACCCAAGTTCACATCCAGCCTCAGACACTTGACACTAGTTGTGTGACCCTGGGCAAGTCACTTAACCCTCATTGTCCCTCAAAAAGAAAAAAAAAGTGTAAAGGGGTCTCGAGAATATGAGAATGGCTTGCTCCCATGTGTAAAGCACTTTCCATATTTATTCTTTTTGATCCTCAACTCCTAGATAGAGGATCACTGGCATTATTCTTAATGGATGTGGAGAAGGATGGAGATGAAGGAACTGAGATGAGTGGAGGTTCAGCAACTTGTCTGGGGCCAGGCTGCCACAGAACATTAGAAGGGAGATGTCACTCTAAAAAGGTCTTCCCCATTCCAAGACCAGCTTTCTTTTTACCACTACACCATACTGTTTTAGGATAATCCCATGGGCTTTAGTCTAAGGAACTTGAGGCCTTGGGAGTGGGGGGTGGGGGAAGGGAAGAGACAGCCTTTCCAGTCAAAGGCTCAGTTTTTGTTTTGGGGTTTTTTTTTGGGGGGGGGCGGTGTTGAGGCAATTGGAGTTAAGTGCCTTGCCCAGGGTCACACAGCTAGTAAGGGATTTGAATTTGAATCCTCCTGACTCCAGGACTGGTGTTCTATCCACTTCACCACCCAGCTGCCCCTTCAGCTTTTCTATTTAGAGGCATCTTAGAGGCATCTTAGGCAGAGTTCCACGGACAGGAGGAAAAAGGAGCAGACCTGAGCTGTCTTCATACTCCACTTCCTACCTGAGGAACCATATGTTGGGCATGGATGTTGACAAAATCAGTTCACAGGCTTGGTTCCCGGTTCTGCTACTTAGGAACAAGACTGGCAAAGTCTTTGGACTCAGGGGTAGTTTCCTCACCTCTAGAGGCTGATTGGACTCTCCCCAGGTTGCATAATGATAATAGCTCATGTTTATATATATACATTAACTCAAAGAGAGACAGGGCCAAGGCTCAGCGAGATCAGGTGATTTGGTCTGAGGTGAGACTGAAGTCTGGAATTCAAATCTAAAACATCCCCAAATTCATTAGTCAAGCACTAAAACTTCAACTGGGCCAGCTTCAACGCCTTAGCCATTAATCCACACTTCCTCCCCAATTAAAATCCTTTGCAAGAGCTATTACAGGGGAATAATTATCAGTTAACAATTTAGCTAGGATTAGGACACCCATCTAAGGATAGGACAATATAGCTGCCCCACCCTATAGCACTTGTTCAGTCCTGGTCCATCTTCATGATCCCATTTGGGGGTTTTCTTGGCAAAGATACTGGAGTGATTTGCCATTTCCTTCTCCAGCTCATTTTACAGATGAGGAAACTGAGACAGGCAGGGTTAAGTGACTTGCCCAAGGTCATTTAGCTAGGAAATAGAGGAAGTGGGGGGCAGCTAGGTGGCACAGTGGATAGAGCACCAGCCCTGGATTCAGGAGTACCTGAGTTCAAATTCAGCCTCAGACACTTAACACTTACTAAAGCTGTGTGACCCTGGGCAAATCACTTAACCCCAATTGCCTCACTAAAAAAAAAAAGAAAAGAAAAGAAAAGAAAAGAAAAAGAAATAGAGGAAGTGGGATTGAAACTCAGGTCTTCTTGACTTCCAAATCCAGCATTTTATTATTAACTAAGCCCCACTGCCTCCTAAGATGCTAATGGAATTCTTCAGGTAAATAAGAGGCACTACTGCTACTAATGTACTGTCAGTGGCTGAGATCTGGTCCAGTCATTCTAGAGAACCACTTGGAATAGGGCCAACAATGTGGCTCAAATACCCATACCCTTTTCAGTGGTGTGCTGGTAATTGTTCAACAACCCAGTCTTTGGAGCTAAAAACAAAAAGTACGCTCTTGACACACTTTTCAATTTATTCTGCATCATCACAATTTTCTCCATCACCTTCTTAAGTACAGACAAAATCAGGCTGCATGTCACAGGATTTGCTTCCCAGGATGTACTCTGGGCATCTGGCTGGAAGTGCTGCTACTCCCCAGGGCCCCTGGGTGCAGGGGCCTGGGCTATCTCCATCAGCATATGAGGGGTGATGGTGGTCAAGGTGGTGGTGGTAGGGGTTTGACCTGCCTGGCACTTGCTGTCCCATAAGAAATGATGAATATGAAGAACAGGGAAAACTTAGAAAGACTTATATGGACTGATTCAGGGTGAAATTAAAAGAACCAGTAAGACGAAATACACAAGAAGGGGGATGAAGGAAGGGGCAGGAGGAAACCACTAATTAAAATGACCAAGCTTGGAAGCTCCCAGAAGAGATGAGAAAATGTATCTCCCTCTCTTCTTCTCGGAATTTGGGGGGCTATGAGTACAGAGCCCTGTATTTATTGTCTGACTCAGTTGATGAATTTATTAGTTTTGCTGATCTGCATTTTCTTCCTTTTATCTTTTTTGTCATAGGAATAGTTTTCTAAGTACATGAGGGCAGGGAAAGATTTAGAAATAAAGGTGATATAAAAAAACAAAAGAGTTTTAATTTAAAAAATAAAAGGTACCGGACCTGATATAGAAACGTTATAAAGTAGCGAAGTGAGCAAAGGCAAGATACTGCCTGGAATTTTTTTCATCCCTGTACTAAAAGCAAGCCACAAAAAATGGAGACAAATCAGACACCCCTACCCCTCAACTCAAGTAGGGATAATAATGCCAACTGCCTCCCTCACCAGGTGGTTGGGAGTATCAAATAAGAATGGATGTGGTGACACTTAAGAAGCAGAAATCTTGCATAAATAGGAGTATTACATAACCTCTAGGTGTCCAGGAAGGAGATAAGCGCGAGCCATCTTAGATTAGAAAACAGGAAAGAGATCATCCAAATCACCCTCTTTGCTTTGGAGATAAGGGGGGGGACCAGAGGCCCCTCAGGAAAATGACTAGCCCAAAGCTAGCCAGGTGGTGTCAGAGCTGGGATTTAAACCAAATCTCCATTTTCTCCAGTGGTTGTTTTGTAAATTGATGCCTTCAGGGAAAACGTTTCCTTTTAAATCACTTTTAGTCATTCACTTCCTGCTATCAGTCATCCCAGCCCCTCTCTCCCCAACTCTCCAGGGAAACAAAAACAGCTAAGGAAAACCCACCTCAGACCCACAGTGTCTGGTGGCAAGTGCCTCATTCAGTGCCAGTAGTTCCCCAGGCCTCCCCCTAAGAGGCCATGCAGAGCACTCTGCCTTCTTCTGCACACCTTCCCCAGTACAACCCCCACCCCTTCTCTCTGCTCAGATTCCGTCCAGGCCACATGAGCCAAGAGAGGCAAACAGGGCTCAGAACTCGCTTAGATGAGAGGGCTGCCAGGGGAGGCAGGCCTGGAGGCTCCCAATGTCCATCACATGCTGGGCTCTCTCGAAG
Source organism: Dromiciops gliroides (assembly GCF_019393635.1). Lineage (NCBI taxonomy): Eukaryota > Metazoa > Chordata > Mammalia > Microbiotheria > Microbiotheriidae > Dromiciops > Dromiciops gliroides. The sequence continues at coordinate 148,230,797 of NC_057862.1, forward strand.
ACCCCTGGGCTGCCCTTGAGTACTGCAAAGACCCATGTAATAGACACATGAAGGCATCTTCCCAATTCAGTATTTGTGGAGCATCATCTACCCAGCAATAGGCAAAACTCAGCAAAAAACACCATTGAGAAACACCTCTCCTATGACCCTTCTGAGGAGGCCCATGAATAAGTCCGTGTGACAGATGCTCTTAAGGTATGTGTATTGGAAAGTAAAGGGGCGGATAATACAGTGGGAGATACTCCATTAGCCAGAGGAGGCAGGAAGAAGAATTCTTAGGATCCAGTTAAGCAGAGCCCATGAGGGAGAGTCGAAGAAGCCGCTTTAGTCCAAAGCTTCTTAAATTGGGGGTCCTGACCAATATCGGGGTCACATAACTGAATGTGGGGGTAGCAAAAAATTGACAACAATAAAAGGTTATTTATACCAGTTTTATATATCTATATACTTGGGCAAAAAGGGGTGGAGAGTGGAAAAAGTTTAAGAAGCCCCGCCCTACTACAATATCCAATGAGTACAAAAGCTGGGGAGCAGATCTCAGACTGAGATAGATATGAAATCTCCCTGGGGGATTTGGGGGGGGGGCACGGGAAGAAGCCATGAAAGCTTCTTTGTGTCCCATGCATGGAAACAGCAAACAGTGACCGTCAGAACAACCACCCAGGTAGTTGGGATTGCTATCTTTGGCCACGAGCAAAACTGTCACTTGGGTAAAATATGGAGGGCTTGGGGGTCTCTCCCCCAATAGTCAAATATATCTATGAGCTCGTTGATGCTGGTACATTCAGAAAAATCGTGAAGATCACATTCCATCTAGATTTCTGACCCCAGGCCTTACCTAAATATAGCCTGTTTCTTCCAGAAAGCCTTCCTTGACCACTGAGGGCCTGCTGTGCCCTCCTAGTGGATCTGCTGTCTGTGCTGCACAGGCTAGGACAAGAGTCATTCTCTAGTTGGTTTCTAAATCTTATCTCCCCAACTAGACGGGGAATAAAGCCCTGGAGGGCAGGAACTTTCTGTACTCCCCTCCTCAACTGGAAGGTCCCTGGAATGGAATTGTGGCTCTAGACATGGCAGAGATCTCAGAAGGCCAACATGTCCAAAGTCACGAAAGTAGCAAAAGAAACAAGTGGGCAGTGCAGCCAGTTCCTGTGACCCTTGAGTCTGGGCTCTTTGCTTTCATTATAACCCGATGCACACACACTTGTTTTACTGGTAGGCATTTAGGGGCAGCAATAATATGGGCTCATGTGGCCTTTTATCTCAAATACTTATCCATTCCCCACCCCACCCCCCAATCAAAAAAGCTGGGGTCTGAATCGAACAAGTGGCAGTGGAAAGGAAACCAGTCCCAGGAACAGGTTAAGCCTTCTCATAGAGCCTTTCCTGGCTGCCCTTTATGCCCGCACACTACAGCACCCACCTGGAACTTTCAAGAGACTGATAAACACACAGCTCCCAACCTGAAATGGCTCTGCCAGTAGGACAGGCAGGAGAATAAGAGAATAAAGAGAATAAATAAATAAATAAAGAGAATAAACTTAAAGCCCAAAGGGGCTTTAAGGCCCACTTGAAACCCTCCATCTAAAAAGTAGAAACTGATGTCTAGAGAGAGGAAGTGACTTGAATAAGGTCACACAGCTAGTTAATGGCACAACTGAGAGAATAACCCAAGTCATCTGACTCCCACACCAATGATCCTTCGATAACAAATACCTCGCATATGGAATAGGTTCTTAATAAACATTTATTGCATTTAATGGAACATTAAGGGGAAGAAACCAGGCTTCATTAAAGATGATCTTGACAGTGTGGTACAGTGGAAAGACTACTGAATTCAGCCAAAGGTTCTGAATTTGATTCCTGGTTCTGTCAGTGCCTGTGGATTTCTGGGCAATCACAGCACCTCTCTGGGCCTCAGGCGTCTTGTCAATTAACAGGGACGGTTGAGATATTAGACTAGATGCCTCCTCAGGTCACTTTTGGTTCTGAGTCCATGAATATGGACCCCAAAAGGCTAGTGAGAAAGCTATGGGACTAGGACTCTCCAAATAACTTCGGAAGTGTGTTCTGATGAGACCAGCCCTCTTCTCATTTCCACCATCAGGGTTGGCATGTCTAAACTAGACCTCTTGACAGAGTTTCCTTTGGGCTCCAGAAAAGACCAGATTTGTTCCCTTTTATCCCAAGTCCTACCCCTCCCAACATGCCCCCAAGCTATCCCAGACTCTTAGCATGGGTGCAAAGGTAGTGGTCATCCAGGCCATGGGCTCTCAAAGCATCTGTGGTATTTTCTTTCTACCTCTGCCTTTTTAATTCCTTCCTTCATTTCCTTCTGGGGGAGGGGAAGAAAGCAGCCTTACCCACTAAAACCAAATCAGCAAAGGCCCCCAGGCAGAGGGAAAAATAGTTTCTTTATCACTTCTCTTTCTAACCAAGATCTTTACTTTGGGGGTGGGGAGAAGAGAAAATAACTTTTTTATGGAATCTTCTTCCTTGGACCTTTCTAAGCTCTATCAGGAACAGAAGTCAGCAGATAAACTGCTGTTACACTGAGGTATCAGTGACTTACACGGCGGGGGGGGGGGGGGGGGGGGGGGAGGTAGGATGAGGATGATGTTTATCCCAAAAGGATGAAGAAAACTGGGATTACGGGCATCAGTTCAGGAAATGTCACTCCACGGGATGCTCAAATCACAGCAAAAGTATATTCCTGGGCAACTGGCTAACTGGGATATATCCATTAGCAAACATAGTGGGGGGGGGGAAGGAGGGTACTCCCCCCCCAGCTGAACATCGAGGCTGGGCAGTTCAATGAGCAGTGCTAACTCTTCCAGACATATTACTCAATGTGCTTAGAGCTCTTAGCACTAAAAGCTTCCCTCTTCCCCAGCACGTGCCCACACTCATGATCATCAGCCTCCAGCTGTCTCACCCATGTTTCTAGATCACTGGTTGATGTCTCAGGAGAGATGCAGCTGTGGTACTATGGCAAGGGCAGGGGATCTGAAGGCCAAAGAATTGGGTTCAAATCCACATCCTGCCACTTAGCATCTATATCATCATAGGCAACTCGCTTCACTACCCTTGGCCTCAGTTCCCTCATCTGAAAAATAAAATTGGGCTCAATAACCTCTAAGTCTCCTTCCAGCTCCGTACATCACTTTGCTGATGTCACTGGTCCTCTGAGAAAAAAGGACAAACAACAACCTAGGATTAAATCCTAACCTTGGAGTCTCCCCTACAACTCTTGATCCTGTGATGTTAGTCTTGGAGCATTTTGAGCTGTCACTGAACATAAACTGTTTTTCCTTTTCTTTGACCCCACAACTGCCTGACTCTTTCATCAACTGAATGGAGAAAGGCCAGATCACCAAGCAGGCACATGCTTGGAGGCCTTTCTCCATTCAGTGTTCTCACACTTTGGGGGCAGCTAGGTGGTGCAGTAGATAAAGCATTAACCTTGGATTCAGGAGGACCAGAGTTCAAATCCAACCTCAGACACTTGACACTTAGTAGTTATGTGACCCTGGGCAAGTCACTTAAAAAAAAATGACTTTTGAGTGTTCTCACACTTTACTTACTCCCTTCTACAATCCAGTTACTTGGACATCCAGTTATTGCTATTTCTCTATTACTCCATTTCCTTACTTACTATATCCTCTCCCTTCTCACCACCTCCATTAGACCGAGCTCCTTAAGAGCAGCAATTCCGGGGGCAGCTAGGTGGCGCAGTAGATAGAACACCGGCCCTGGAGCCAGGAGTTACCTGAGTTCAAATCCGACCTCAGACACTTAACACTTGCTAGCTGTGTGACCCTGGGCAAGTCACTTAACCCCAATTGCCTCACTTAAAAAAAAAAAAAAGAGCAGAAATTCCCCCTCCCTTTTATCCCCAGTACTTAGTAGAATGCATAGCACATAGTAGGCACTTCATTCAATGTTTGCTGACCTCCTAGCTTCCTTCAAGACTCAGCTCAAATCAGAATGAGGAGCATAATTTATACAACATTGTTTGTTTTTTGCGGGGCAATGGGGGTTAAGTGACTTGCCCAGGGTCACACAGCTAGTAAGTGTCAAGTGTCTGAGGCCCAATTTGAACTCAGGTCCTCCTGAATCCAGGGCTGGTGCTTTATCCACTGTGCCACCTAGCTGCCCCCCATTTATACATCATTGTAAAAAATGAACTATTTTTTATGTTGTAAGAACTCCTATAGATACAACAATTAATTAACTCCAGAGGACTGATGAAGATACCCCTTTCCTGACAGAAGGGTGATGGACCAAACATGCAGAAGTGAGACATTTTTGTTGATGGCCAACATGGGGAGTTGTTTAGCCTGACTATGCCTACTTGTGACAAGGGTTTGGTTTTGCTTTAGGAGTAGAGGGGAGGGGGCAGGTAGGTGGTACAGTGGATAGAGCACTGGCCTTGGAGTCAAGAGGATCTGAGTTCAAATCCAACCTCAGACATCTGACACTTACTAGCTGTGTGATCCTGGGCAAGTCACTTAACCCCAATCGCCTCACTAAAAAACCAAAAACAAAAAGAGAGTAGAGGGGAGGAGGGAGGGTCTGAGAGAAAACAAATGCTTGTTAATTGAAAAAAACCCAAACCCTTTAATTAAAAAAAGCTCAAATGGGGGCAGCTAGGTGGTGCAGTGGATAAAGCACTGGCCCTGGATTCAGGAGGACCTGAGTTCAAATCCAGCCTCAGACACTTGACACTAGCTGTGTGTGACCCTGGGCAAGTCACTTAATCCTCGTTGCCCCGCAAAAAAAATTAAAAAAAAAAAAAAAAGCTCAAATCCTACCTACTGCAGAAGGCTTCCCAGCACCCATCCTGGTCAGTGCCTTACCTTTCGGGGGTGCAGGGACAATGTCCTTGCTTATCTTTGCATCCTTAGTACTTAGAAACCCTGGTACACAGTGAGCACTTAATAAATTAAGTCATCAAACAAGCCAGTCTTTTGTTATGAGCTCTCTATCCTGCCCATCCCCTAGTAAGAATAGCTTATAGGACACAAGCAGTTATCATCACTTTACTGATAAATGGAAGCTCATACAGGGTTAAGGCAACTGGGGACACCACAGTGCACAGAGTACTGGACCTGGAGTCAGGATGACCTGAGTTCAAATCTGGCCTCAGACACTTACTAGCTATGTGACCCTGAGCAAGTCGGTTAACCTCTGTCTGTCTCAGTTTTGTCACATGTAAAACAAGAACAAAAACAGCCCCTGCCTCTCAGTGTTATGGCGAGAGTAAAATGAGATGTTTGGAAAGTTCTCTGCAAACCTTAAAGCACCACATAAAATACTAGTTATAACTGACCCAACCTCACAAAACTGGTTAGCAGAAGACCTCAAATTTGAAGCCAGGTGGTATGCCATCTAGTCCACTGCTCGTTCTAGAGCCTTCTTGGTCTGGAGAGACAAAGGAAAGGGGCTGGAAGACAGAAAGGGGAGGGAGTAGGGGTCGTTGGCCAAAATGCATGATGGGCTGGATGCCCTTCCTGGAGGCTTGCAGGAAACCAGCAAGTTTCAGGTCACAAGAGGCCATGTTTCACAGTAGACCAGGCCCTGGAAGAGGAATCAGAAGACCTGGGTTCTAGTCCCGGCCCTGCCACTAACCGAGGTTTGCTTTGAGACCTTGGGCAAGTCCCTTAATGTTTAAACTTGACTGGACGAATGATGGCAAAGCATGTCTCCTATCTCTTACTATGGGGCTGGTGGACCACAGGTGAAGAATGAGGCATCCATTTCTAGACATGGTCAACATACTGATTTCTTTTGCCTGCCTGTGCTTATTTATAACAAGGAAAGGTTCTATTGGGGACAGGGTAAGAAGTCAATGGGAAATGATAATGATTATAGATATAGATTGTGGGGCAATGAGGGTTAAGTGACTTGTCCAGGGTCACACAGCTAGTAAGTGTCAAATGTCTGAGGCCAAATTTGAACTAAGGTCCCTCCTGAATTCAGGGCCAATGCTTTATCCACTTCGCCACCTAGCTGCCCCAACGATGACTTTTTTTTAAAGGAAAAGAGCATCAGTAAGACTTTAAGTCCATTACTTAATCTGTTCAGATCTCAATTTCATCCTCTTTAAATGGACTGGACTAAATGAACTCACATGCCTTCCATCTCTAAAGTTTTAAATCTGTATTAAAAACAATGGAAGGGGCGGCTAGGTGGTGCAGTGGATAGAGCACCGGCCTTGGATTCAGGAGTACCTGAGTTCAAATCCGGCCTCAGACACTTGACACTTACTAGCTGTGTGACCCTGGGCAAGTCACTTAAGCCCCATTGCCCTGCAAAAAAAAAAAAAAAAAGAAAGAAAGAAAGAAAGAAAAGAAAAACAATTGAAACAAAACTTTTTTCTTCCTCTAGAATGGAGTTCTTAACCTGGGGTTCATGAACTTTTTTTTGACAACAGTATTTCAATGTAATTTGTTTTCTCTATAAGTCCACGTATGTTATTTTTACGCAATTAAAGAAATTCCTCAGAGGAGTTCATAGGCTTCAGCCTGGCAAAGGGGTCTGGGATACAGAAAAGGTTAGGAACTCCAAAAAAAGCTTACAAACAATGACAGAAAGAAAGAATCTGGCTTCCTTTAGTATTTTAGGTTGATAACTGGGAGTACTCATGGTTTTCCATCATTTCTCTCTGTGCTTCTAGATAAGATCTTGGTCTGGATTTCTGAGTTGTAAGGAACTTCAAGGTTAGGATTTAATCAGAGATTTAGAGCTGGAAGGAATCTTAGAGGTTACTCTCATCTTACAGATGAGAAAATAGAGGCATACAGAGGTTAAGTGACTTGCCTAGGGTGACACAGCTAGTAAGTATTTGAAATTGGATTTGAACAAGACTAGGGACACAAAGTAGGTGTTATTACCTGCACGTAGCAGAGACTTTTTCATGAACCCAACCCACTAGAGTAAACATTCAGGGGTTTCAGGTTCTGCTACTCCTTTTCCTCCACGCTGTAAAAATTCCAATGGGCCAGGACCCTACCCAATGGGCAAATGTCTTACTGACCTTTCAAGAAATGAGGGCTGGGGCAGCTAGATGGCGCTGTGGATAATGCACCGGCCCTGGATTCAAGAGTACCTGAGTTCAAATCCAGCCTCAGACACTTGACACTTACTAGCTGTGTGACCCTGGGCAAGTCACTTAATGCTCATTGTCTGGCCAAAAAGAAAAAAAAAGAAATAGGAGGGCTGACAGAGAGTCATGGACCCAGGAGAAGCTTGTTTAATATAGTTAGAAGCAGTGGGGTAGGGGGCGGCTAGGGGGCGCAGTGGATAAAGCACCGGCCCTGGATTCAGGAGTACCCGAGTTCAAATCCAGCCTCAGACACTTGACACTTACTAGCTGTGTGACCCTGGGCAAGTCACTTAACCCCCATTGCCCTGCAAAAACCCCCAAAATAACAAACAAACAACAACAACAACAACAAAAAAGAAGAACAAGCCGTGGGGTATAGCAGAATGAATGCCAGACTTGTGGTTAGGATACCTGGCTTTAATCTCAAGCTGTTACTTACTATAGAGGTGACCCCAGACAACTCATTTAACCTCCTTTTCCTCACTTTCCTCACCTACAAAACAAGGACGTTGCTATTTGTATTACGTAACTCACAGGGCTGTTGTGAGCATAAAGCCTTGGGTAGAATCTTGAAGTGCTTCAGAGGTAAATTCTATGATTATATACTATGTATATGTATATACATGTACACATACACATACTAATATGGAGAGAGTTGCACAAGTACAAAGTACCAATTCATAAACATGAATTAAGCACCAACTATGTGCCAGGCCTTTTGCTAAGTGTTGGATGAAGTGAATCCTATTTCCTAACATGGTCTCCTTCTTTCCAGTCTTCCTGCTCACTCCTCAGAGCAGTGACCCCAGCCTCCTCAATGTTCCTCCCACAGCCTCTCCAACTCCTGACTGGGCATTTTCACTGGCTCTCCCCCAACCTGAAGTTCTTGCCTCCTTCTCTCTGCCTTGCAGCTTCCCAGGCTTTCTTCAAGTCCCACCTCAAATTCTACCTTCTGCGGGCCTTTCCTTCCCTCTAAGACTGGCCCCAGTCTAGGCTGCACAGACCTTGTTTGTACAGTCATTTGCTTGTCTCCCCCATTAAACTGAGCTTCTTGAGAACAGGGACAAGAGATTTGGGGTTTTTTTTTATTGTTGGCCTCCCTTTGTATCCCTGATCATTAGCACAGTGACTAGCACACACTAGGGGCTTCATCGATGTTTGTTGACTTGACTATTTTAAACACCCACCATTTTGAAGAATCCTCCAGGGAGTTATTCTGAAAAGGACAGAACCTTCCCAAGAGCTTATTTTATGCAAGCTCAGTTATAGGGAAAGTCTGGATTTACCAAAGAACATGCCCCCCCCCCTCATCTTAACCCAGTTTGGGGTTCAACTTCAGGCCACACCAGATCATCTGAATGAGAAGCACTTCTTAGGATGGAGGGAGGCCGACTGAAGAATATCTGAAAAGGGAAAAACAACCCTCTTGTAAGCTCCTCCTGTATCCTTCCCCGACGCCCAGACCTCAAACAGTAATGCGCTATAAAATCTGGGGCATGGGAGGAAGAAGAAAGGTCCCAAGTCATTAAAAACCATTTCATATGGGTTACACTTTCTCTGCCCTGTGTGGCCGAGGAACTGAAGAGGGAGGGTCACTCATTCCCTACTGGGTCTTCCCTTCCTCTCCACTGCAAAATACTTCTTTGGAAGTCGTGGGTGGGGGTCACACACAAGTGAGCCTCCAGGTCTTCATCTCCACACTGTACCAAATAGGCAGTGTGATAAGAACAGAGCATGAGACAGGGCATTAAGGGCCCTGTGCCCGCCTCGGTCTTACCTGCCATGACTAAGTCACTTCCCCCGTTTCCTCACCAATGATAACAATGGCTCAAAGTCACGGTGCATTGTCAACAGGCAAAACAGTATATAAGCACCCACAAGCACAAAGCCTCACACACACTAAGCACTTAATAAATGTCTGCTGACAATCAAGCCCCGTGAGGGAGGCACTGCAACTATTATCACCATTTTACAGAGTCGAGTTAAATTAAGATTCCAACATGAAGTGACCTGTACCAAGTCACAGCTGAGACGTAAGCCTGGATTTGACCAGGCTTAGATCTCCTGAGTTTGGTGTTCTTAATTCTCCCACATGGACTTTTTTTTTTTTAAGTGAGGCAATTGGGGTTAAGTGACTTGCCCAGGGTCACATGGCTAGTAAGTGTTAAGTGTCTGAGGCCGGATTTGAACTCAGGTCCTCCTGACTCCAGGGCCTGTGCTCTATCCACTGCGCCACCTAGCTGCCCCCCCCACATAGACTTTAAAAAAATATTTTATTTTCCCCCTAATTACATGTAAGACAACTTAATATTCATTTAAAAAAAAATTGAGTTCCTTTACTAGCTGTGTAACCCTGGACAAGTCATAACCCTCATTGCCTTGCTTCCTCCCCAAAATTGAGTTCCAAATTTTGTCCCTCCCTCCCCTCCCTCCTTCCTCACAATGACTCTTATAACTCAAGGTATCTGTTAAAAGAAGGTAGGTAGGACCGGGGTCACTCAAATTCCCTTCCAGATGAAGGTACTAATGTTCTCTATATTTTAAATAACATATTTATACATTTATAATATACTCACATAATATTATATATACAATATATAAGTATAATAGGCATATGTACACACTATATATACATATACCATACGCTCTCTGTACATATATAAATACATAGATGCATATGAATATTAAAATATGTACATACATATGAATGTATATTTGCATATAATGGGCAACTAGATAACACAGTGGATAAAGTGCCTGGTCTGGAATTAGGAAGACTCATATTCCTGAGTTCAAATTTGGCCTCAGACACTTACCCCTGTTTGCCTCAGTTTCCTCACCTGTAAAATGAACTAGAAAAGGAAATGACAAACTACTCCAGTAACTTTGTCAGGAAAACTCCAAAGGGGGACACAAAGAGTGGGATACAACTGAAACAACGGAACAAAAATGTTATGTGGATGTATTCCAGCAAGAAAAGGACTGAGTTCACCTCTCCAGCCTTTACAAATGTCTAGGAAAACAAAGTTCTATAACTTTGCACCCAGGGAGGTTGATGAAAAGAGTAAATAGAAGAATGAGGCCTAGGGAGGCCAACCCTCACTTAGTCTGCACCAATCCTTCCTCTAGAGGCCTGTCCATTCAGCAGGTTACAAATGTACTTCCCAATAGCTAGAGAAGCCCTGGAACAAGGTTTTCTTTTGGGAACCAGGAAGGTAAGAGGGGAATAGAAAGATAGTCTTGACCACCCTCAAGAGTCCTCAGGCAGAGTCCCTAGGGAATACCTTGACATCCTTTATTCAGGAAACCACTGAAGGGGGGAGGAGAAAAAAAGGGTCCATCCTCTTTTCTCTCTGCTCTTCCCTCCCCACCCCCAGGTCGCACATTTGACATGTCCCAGACTGCCTAGCTGTGCTTTACTCTCCCCTTCCTCCCCCCAAGAGCTGGGCCACTTGACGAGAGGCTGATGGAATGCAGCAATGATGCCTGCAAAAGCCAGGACTTATAAGGCACTGAGTGGGAATGAACAAGTACTGTAGAGAGGGAGAGAGGAGAGAAGGGGAGAGAGAAGGAAAGAGAAGGAAAAAGAGGGAGAGAGAGGGATGGGGAGGGGGGAGAGAGAGAAAGGGGGGTAGTGGTGCATAAGGAGGAGAGAAAAGGCATCTTAGCCACCAAGATTGAGCTCCTTATTTACCCATCAGCCACCTAGCCTATCACTCCCACAGCTCTGGTGGGCAGATGGGCCTCACTCCACTCCCCCTCCCCACTCAAAGGGAGGGAAAAAGGGTGATCTTGCTGGCTCAACAAGGGAAAAGACAAATTAACAGAGGGAGGAACAGGGCTGTTCATTAATCCTGGTTTCAGCACTAGCCAGCTGCCCCTCCAGGCAGCAACTAAGGCTGAAGGTGCTTTCTCTGGTTTAAGGCAGATCAATCCCAGAGGAAGAGGAAAAAAAAAAAAAAACGAGCACCTTGATGTTTATTTCTTTTCTCTCTTTCCCTACTAACTTCCTGATTACACAAACCAGTGCAAGCCAGAAGCTCACAAAACCATCATCTTAATACTTTAAACTTTTGTTTTGTTTTGTTTTTTAGTGAGGCAATTGGGGTTAAGTGACTTGCCCAGGGTCACACAGCTAGTAAGTGTTAAGTGTCTGAGGCGGGATTTGAACTCAGATACTCCTGACTCCAGGGCTGGTGCTCTATCCACGGCTCCACCTAGCTGCCCCTACTTTACACTTTTGAATGAAATTTCATATCCTCATTTGATTCTGCCAATAGCTGCGAGAGGTAAATAGGGCAGGGATTATCCCCATTTCACAGATGAGTAAACTGGTGATTGGGGCAGCTAGGTGGCTTAGTGGATGGAGTGCTGGGCCTGGAGTCAGGAGGACCTGAGTTGAAATCTGGCCTCAGACATTTACTAGCTGTGTGATCCTGTGCAAGTCACTTAAACTTTGCCTTAGTGCACTGGAGAAGGAAATGGTGAGTCATTCCAGTATCTTTGCCAAGAATATCCCATGGACAGTATGGTCCATAGGGTCACGAAGAGTTGGACAAGGCTGAATGACTGAACAACAACAACAAAAAATTAAGGGACTGGCTGAAGGCCATGCAACCAGTTAGGGACAGAGTAATTAGAGCCAAGTTTAACATTGGTCTCACAGCATCATAATCCCCTTCCCTGCACCAAAGCAGGGTGAGTACTGCCAGGATTCCTAAACTGGGGTTCATGAACGTGTGCGCACTCCTGTAGAGAAGTGCTATCTTTCAACCCACCTGAAAAGAAAATCCAATCTTGGGCTCTTTCCAACATGACTTTCTGGCACAAAGCAATATGGCGGAGTAGAAAGAAGACTGATGTTGGGATCAAAGAGCCTGGGTCCTACCTCTGTCACTTATACTACTTTAGACACTTACCAACTGTATTATACTATCCAAGTCTCCTAACCTCTCTCAGACTCAGTTTCCTTTTCTGTAAGATTAAGAAGGTTGTACTGGAGGCCTTCTAAGGTCCTTTCTAGCTTTAAATCTACAATGCAAGGACAAAACTCTTTGCTGACAGCAGGGTGAGCAGTAAAAGGTCTTCTGAGATAGAGCCTCGTCTTTGAGTTTTGGAGACAAGTCTAAAGAGGCTGGAGAGGGGAAGAGAACCTGCCTGGCCCTACTTCCAAGATGCCGAGAGTGCCGGGTTGTGTGGCCAAGAGCTAAAGTCAGGGAAAGGCTTGCTGCTGGGGTCAGTGGCATTTTTTCCCCAGCTTGTGGACTGGAAGCTTTTCTGTGTTATCACTCAATTGGAAGAAGCAAACATGTCAGTCAGCCCCAGAAGCTGAGAAAGTCAGAGCCCTTGGGCAGGGAAGAATGGTTGGGACTATCTCAGTGACAATACAATTAGGCAACTAGGATGGGGAAGAGGGGTCCAACTCCTGGGAAGATGGCTCCAATAGACTCCAGCTAAGCATTTCTTTGCTTCACTTCACTTCATTTCATCTCTCTCTCTCTCTCTCTCTCTCTCTCTCTCTCTCTCTCTCTCTCACACACACACACACACACACACACACAGGCAGAGACAGACAGACACACACACCCCTCCCCCACAATGGGGTCCAAGTCTGTTTTCAGTATTGCTTATCCTGCGCCTTGATGGTTTCTGACAGTCAGGCTTCTCAGTTCAGCCAGGCATGAATGACATCTTCACTGGTCCTGGGGAGGAGCAGCAGATGGCTCAAGAAGTGGTTCCCAATCCTGCATGCCTGCCCTGGAAGATTCTGGAAATGGTGTGACACCTTACTAGCATCCCAGTGCCGGAGCCACTGTGGTTTTCTTTGTACAATGGGTGCAGGGATGAAAGGGGATTTCTAATTCTTCTGGAGGCCCATTTGACCTTGAGACAGTTCTCAAATCTCTTTACATACAAATCAATTTCCCAGGGGACCAGATGAGAACCAAAGAATAAACAAGGAGGCAAAGATAGGACTGAATTGGTCCCTGACATGAGGGCCCAGGATAGAACTGGGGAAAGGCTGGGCGTTCCCGTCAGGGATTAAGAAGCATTCCAGCAGATCAATTTAGAGAGTGGTAGCTCATGACCAGTTCATCCTCAGTGTCAGCTTGGTTTCTCTAAGGCAGGTGATCTGGGCTGGGCTTTAACCCTGCCTATCCAGTTCCTCTACAGAATGGCTCTTCTGGGGAAATGAAAGACCTCAAACTTGGTCGTCAGTATACTGAGGAAAGGGATGGGGGTGAAGGGCTTATGGAAGCAGCCTTCCATTTAATCCAACCATTGATTTTTACAGATGGGGAAAAAGGAAGTCAAGAGAGGTTAAGAGATGTGCACCAGGTCACATGGTCAGCTGCTGACCGAGCTGGGCCTTGAACCCGATTGTCTCCTAACTGCTAAGCCTGAATAACTGAATAACTATGTAAAATGGCAGCACTGTAGTCTAACATCAAGAGCTCTGGACAGGCAGGCGGACTTCCAGTTCTAATCCCGACTGCAACATCAACTCATTTAACCATATGGAGTTATTATAATGAGTGCAAAAGTACTACACAAAGACGCAAAGGAGAACATTTCTTTCCTTGCGTGTGTTTAGCCTCCTGGGATTCTCCCTCCAATCCTAAACCCAAAGTCTTCAGTATCTATGTGGTTGGGAGGGGAGAAACAGGGTTGCTGGGAAGCAGAGGCCAACACATCTGAACCTGGAACAACAGGCAAGATCAGTCTCTGAGAGAATGGGGCATCATGGCCCCGGCCATTAGGAGCTGAGGAAACTGAGGCACAGAATAATTTACTTGCTCACACTGGAAAAATCAAGCCAAAGGGTCACAGGAAACAGCCTTTGGTCTGGTATGCCTTCTCTCAGCCTGGCTGCTTTTAGGAGTAAGAGAACTGTGGAAACCAGGCAGGACCAGTATGATGAGCTTCTAGGCTGAAGCAGCCAGAAACCCTTAGACACAGGTCTGATAGCCCTTTTGCCTCCATCTTCAGCAGGGGATAAAAGCACTTCACTGGCTTCAAAGGAACACGTTTAGCCCTTCCTTGTACCAGACTTCAAGGGACTCAAAGTTAGTCTCTCTCTGTATCATCCCCCAGGTAGCCCCAATATCCGTGCTGACCTAAGTCCACAGGCAACTACCACAGCAGGTAGAGTCAGCCTTCAAGCCCAAAAACAACCTCCCTTGGAGTCCTACAATAGCATACTGAGGGGCCCTCTCCATATTCCAAGCAACTTCAAAGGCTCTAAGTGGCAGAGATGGTGTCAACCTACATTGGTACAGGAAGTTTCCCCATTATCAATGAGATGAAGTCCGATTCCTACCCTAACCACCTCTCACATTCCTCCTGCCATCCTTTTCCTCCTTCTCCTTCTCCAGGGAAGGGAGCTCCCTGCTTAACACTCCACCTCAGCCATGCTGCCTAGCTGGAAAAATCTAGCCTCCTACTCTTGGATTATATACATTTTAACAGTTGGTCAACAAGCATTTAAGTGGTTACTATGTTCTAGACACTGTACTAAGCAACAGGGATACAAAGAGTGGCAAATACCTGGTCTCCATCCTCAAAGAGCTCACATTCTAATGGAAACAAGATGAAAAAATTGCACATAGGACATATTTGTATATGTACATTCGATGATGGAGAAAGGTAATCTCAGAGAGAAGGCATGGGGGAGGGGGAACATCTGGAAAGGCCTCCTATAGGAGGGAGGCTCCTATGTATAGGAGGGAGGCTCCTATGTATAGGAGGGAGGCTCCTATGTATAGGAGGGAGGCTCTGAACTGAGTCTTGAAGGAAGCCTGCAGTATAGGAAGGTGAAAATTCTAGGTATGGGCAACAAGCAGGGAAAAGGCACTAAGTTGGGGGATGGAATGTCTGATGTGAGAATAGCAGAGGCCAATGTCACACACGAATCACAGAGTGTGTAGACAGGTGTAAAGAATAGAATGAGCAACTGGAAATGTCAGAAGGGGCCAGGGTGTGAAGGGTTTTAAAAGCCAAATTCAAGTTTTTAGGTTTGATGCTGAAGAGAAGCCCCTGGGATGTGTGAGTCCAGGATGAGACATCGCAGGCTGAATTTGCATTTCTGCACTTTGTTAATTTTGTCTACACTGGGATTTGGGCTCTCATTGGAGAGTCACAACAGCTCCTAGAAGGTACAATCCTTTTTACTAGGGAGGACACAGCCTGATGACATACTGAGTGATGGCTAGGCTAGCACTCACTCCAATGCAGTTGTATTCTTACCTAATCTGCACCCCCCCACAACACTCCCTTCTTCCTGCACATATATTAAGTGAGCTGGCAACTTTGGGCATGACTTAAGCCAAGGAAGGTGCCTGCCTTGAGTCACACCCCAAAGCTCTGGGAAGGCTGTACCAGTCTCTGAGAAATGAGCTCATGCCACCTGTCTCACAACGGCCCAAATTTACCAAGTCAAACCACGAAGCATGTGCACACATGCCCACAAGTTCTTCCTCATCAGCCCAAATTGAGAAGACAGTTACTAGGGACAAGAAGATGTAGCCACAGCTAAGCTAGCTGTGTTGTTTGGCCAGGAGGGGAGGGAATTAAGGCTGCCAAAGCCACCCCCTAGCGCCTTCCTTGGTTGACCTAAGCAGCTGGTTGAGGTGGCTATCTTCAGCTCAGGGGCCTTAAGTATGAAAGCTACTGCCCCTTTTTCTCCCCACCCAGAGCCTCAGAGCCCTGGGACACTGAGGAAGACAACAGACCCACAGGCAGAGTCCTTCCCCTAAACCAGAACTCGGAACAAAGCAAATTCATTTCACTGAACCCTTGAAATATACCACCTGGACACCGGCATTTCCTTGGAGACCATATTCAAACATTTATTGGATCAAGATACAAAGAAGTAGGAGACACAGTTGATGCTGCTGTCCCCACCCCTGATCCCCGGCAGAAGGCAGATGGATTTGGGGAGACATAACAGACCCAAGGTAACATGGTATGTTTGGTGGACTTTTCCAAGAGCTAGGGCAGTGGTACTCCACTAGCTAACTCTGGGACAACATTTCCTATCATGACTAACCTGAATAAATCATATAACCAACAAAACTAACCTCCAAAGCCACAGTGATCATAGCTTTTGACCACAAAGATACCTCAGAGATAATCTGGTCCTAACCCTTCATTTTATGAATTGGGAAACTGAGTTCCAAGGAGGTTAGAGTGACTTGCCCAAGGGTACATGCAGTCACTAAGTCTTATAGCCAGGGTTCAAAGTCAGGTGCCCTGACTCTAAATTCAATGCTAGTTCCAGCTCTGAGAAAGCAAGAGCAGCCAAGGGTCAGTCTTTTTCCCTCTGGGGGGAGAGGGTTGATTGACCCTTTCCTTCACTGACATACAGCTCTATTGACCTGGCCCCTACCCAACTTCATCACCCAAACCCACGTAACTACTCCCCGCCAAGGCCCCCTTAATTATCAGACTCCTCCCCTAGGGTACTTTCTAACTGGTATAAGGCACACTGCTCCATAGACATCCATCCATACCTGCAGAGCTACACCATGATTCCAGATATCCAAGATCAGAAAGGCATCAGCTTCTGAGCTCCCCCCTTCCCTCCCATCATCCCCTGCAAGATCCAATACCAAAGTCATCAAATGGCCAAGCCATTGGCTATCACTGCTCTTCTCAGCCTACCCCATTCTCCTCAGTTCTCCATTTCCACTGGACTGTTTAGGACCCTGACAACCTGATGTGCAAGCCACCCACTAGTTACACATGAGCTTAGGCAAGTCACTTTACCCCTGGGCCTCAATTTCTTATCTGTAAAAAAAGGGAATTGGAATTGTGATCCTAACCTCCTGCAGAGACCACATCTCCTGGGAAGCTTTTCAAGGCTAGCTGCTCCTCCTCGCCCCCTCTGACACACAAGACTCTCTATACTTCTTGCTTTCAGCTACTCACTTTCTTTCTTTCTTTCTTTTCTTGTGGGGCAATGAGGGTTAAGTGACTTGCCCAGGGTCACAAAGCTAGTAAGTGTCAAGTGTCTGAGGCTGGATTTGAACTCAGGTCCTTCTGAATCCAGGGCCAGTGCTTTATCCAGTGTGCCACTCTCTTTCAAACCCTTCCTTTCAGTACCCATTACTCCAGTTTTCCCCCTTCCAGATTAACTCAGTACTGCTGACATCATGATCCACCAGCTTCTAGGTCACTCTCCTTCCTCCCCAGTAAGTCCAGTGCCTGGTTCAGAACCGTCTCCTCTGCCTTTCAAACACCCTGACCTCCCAGTTTTCCGTTTCCTCACCTCTTCCCTATTTCTAACATGCACAGGAGTGGTCACACCCCAGACACAGTCCCCATTCCCTCCATCAATGAATGTGCCCCAGGGACTACAATTCTGAGTTATCTTCTTCCCACTAAAGCACTGCCTTTCTTCTATTGACCCATAATCTTAGAAAGTTGCCTAGAAGCTAATGTTCTTCTACATAGGAGTGATAGAAAAGACCATCAAGTCAGTCAACAAGCACTTATTAAGCACCTACTATGTGACAGGAAAGGAAGCTAGATGACTCAATGGGTATAGTGCTAGACCAGGAGTGAGAAAGACCCGAGTTCAAATCCTGCCTCAGATACTTACTGTGTGACACTGGGCAAGTCACTTAACCTCTGCCTTAATCCAGTGGAGAAGGAAATGGCAAACCACTCTACTATCTTTGCCAAGAAATACCCATGGGCAGTACTGGCACGCTATGGTCCATGGGGTCACCAAGAGCTGGATATGAATACAAAAACAAAACGTGCCAGACACTGTGTGAAACACTAGGAATAACAAAAAAGGCAAAAGCCCATTCCTGCTCCCAAGAATCTCAGTCTAATGCTATGGACAAACAAGATGCACACAGGATAAATCGGGGGTAGTGTCAAGAGGGAAGACATCCCAGTTAAGGAGGCCCCGGACTTTAGCAGAGGCTTGAGGGAAGCCAGGAGGAGAGAGTTCCAGGCGTGGGCAGCAGCCAGTGAGAATGCTCAAGGGTCAGGAAATGGAGAGGCTTGAAAACAACATCAGCAAGGGGGCCGATGTCACTGGAGACAGGAGTCTGTGAGGAGGAACAAGGTACCGCCCAGAAAGGTAGGACTTGTGGGAACAATAAGAAGGGAGACCACTCAAGTCATGAAAGGAAGGGATGAGAGAGACGCACATGGCACCCACTGGCGATATAAAGAAAGGGCCAGAGCCAGGTGCTTGGCATGCCGAGTGGACCCTCTATGGAGTCACAACAGCCATTTGTCATGGTCGTAGGGTTTAGAACCCCCTCATTTCAAGTGAAGAAACAGAGGCCCAAGGTTGCTGCTTTCATTCACTTGTATCTGACTCTTTGTGACCCCATTCGGGGTTTTCCTGGCAGAGACACTGGACTGGTTTGCTATTTCCTTCTCCAGTTCATTTTACAGATGAGGAAACTGAGGCAAACACGGTGAAGTGATTTGCCCAGGGTGGTCATATAGTTAGTGTCTGAGGCTGGATCTGAACTCAGGAAGATCAATCTTCCTGACTCCAGGCCCAGCACTCTATCCACTGTGCCACCTAGTGGCCCTAGGTTACAGATATACTAAGTGACAGAGTGAAGCGTCGAACAAGTAGACACTCTCTAAACCTGGGGTTCTTTTCACAATAAGATGGAATAATAATGACTGACACTTATACACTTAGCTACTAAAGCTTAAAACTTCACTGAAGATTTTTTTGGTGAGGCAATTGGGGTTAAGTGACTTGCCCAGGGTCACACAGCTAGTAAGTGTTAAGTGTCTGAGGCTGAATTTGAACTCAGGCCCTCCTGAATCCAGGGCCAGTGCTCTATCCACTGCACCACCGAAGACTTTTGGGACACCCTCTATGAGGCTTTCAAGTCTGCCACTTTCTCCGCACTATCTCATTTAAGCCACACCACAGACAGGCCTGTGAGGTAGATACTACAGGTGTCATTCTCCCCACTTTACAGATGGGAAGAGCGAGTTTCAGAGCATTTAAGAAATGTGTCCATCTTCAAACAGCTAGAGAGCTATACCTAGGTCTTCCAGACCCCATAATCATAGGAGCTACACATGTACTGGAGCTCTTAGGAAGGTCACTCAGAAAGATCAAGATGGGAGCTTGGCCTTTTGTAAGACTCCATTCTTTAATCCTGCAGTTCTCCAACTTTTTGGCCTCAGGACCACTTACACTCAATTATTGAGGACCTCACCAAAGAGCTTTTGTTTACAGGGATTTCATTTACTGATATTTACCATACTATAAACTAAAATGTTTCAGTACTGTGAAAAGTTTTGTCCTCAGAAACCCATTTAGAGGGTGTTAGGGACCCCAACTAGGGGACCCCACACCCCACTCTGAGAGGCGCTGCTTGGGTCCTTTTCTTCCCTCCCCACCCTTTAACCTCTGAGAAGCACAGAACACAAGTCCAGGATCCTGCCTCCTGATGTGTTCATCTGTGCTGGAGATTCCCTCCATCAGTGCTGCCTGGAGGTGGGAGGGAAAAGGAGGGGCGTGAGCATGCCCAACCTCATTTCCCAGAACCCTAGTTTCAATGTCAGGGACGAGGAAATCCTAACAGCCTATTACTAACACACACCAATGCAACGTGCTTACTTTAAACCAGGAGACTCTTGACCTTTTATCCATCAAGGCCCCCTGGAAGTCTACTGAAGTCTATGGATGTCTTTAAATGGAGAAAATCCATAAGATGACAACAAACCTCAATTGTATTTAATACAGTTATCAAAATATTTCTTTAAAGTTCATGGACTAGGGGGCAGCTAGAAGGCGAAGTGGATAAAGCACCGGCTCTGGATTCAGGAGGAGCTGAGTTCAAATCTGACCTCAGAAACTTGACACTTACTAGCTGTGTGACCCTGGGCAAGTCACTTAACCCTCACTGCCCTGCAAAAATAAATAAATGAAAATTAAAAAAACAAAACAAAAAAATAAAGTTCATGGACTTCATGTTAAAAACCCTTGCTTTAAGCAAATCGGACTGTACATGTGTACATGCCTTTTTTTTTATTCCAAGGTTACTAAGAACTATTTTATTTTTTAAACTCTTTTTATGAGATTGTCTCCAACACCAGTTTGAAGAGAGAGAGGGAGCTTCTGTCTTTTTACTTTATAGTCACATCTTGTTTTAGGGCCCAGACAACATTCCCCAGCATGGTCATGCATTTTGAGGTTTCCAAAAATTAAACCCACTCTCACATGACAAATTTCTGAACATTCTCAATAGCAACACAAGGATGCCATAGTTCAGTGGCATCTACACTTATCTTCCTAATGACATTTGGGGTTTTTTGTTTAGAAAAGAAGTTAGTCACATTACTTTATAGTGACACCTAGGATCTTTAGAGTCTCAATGAACACAAAGCAGTAAGGTTCAACAGAAGGAATTCTGGACTGGGAGCCAGAAGAGACATGAGTCGTCCCTATTATGCCACAAGCTAGCTATGCAACCTCAGTCAAGTCATTTCCTCTCCCATCTCCACTTCCTCATCCATAAAATAAGAGTGGGACAAGAGCCTCCAGCTCTTGGATTATACCATACTAGGATTCTTTGAAATTCTTGAAGAGATGTTATCGTCCAGACCTAGAGGCTTTGGTTTTCAGAGTCTGCCAGTGATAGCACTCAGCCAGGTTTTATCAGTCGATTCAGTTTCCTTCTCCCAGGATCCTGGTCAGGTGTTCAGCCAACTAACACCACTCATTCTCACCATCACCCTTGACCATAGGCTATTAGAACAGCCTTCAGTCTCCTCTATATACAGCTAGGATGGTATTCCCAAGGCCCTGTGATCATGTCACACTCCTAGTTAAAAGTCTGGGGGGGGGGGCAGCTAGGTGGCGCAGTGGATAAAGCACTGGCCTTGGATTTGGAGGACCTGAGTTCAAATCCGGCCCTAGACACTGGACACTTACTAGCTGTGTGACCCTGGGCAAGTCACTTAACCTTCATTGCCCCACCAAAAAAAAAAAGCCTATGCAGAGTTCCCCTATTGCCCAAGAATGAAGTTCAGATTCCTCGGCCTGATATTTAAGGCCTTCCAAGCTCTGGTCTCAGCCTAACTTTGCAAAATTCTCTTCCCACCCCCTATTCTCCTTCATGCACCCAATAATTAACTTATACAGCACTTTAACCTTGCAAAATGCTTTCCGTATATTATCTCATTTGAGCATCACAATCGACATAGGTGCTCCGACCATTATTCCCCATACAGATGGGGGAACTGAGTCTCCAAGAGGTCATAATCACACTCTCAGTTTAACTTTGCAGGAGTCTCCTCCTGTCCCCGATTCTCCTTCATACATCCAATGACCGATTTTATATCACACTTTAACCTTTGCAATGTTTTACATCCATTATTTTATTTGGGCTTCACAACTCTACCTTAGAGTTCTACAAGTATCACCCCCATTTTATGGACAAGAAAATCGAGCTTCTGTGAGGTCAGATGTCTTACCTGGGAACACACCAATAGTTTTGATGCAAAACCTTGGAGTCAGGAGCCAGAAATCATTACCCCCCCCTCCAGCCATAGCTGTAAGTTCTACTTTTGCTGGTACTGCTGGTTTCCTCTGACATCTCCACAGGCCTCTTCTTCCACAAAACTTTCCAGTGGCTCCATAGCCCCAAATGGCAACCGCCTTTCCTCTATTTTCCACAACACCAATGCATTCTGGCTTGTACTCTAACCTATGTGACTTTAGTTCCCCTACTAAACTTGACCAGTTCTTACTTCTTTCTGTAGTCCATTAACAGGCACCCACCCAAGTCCTTCTTAGTCCCTGAATCCTACAAACCTTCCTGCTGAGATGTTTATTCTCTAGGAAAGGCTCAGTCAGATTGGAATAATCTTGAGGGTGCCACAAACTGGCTCGGTGACCTTAAGAAGGTCACTTTAATGAACCTCTCCATATTCCTTTAACCTCACGACCAACAAAGTGTTGGAATTCTGGACTTAGCTTAGCCCTGGTCTCTTCTGCCAAAAGAAGGCCAGGACTGTCTTAAAGTCCCTTGTGGAGCTCAGTAAGGGGTGGATCTAGTTCTCCTGAAGGCCCCGACCAGCTTCCAGAGGCGTCTTTCCTCCCAGTACTTTCCAAATAAGCCAAGAGACAATGGGGATATAACTACTCCTTCAACCTCTGGCACCATGGGAATTGAGAAAGCAACTGTGGACTTGAGCAAGAATGACCTACCCCTGGGCCAAGAGGCAGGAAATGTTAAAAGGCTAAATTGGTTACATTCTACATCACAGGTGCCCATACTACTTAGGACTTAATTTCCCCACCTTGGCAACGTAGATTGTGTGTCACATCCCCCTCTCCACCCTAAGACCTAGATACTTAAGAATGGGCTTGTTATTGGTGGAAGGCATGGAGGCCTTGGGGGAGGAGGGAAAATGGAGAATGACGATCTTAGATCAGCTCCCAAGAAAGAGGGCACTGCTAACATGTCCCTCCCACACTGCAGAATCCAGCCTAGTGGGGTGGGACCTCAGCCGCCATTCTGCGCCAAACACACCACACGGATGCTCTCTCCCTAGGGGTAGCTGGGTGGAGTAAGGGAGAGCCAATGCAGTTGCATGGCCATATATACATACTGATACTTTCTACCCCTTCTTCCAGAGGGGGGCCTTGTGGTCAACCCTTAAGGCAAGAGGAAGGGAGTCTAAGGTGGATAATCAGCCCACCCCTCTGTGGTCAGAGTCAGAATGTTGATGGATGATGGGGACAGGAAAAACTCTCTCTTCCCCTCCAGTGACACTGCAAGAGGCTTGGGATGATAAAAGTATGCCATCCGGGGCCAAGTCTATTCTCAGACAAGGAAGGCCCATCCCTCTTCCCCAGTGCTCGGTTCTTCTCCACTCTACCTTATCGCCACTGTAACACATATTCCATAGTCTCCTCATCCCATTAACCACCCAGCTGCTGGTAGTTCCAGAATGCTTCACACTCCTGGATCATAGCACATCACTGGTCAACAAAGTTAATATCACTTGTCTCCTTCAAGGACTCCCCCAAGGCTGTCACTATAATCTTCCAGAACAGAATTAGCTTGGGGCGGGGGGGGGGGGGGCGGGGGGGGACAGGAGAAAAAGCAAGGGACACGGGCCACTAAGTTCCCCAGCCCCATGGCTGATCGTACTTGTGACCAGCCCAAAGGACGGCCGGAGTGCCACGAATCTCCCAGCCCCAGGAGGGGAGGGCTGGTAGGAAGGGAACTGTCCTCCATGGCCAAGAAGCGGGAACTCTGCGGGTACCCCGAGAGGTTAAAACTACTTCTTCAAGGTCACAGGGAGAGGTCAGGATGGAAGGGGCAGGAGGGAAGGAAGCCCCGAGCAGGAGACCCGCCCAACTGGCTAATCCCTGCAGCTCCTTCCAGCAAACTGAAAGAGTCCCGGGCCATCCGGGAAGCACCACAGGAGACGGACAAGGGTATGGGGGGAAGGGAGTAGTGGGGAAGGAGGAAGGAGCCTCTCGGGAGGGTGAAACACGCCAGTCGAGGCTTTGCCCCACCTGTAGGGGATTGCGCCCCGTGCCCCTCGGGGAGCGCTAGCCCGGGGCCAGGGAGGGACGGCACCTCACCCTCACCTCCTCCCGGTGGGGACGGGACGGGGAGGCTTTCAGAAAGAAGGGAAGGGAGGACACGGGGGGGGGGGGGGGAAGCGATTGAATTCCATCTTTTCCCCAAGGGAGCCTCCACCCAGCCAGCCAGCCACCCATCCCAGCCCAACTCCAGGACCTCCAGAACGGCCCCGAGCAGCAGAAGTGCGAAGCCGCCCGCTCCCTTCCTTCCTCCCACCCCGGGGCTGCCAGCGCGCTCGGGGCCCCAGCGCTCCCTCTCCACTTTGCCCAAGTGTTCGCAGCCTCCTCACTCACCTCCTCTTCCAAGCTGCCGCCGATGCCGGTGCCGGTGCCGGTGGTGCTGGTGCTGTGCTCGCTGTCCGGCTTCAGGTTGCTCATGGTGCGGGTGGGGGCTGAGGAGGAGGGAGGGAGAGAGGCAAGAGGAGGGGGCGGGGAGCGGCGCCGGGGCCCCGAATGGAGTGGAGTGGGGGGAGGGGGGTGGTCAGTGGCCCGTGCGCTCCGGGGAGTGTGGGGTGGAGGGGGGTGGGGGAGGCGTGCGGGGCAGTGAGTGGGGCAGCCGCCGTCTTGGGCTGGGGTCACATCAAGTTTGGCGGGTGCGGGCAGCCGGAGAAAGAGAAGTGCGGGCGCGGGGAGGCGCTGGGGACCCGAGCGGAGCCTGAACGGCCGCCGCCTGCGCCTTTTCACAGCGACCGGCGAGTGCGCCGGCAGCGGCCGCGGCCGGGGGGCGGGGGCCGGGGCGGGCGGCGGGGGGGCGGGGGCCGAGAACCGGCCACAGCTGGGGCCGGGCCAACTCCTCCCCCGGCCCGCCCTGCATCATCGTCTCCTGGGGAACCCACAGCCAATCCACGCCTCCAGCTTCAAACTTTTCCCCGGCCCCCTTGACTACGCCGGGCTGGGTTCTGGTGGGGGTTTTTTCCCTCTCTCGCTCTCCTTTCTTTTCCTCTTTCCCTTTTCCACGAAAACTTTTAAAACTTTGATGAACTTGCCCCTCCGAACTTCCTTAAAGGGGCAGCGCGCCATCGAGTCCTTTCCCACGGGAAAGTAGGGTCGGACGCCACCCTGCTCTAGTTCCCGTACCATCCCCAGCATAAGGCAAAAAGCCCCCGGTGGTATGTGGGCACTCCCGCCAGCAGGTTTGCAACTTCTCCCCGGCTGAGAGCAGGAATTTGTTTCCTTTCTCATCCCCGCCCCGGGAATGCTGGGGTCCCCGATCGGTTAGCTCATCTTTCATGTCCGAACTTTCCCCTCCTCGTTGCTGACGATTTTTATGTATTGCAGACAAAAATAAGTTCCAGAAAGTAGAAAGCTTGGCAGCTAATGATTTCAGGTGGTTTTCGGATAGGGGCCACCAGTGGGACGGATTAAGGGGTGACCTTCTGGAGCCACTGCTTTCTGTGCCACCAGCCTAGGAGCCAGGGTCAGCGAATCGGGTGTCTGAACACCTGTGTTCTGTATCCAACTCGGAAATCTGGCTTAGGTGACACCCAGCCTTCGACCCTCAGCCACCTGCCCACTCCTTAGGAATTCTAGGGCTCGGGTTTACCTCGCTCCCCCTCCTAATGCCGTAGCTCCTGCAAAAGGAGACCTACTCAGTATCAAGACTTTCGTTATAAAGAGACTGACGATAAGGCGCCGGCTTCTCCCCTTCTCCTTGGAGGAGGACTGGAGGACAAGAGAGGAGATACGCGCCACGTCCCAGTACTGCCCTAGGCATGGGGCTCCTTCTGGGTCCTGTGGGCTCAACTCATTGGGTCTGATTTCCAATTGCTCCTTAAAATTAACGAAGTAAGTCTGGCACCCCCCCACACACCTTTTTTTTTAAGTAAACAGGAAAAACCCATATCTGATCATGACTATCCTTGAAAGGGTTAAAAAAACACACCACCCTCTCTTCTGACATCCCTCCCCCGCCCCAGAGCCCCACTGTCTGCCCCGGGTGGGTGGGGGTGGGGAGGGAGCTTTCTCATTCATTAACAACCCCATAGCCTCCCAAGGGCGCGCTCTGCGCAGCAGCAGCCCAGCCTCTTGTTTTTTTCCGCCTCGGCTCCTCCCCCCACCCCCCCCTTTCAAAACTCTCCCCGCCCCCTCCCACACACTTTTCCCCCTTCCTTCTAATGTAAACAGGGACCTGATTTGTTTGGGTTTTTTCAAACAAAAGTAGCAGCTCTACTCCGGGCTGTAGCACTCCACTAGTTGGAGGGGGTGGTGTCTCTTCCCTTCCCCCCCGCCCCCTGGCCTCCACCCAACCTGAGAAGCCAGGAACCTTTTTCTCTCTAGAGTCCTGTGACTGCATTTGGGCATGACTTTCTCTGTAGACTAAGAATCAGGCTCCTAGCCATCCCTACTGCCAACATTCTAGTCCAAGCCCCCTTCACCCCATGCCTGGATTACATCAATAACCTCATAGCTGGTCTTAAAGACTTCTAGGCATTAGGTAGAGCCTGTGCTTGCTCTCCCCCTTCCCCCCCCCACCCCCGCCAGTCTATCATCTATCTACTCCATAATCAGCCCCCTAAAACGCTGCTTTTGCTCTGTCATCCCCCTCCTGAAGAACTTTTTTCTACAGGTTAAAATCCAGAGTCAGTTTAGTGTTTGAGGTCTTTCAGAAGTCCAGCTTTCTCTTTTGTCTCACTATTACTAGCACAGACCTTTTGACGGTCCACTATCCCTTGTTCAAATCAGTCCATTTCCTACCTTCGCCTTTGCTTGGCATGGCCT
Organism: Dromiciops gliroides; assembly: GCF_019393635.1. NCBI lineage: Eukaryota > Metazoa > Chordata > Mammalia > Microbiotheria > Microbiotheriidae > Dromiciops > Dromiciops gliroides. Next base: position 148,257,220 of record NC_057862.1, read on the forward strand.
CTTCCCCCCCCGCCCCAATCTCTTCACCTCTTCAAATCATATGCATCCTTCAAGACTTATTGAAAATCTCATTTCCTCCGTGAAACTTTTCCTGAGCTCTCCAGTTTTCCCTGATCTACTATGAACTATTTTGAAATTTGTAGCTAATCTAACATAATCTGGTACTTGAAATAAATTTAGAGTTGGAGGGGGAGCTTGAGCTGTCTAGACCAATTCCCTCATTTTCCAGCTGAGAAAACTGATGTTCAGAGAGATTGATATAGCTAAGATAGTTTACAGATCCAGGAGAAGAATCTAGCTCTCCCAACTTCCAGCCTCAGGTGGGCTCTTTCCATTTTAACACTGTTGTTCTAGTCATTTACAGCTGTGCCTGACTCCCTGACCCCATTTGGGGTTTTCTTGTCAAAGGTACCTGAGTAGTTTGCCATCTCCTTCTCCAGCTCATTTTACAGATGAGGAAACTGAGGCAAACAAGGTTAAGTGACTCGTCCAGGGTCAGACAGCAGCTAGTAAGTGTCTGAGACCAGATTTGAACTCAGGAACCTGACTCCAAGCCCTGTACTCTATCCACTTCACCACCAAGCTGGCCCTCTCCCTTCCCATGTACTGTGACATATTGATTATTATATGTGTTTGGCTTGTCCTACCAAGCAGGCCACAGGCTACATGGGGGCAAGGATAATGCTTTAAGTATCTCTGCATCCCTTACCTTTCCCTACAGTACCCAGCATAGTCCTAGAAGCAGTCATCCATGGGGAACCTCATGATCTCATCAATGTCAGATTCCTTTCTACCTTAGTATGATCATGATTCCACCAACAGACTTGAATCTGCTATCTGAGAAGCAGCCTAGTTAAGTAAAAAGAAGCACTTCAGCAGTACAGGATGAGCTCTTGGTGAGGAATTCTTCAGCTATGGTGACATGGCCAAGATCATATTCATCATTCACATCTCCGTGAAGTTTACAAAGAGCTTTTCCCACAAAGACCCTGTGAAGTAGGTAGTGCAAATTATCTCCATTTTACAGATAAGGAAACAGAGTCAGTGAAGTAAGGTGACTTGCCCTGCATTACACAATCAATCAGCAAGCATTTATCAGGCATGTTACAATGAACCTGGCACTGTTCCAGGGGCTGGGAATGCAAAGACAAAAACAAAACAACCTCAAGGAGCTTAACATTTTATAGGGGGAGACAATATCTCTGTATATAGCATGTAAAGAAATGCAGAGCATATACAAAGTAATTTCTAGTCATGTAATTCACCCCTAAAGGGATTGAGAAAAGTCTCCTGTAGGATGTGGTCCTTAATGGGAGCTTTGTAGAAAGCTTGGGATTCTAAGAGGGCAGAGGTGAGGAAGGAGACATTCTACCCATTGATAGCCCGTGCAAGGCCTCAGAGACAGAAGAGAGATTATCTTGTGTAGAAAGATAGGCTGCAGCCAGTCCGTGAAGGATTTTAAATGTCAAACCAAGGAGTTGTTATTTTGTTTTTGTTTTTTGTGGGGCAGTGGGGGTTAAGTGACTTGCCCAAGGTCACACAGCTAGTAAATGTCAAGTGTCTGAGGCAAATTTGAACTCAGGTCCTCCTGAATCCAGGATCGGTGCTTTATCTACTGTGCCACCTAGCTTCCCCCCAAGGAGTTGTTATTTTATTCTAGTTGCAATAGGGAGCCCCTCAAGCTCTTAGAGCACCTGAGTGACCATGTCAGACCTGTACTTTACGAATATCCCTTTGGCAGCTGCATAGATGATGGATTGATTGGTAAAGGGAGAGGCTTGAGGCAGGGAGACCAGTTGGGAGGTTATTTTCCTTTTTCCTTTTTGTTTTGTGTGAGGCAATTGGGGTTAAGTGACTTGCCCAGGGTCACACAACTAGTAAGTGTTAAGTGTCTGAGGTTGGATTTGAACTCAGGTCCTCCTGAATCCAGGGTCGGTGCTCTATCCACTGCGCCACCTAGATGCTCCTAGAGGTTATTTTAATAGTTCAAGTGAGAAGTGAGGTAGACCTAATGTGTGTGTGTTGGGGGGGGGGGGCGAGTAGCTGTGTGAATAGAGAGGATGCACAAGCAATAGGTGATATGGAAATAAAAATGACAAGAGCTGGCAGCTGACTGTGGGGTGAGTGAAAGTGAGGAGTTGGGGATCACCCCAAGCTTATGAAACTGCAGGACTGGAAGAAGAGTGACACCTTCAACAGAAATTGGGAATTTGGGTCAGGAGGTAGGCAGGCTTCACAAGATAGCCGACAAATGAGGAAGCATTCCTCCTGGCTCCTGATAGAAAAGTATTCACTCAAGAAGCAGAAGGAGATATGCATTTTTGGATATGGCCGATGTGACTATGCATAGTTGTTACAGGGATTGTCTTCTTTTTTCTTTTTTTTTTTTTCAATTGGGAAAGGGAGATGAGAGGGAAAGAAAATGAATGCTTATTAATTTAAGAAAATAAAAATTTAAAAATTAAATGAAAAAGACCAAAGAAACCACCCTGTGGTCTAGCACCCTACTCTCTTTGGTAAGGCTTATAAGCAAGAGAACCAGTATTCTTGTCTCCCAGAATCCCCAGGTCAGACTGCCTAACATTCCTTAAACTAAAGCTTCGCAGCCCAGAGGGAAAAAAAGGGAAAATTCTTAGGGTTTGCCAGCCCTTGACAATCCCTAAAGTTTTATTTTGGCTTTTTTATCCTAAAAGTCACAGAAGTTCCTTTCCCAGAGAAACTATTTACCTAACCCCTTAGCAGAGGTTGTCCCATGCCTGGATCCTAGGAGAAAGAACTCTCTCCTCTAATCCCACAGCCTTCACCTTTTCTGAAGGAGAATCCCCACAAGTGAAGGTAAGAGGGGTCAGCAATAAAACCAGGAAACTCATTTCTCATTTGAAAGGCTTGTGAAGGTCTTAAACTTCTTAACTCTGCTTTTTAAGCGATTGTCAATTCAGAGGGAACCCCATTTCCATTAGAAAATGAAAAAGGGGGGCAGCTAGGTGGCACAGTAGATAAAGCACCAGCCCTGGATTCAGGAGGACCTGAGTTCAAATCTGACCTCAGACACTTGACACTTACTAGCTATGTGACCCTGGGCAAGTCCCTCAATGCCCTGAAAAAAAAAAAACAGGAAAATAATCTTGGAAAGAACATAACATCACAAATTTAGATCTGAAAGGGACTTTAAAAAGTAATTTAGAAGTCATTTTACAGTTGAGGAAACTGAGGCCCAGATAGGTTAAATGACTTGCCTGTGGTCACACATATAATAAGAAGATTCAAAATTTGAGTTTGGGTCTTCTCGACTTGAAAAGCCCACTTCTTCCCATTGAGTCAGGCTACCTCTTTAACACCATCTGGAGAGTCAGAGACTGGAGTTTTAGCTTGGATTCTACTTGGGTTCTGTGCCACCAACTTGTGGTGTGTCAGCAGGCACAAGTCACTTCTCTCTGGGGCCCTGTTTCTTCATCTCATTGGATTATGGATGAGCTGTAAAGGCCCTTCTAGCCCTTGATCAATAGTCCTAAAAGATAGACAAGACAAAATAGCCAGATAGACAGCTGTACTGGGAAGGAAATTAGATTCAATGACCTTTGGGTCCTTTTAAAATCTAAGATTCTTTGATTATGAGATGCCCTGACTTGATGGCACTTAGTGTTTAATTGAGAAGACAATACTTTTTTGTATAATGTTATATTATAGTCTATTTCCCCTCCCCCCATCCCACCCCCATTAAACAATATGCTCCTTGAGGGAAAGGACTGTGTCATTTTTCATCCTGGTATCTCTAGCACCTAGCACAGTGGCTTGAAGATAGTAGGGACTAAATCAATATTTGTTAAATGTTTATTAAAAATTGTTTAATATCTAATTAACTACAGAAAAAAAATAATGATGTAAGTCTGTCTTTTTTTTTAAGTCTAAGTCTTATAAAATTTACAATTACATGGGGACCATTTGTGTAAGTGGCAGATTGAGGGGAAGGACATTGGAAATGAACCAGGATGAATGCTGGTCAATTTCAACTAGGGACACCATGTGGAATGGTGGGTCTTCCACTGGACTTGGAGTAAAGAAGATCTGGGTTGAAGTCTTTCCCATGATATCTACTAGCTGTGTGATCACAGGGAAGTCATTTTATCTTTCTGAGCCTCAGTTTCTTCATCTGTAAAATAAGGTCAGTACCTATAATGCCTACCCTCATTGGGTTGTTTTGGAGCTCCAATGAGATAACATATTTAAAGTGCTATTACAAAGCCTTGGGGGGAAGCTTGCTCAAGTTTTTATTCCCATTTTACAGCTGAGGAAAATGGCAACTTGTCCAAGTTCATAGAGCTAATAAGTAGGATACCAGGAACTTAAACCTAGTTTCTCTGACTTCAAACCTAGAACTCTTTCCAGCATACCATGTTGTCTCATCAGCTAATTATTAGAGTTTATGAAATAATAGTTAATAGATTCTGAGTGAGGGTTTTGAGGATTTCCTATGAGTAAAGCTTTAGTTTAGGGACTTTATGACATCATCGATTTTGGCTGCCCAGAGGTCATTGTTGTTTCCTACCTGTTTCTTCACTGTGTTCCAGATAGCTGAAGTTGCCAGGTAACTGTACTTTGAATAGGTTATTGTGTTTCCCACTGAGCTATGCATTGTAGTAGGCACTCAATAATATTGAATAAATACATGAATGAGCGTTGCTCTGTTTCATTTCTAGCTTGGGGAGACAGAAGCCAATAGGAGACAGCTTTCTCTTTTAGTCCCAATCCTTGAGTCCCTTGGTTTTTCCATGCCAGGGGTGGGTAGCTGAAAGGCATGATAAGTTCATATGTCAAGGAGTCAGAAGACCTGAATTCTGTTCTCAGTTTTGCTGTGAAGTGGCTGTGTGAGCTTGGGCAAGTCACTTTCCCTTTCTAGACCTCAGTTTACTTATTTGTAAAATGAAAAGGCTGAACTAGATGATCCCCAAAAGCCCTTCCAGTTCTGTAATTCTATAGCCTATTCTTTAACATCTGGATTTAGAGCTACTGTCTTATCAGCTTCCTGGATCACTGTGAAAACAAAGTCTTATCGGTCTTATTTCTCTTAAGTTTTATTCCCATGCTGAAGCCAGATAGTACCCCATACCCTACCCCCCCACAACCCCAGACAGCACTAAACTATGCTGAGTAGTAATAGTCTCCTGGTCTGGCACTTAAGGGAAATCTCTGGATGAATCTGTTTCCTTCCTGGGCATACAGCTTTTGGTTAGAATGCCTAAACAGATCTTCCTCTCTCTCTCTCCTGTTCCCTAATGGCTCTTTGCTCCAGTCATTCTTAACTGTCACCTTCTCTCCAGTTTCTGTATATAAGTGACTCCTGGAGAGGGACCATCTCAGTCCTGTAGCTGGTCCCAGTATGGCTCGAGATCCCCTCATCCTAAAAGGTTGGGGATGGTGAACTTCTGCCTTAGAAGCCAGATCCAGCCCTCTGCGATGCTTTGGTCTCTACCAGGTACATCTTAGAGCGTGACCCCTTCCCTAAGTCCCTGTACCCAAACTTGCTCCTAATTCTATCTCATTCAGAGTGAAGCTTCTGAAAGCATCACGATTAAAGGGAGCAGAAGAGTTGTGAACAATGGCTAAAAAGCTAATCGGCCTTTCAAGGAGCAGTCTATGACAGAAAAGCAAGCCAAACCAAGCAAGCCAAATCCATGGGTCTGATCTTGAATTTATTCACCCCCCAAACCTACAAAGCCATAAAAGTATCATATCGGGGGCAGCTAGGTGGCGCAGTGGATAAAGCACCGGCTCTGGATTCAGGAGGACCTGAGTTCAAATCCAGACTCAGACACTTGACACTTACTAGCTGTGTGACCTTGGACAAGTCACTTAACCCTCATTGCCTCGCAAACAAAACAAAAAGTATCTTATCACCCTTGGCCTCTCCCTTTCTCTCTCTGTCTCCTCTCTGTGTCTTCATCTGTCCCTCATTCCCTCTATCTCCTTTTGTCTTTTCTTTCCCCCATTCCTCTTTCTCTTCTTCCTGTTCTCTCTTATTTCTGCTCCTCCCTTGTCTTCACTTGGTTATTTAGTGTTTATCGTTGCATTCATTAAATAACATTTCCTGTTCCCACCTCTGATTTTCAAAAGTGAGCATGTTGCACATTTTATATTTCTTTCTTTTTAAGAAATAACAAAAACCTAAGTGAAGTTGCTCTTGGAATGTGGCCTTTCACTTATTTTCCCATGGGTCTCTGGCTCTTGACAGAAAACAAGGTTCCCTACTTGGGTCTGCGTTTTAAACTTTAGCAACAATGAAATGGTACTTGCTAAACCTCTACCAGCTTTGAGTCCTTCCCAGTCAATCAAAGGTCACCAAAAAGCCTGCCTCTTGCCTACTTTCCTGGGCTCTCCTCAGGCTCATAGGAGCTGACTGGGGGTCCCCCCACTGTTGGGTCAACAACTCCAAGCAAGCCAGGCAGATTCCTGAGTTATCCCCATGCTGTCCAGTTATCTGGGCAGTTTCTGAGAAAGAAAAGGGGGCTAAGAATAGGAGTGTCTGTCCTATCTTTCTTCTGACCTTTCAGTGGCTTTTCTGAGTGGCAGAGAGAGGGCCAGCCAGGCCTCCTCTGAGTGTTCCTAGTTTCTCTCTCTGGGGGGTCCCTTCCCTCATCTCTCAGGGCCTTCCTCTCTCCTGGTAGTCTTCAGCACTTGGGAGAAGAAAGCAATCTGATAAACACATCTGACTTGGTGGGGGGGGGTGTTGTTTTAAGGTGATTGGGTTGCTTTTGTCGGAAATCTGTGATTTCACTGGCATTGGGAACTCTTGAGGAGGAAGTGGTTTTTACCAGTGTAGATTGGTATTGAATCTGCAACTTCTTTTTTTTTGAGGGGGGGGGCGGGGCAGTGAGGGTTAAGTGACTTGCCCAGGGTCACACAGCTAGTAAGTGTTAAGTGTCTGAGGCCGGATTTGAACTCAGGTCCTCCTGAATCCAGGGCTGGTGCTCTATCCACTGTACCACCTAGCTGCCCAAATCTGCAACTGCTAAAGAAAATTTCCTGGGCCACTAGGAGTGAGTTGTACAGGGCCAGACATCCAGAGGCGAGGTTTGAACCTAGGTCTTTCTCAGAGGATAGCTCTCTATACACTAAACCATAACTGCTATATAAAAAAATATACATACATACCTATATACACATACACACATGTTTCTATATACACATACATGTGTTGTAGACATAAACACACATATGTATATCAATACACATATGCAGATATAGTTATACATGTATATATGCATATAGATACACAATCTAGATATATACATATATGTCATGTGTGTATGTGTATACATATGTGTTTAAAGGTAAAAGCTTATATTTTCCTATAGAATACACATGCTCAAAATTTTTATTGGCTTGCCAGTTTTTAGATAAAGGAAGCCTCAGAAAATTCCATACCAGACACAGGTTTATTTTTTAAAAATATATTGATAAAATATATATATATATATTTATTGGGTCTGGGTGGCATCTTCATGGTGACTCATGTTCTGCATGAGTTGCTAGTCTGGACACAGCAGAAGTTTCAAAAGTAGCAGGTTCATGTAGCCTAGTTAGCATGTAAATGTCTCTCAGTGAGTTATTAAGTACTTAATGTTAAAAGTAGACATGAGGGCCAGGTGGTGTTAAACTCACAAGAATGAAACTCTAATGCCGGAGTTCTAAGGATTACAACAGGGAGAATGAAAACATTTGTTCTAGGAGGTTCTACCTGGACCCCCTCAAGTAATACCCCTACTCTGCCTACCTAATACTAGCTCTCATTTCAGTAGCATATTCCTCACAATAACCCTGGGAGATAGGTGGTGTGCATATTATTATTATCCCCGTTGCACATATGAGGAAACTGAGGCTCATAGAGGCTGCTAAATGGCTTGCCGTTAGGTTGGAGTCTAGAACTCAGGCCTCCTGATTCCAAGTTTAGTTTTTTACTCTTTCTACTATTGTATACCATCTATGAATAAAGTCTGTAAGGAAGAGTGCTTCAGACTTTGGGAGTTCAGAGAAATGTAAGAAGGGAAGTCCCCCTCCGCCTTAGGTCCATTATAATAGCTAGCATTTATATAGTGCTTTAAGGTTTTCCAAACGTTTTACAAATATTCTCATTTTATACTCACAAAGACCCTGAGAGAGAGGTGCTATTATTACCCCCCCCCCATTTTACAGATGGGGAAGCTGAGGCAGGCAATTAAGTAACTTGCCCAAGGTCACTCAACTAGCCCGAGGTAGGACTTGAACAAGGGTCTACCTGACTCCAAGTACAGCACAGTATCCGTTGTAACACCCAGCTAGCTGCCTATGGGCCATTCTGCTTCCTTTCAAGAAGGATTGGACCTCCCTCATTCAGAGAACCTCCTGTTCATAGTGTTTCAGTAATACAAAGAAAACCATCTTCTTTCCAACCTCTCCCTACCCCCAGCTCTCACTTCACACCCCCCCCAAGAAAAACAAAAAACCTCTAGATATCCAGAAGCTGAAGATTTCCTTCCAAGAATCGTCTTTTGCTGCAGCTTGAGCCAAAGAAACAGAGAGATGTGGATTTTACTTATTTACTTATTCTTCCAAAAAAGCCCGAAACTGATGCTGAATGGCGAATGGAGGTGCTCTTGGGCTCCCAATAGAGTCTCAATTATAGAGCAGGCCCACCAACTGGGAAAGTAACCCGGGAACAGGAATGAGAAAGAAACCTTTAAATCATCTACTACAAACCCCTATCCCTCTTTTTTGGGGGGTAGATAAGGAAATTGAGGCCCAGAAAAGTTAAATGAATTTCTCAGGGTCACAGAGCTTCAAGTACTGTACTGGCTTGACAATGGACGTAATATCTGTCAGCCAAGGACTTAACCTGGCTAAATCCAAAGAACCTCATAACCAGAAGGCTGACCACTGGGAGATGAGGTTTTTCCCCAGAAATTTGTGAAGACAATTTGCTAATCACTTACTAGCTGTGTGGTCCTGGACAAGTCACTTAGCCCTGTTTGCCTCAGTTTCCTCATCTGTAAAATGAGCTACAGAAGGAAATGGCAAACTACTCCAGTACCTTTGCCAAGAAAATCCCAAATGGGATCACGACTGGTAATTTGCTAATCTGTGATTGGTAAATATTTATTATTCTCCTACTATGTGTAGGGCACTCTGCTGGCCACACAAAGACAGTACAGTAAAACAGACCCTGCCCTCGATGCTTATATTCTATAGGGGGGACACAACATGTGTGCATAGAAGTGTGTACAAAATAAATATGTGCAAAATAAAAGAGGATTTTGAGGTAGAAGCACTAGCATATAGGGAAGGATCAGTAAAAGCCTCCTGGAAGAGGTAGCTCTTGAGTGGAGCTTTAGAGGAAACTGAGAGGGGGAGATAAGGAGGAAGTGCATTCCAGGCATGGGGATCAACCTGGGCAAGACCCAGAACCAAGATGGATTGTCATTTGTGAAGACCTGCCAGAGGGCCAGTCTGACTGAACCAAGGAATGTGTAAAGGGGATGACTGCATAAGAAGGCTAAAAAGAAAAGTAAGAGCCATATTGTAAAAGGGCTTTAAATGCCAAAAGAGTGGGTGATTTACCCTAGGGGTAATAAGGAGCCATTGCAATTTACTGAGCAGGTTTATTGTAGGGGGATGACTTTGGCAGCTTTGTGGAAGTTCCCCCACCCCTCATCTATGAAATTGGAAACTTCTGGAGGAAAAGGATGCTTTATTTATTTTTACATCTCCTCCTAGTATCAGGGGAATGCTTTGTACATATTGGGCCCTCGAAAATGCTCATTAGTCTTTTTTTATTGAATAGAATTTTATTTTCCAAAATATATGTAAAAACAATTTTAACATCAATTAAAAAAAATTGTGTAGGGGCAGCTAGGTGGCGCAGTGGATAGAGCACCAGCCCTGGAGTCAGGAGGACCTGAGTTCAAATCCGGCCTCAGACACTTAACACTTACTAGCTGTGTGACCCTAGGCAAGTCACTTAACCCCAATTGCCTCACCAAAAAAAAAAAAAATTGTGTTCCAACTTCTCTTCCTCCTCCATTCCCACCCACCCCCCACTAGAACTCAAGCATTTCAAAAATAAGTTATACATGTGTAGTCATGGAAAATATTCCCATATTAGCTAGGTTGTGAGAGAAAACAGTCAAAAAAACCCCAAAACTTCAGATTGAGGAATTGTCAAAGAGGAAAAGAAAAAAATTTTTTTAATGTGTTTCCAGGGGCAGCTAGGTGGTGCAATGGACAGAGCACTGGCCCTGGAATCAGGAGTACCCGAGCTCTAATCGGGCCTCAGACACTCAACACCCACTAGCTGTGTGACCCTGGGCAAACCACTCAACCCCAACTGCCTCACTAAAAAAAAAAAAAAAGTGTTTCCATCTATTTTCAGATACTATCACTTCTTTCTCTGTATGCTCATTAGTCTTTAAACTGAAGTCCAGAGAGATTAAATCATCAAGGGGACTGGTCCTCACTCATCCTTCCCTTTCCTGAAGACCAGGGCCCATTTTCTGAGAAACTATTTTCCCTCTAAGTTTTTTTAAATTTCTTTTAATTTTAATTTTTAATTTAATTTAATTTTTTTAATTAAGGAATTCAAATCCACTGTTGGTGGTGTTGTGAATGGATCCAACCATTCTGGAGAGCAATTTGGAACTATGCCCAAAGGGCTATAAAATTGTTCATCCCCTTTGGTTCAGCAATACCACTGCTAGGTTTATATCCCAAAGACATCCCCAAAAAGAGAAAAAGGGGGCGGCTAGGTGGCGCAGTGGATAGAGCATGGGCCCTGGAGTCAGGAGTACCTGAGTTCAAATCCAGCCTCAGACACTTAACACTTACTAGCTCTGTGACCCTGGGCAAGTCACTTGACCCCAGTTGCCTCACTTTAAAAAAAAAAAAAGAGAGAGAGAGAGAGAGAGAGAGAGAAAGACCTATTTGTACAAAAATATTTATAGCAGCTTTTTTTGTAGTGGCTAAGAAGTGGAAATCAAAGGCATGCCCATCAGTTGGGGAATGGCTAAACAAGCTGTGGTATATGATGGTGATGGAATATTATTGTGCTATAAGAAAGATAAGCAGGATGATTTCAGAAAGGCCTGGAAAGACTTGTATAAACTAATGTATAGTAAAAAGAGCAGAACCAAGAGAACATTGTGCACAGAGACAGCAATATTGTTTGATGAAGAACTAGGAAAGACTTAACTATTCTCTTTGTAATCTTATGTATTGTATTTTATACATTTTTTGTTTTGTTTTGTTTTTGTTTGTTTTTTGTGGGGCAGTGAGGGTTAATTGACTTGCCCAGGGTCACACAGCTAGTAATGCCAGATTTGAACTCAGGTCTTCCTGGCTCCAAGTCTGATGCTCTATCCATTACACTATTTAGCTGCCCTATAGAGATAGGTCAATAGCTAGCTAGCTAGACAGATAGACAGACCCCATTTATTTAATATTTATTAAGTGTTAGGCACAGTGCTAATGCAAAGTGTCAAATATACAAATACAAGCAAAGTTTTCAGGAAGCTTATATATTTTTTTTGTTTGTTTTTTTGTTTTTTAGTGAGGCAATTGGGGTTAAGTGACTTGCCCAGGGTCACATAGCTAGTAAGTGTTAAGTGTCTGAGGCCGGATTTGAACCCAGGTACTCCTGACTCCAGGGCCAGTGCTCTATCCACTGCGCCACCTAGCTGCCCCAGGAAGCTTATATTTTAACACAGGAAAAGTATATAAATAGGGGCTGTGGAGAGGCAGTGGGATATTCATCCCATAGATGGGAAGTGGCTGTGGGAAGCCTCAGCCCTGGCAAAATAAGATGAGAACTGACCCATCAGAGCAAAGGTCAGATCACCAGTGTGGAGGAGGGGGAGTGGAAGTACTTTAAAGTATAAGGGATAGTTATAATTAATAATACTTCATTACCTCAAGGATCTATTTTTCATTAGAGTAATATTCTTTTTACCAATACAGCCTTAGTACCTTAGTTCAGCCCCTCATCAACTCTCACCTGGACCACTTAACCCTATTTGCCTGTTTTCTTATCTGTAAAATGAGCTAAAGAAGGAAATGACAGACTACTCCAGTATCATTGCCAAGAAAATCCCAATGGAATCATGAAGAATCAAACAAAACTGAACATCATCATCATTATCTCTATATATCTATCTGTCTGTCCATCTATCTTTATACCTCTATCTGTCTGTCTATCTATCTATCTGACTCCTTCAATAACCTTTTGTTTTTGTTTTTTAATTTAATTTAATTATTTTCCAGTTACATATTACATATAAGGATAGTTTTCAACATTTGTTTTCACTGGATTTTTAGTTCCAAATTTTCCTTTTTCTCCCCCCCTTCCCTCCTTCATCCCAAGATGGAAAGCAGTCTGATATAGTTTATATATGTACAATCACATCAAACATATTTCTACATTAGTCATCTTGTAAAAGAAGAATCAGAGCACAATGGAAAAACCTCAAACAAGAAGAAAAAAAAACCCAGTCCAAAAGTAGAAACAGTATGATTTAATCTGCATTCATAATTCACAGTTCTTTTTTCTGGATGTTGAGAACATTTTCTATCATGAGTCTTTGAAACTGTTTTGGATTGTTGCAACTGCTGAGAAGAGCCAAGTCTATCCCATTGTTCATCACACAATGTTGCTGTTACTGTGTACCAGTGTTCTCCTGGTTCTGCTCCTCTCAGTCAGCATCAGTTCATGTAAGTCCTTACAGGTTTCTCTGAACTCCTCCTGCTCATTGTTTCTTACAGCACACTAGTATTCCATTACATTCATATACCACAACTTGTTTAGCCATTCCCCTATTGATGGGCATTCCCTTGATTTCCAATTCTTTGCCACCACAAAGAGAGCTACTATAAATATTCTTGTACGTGTGGGTCCTTTTCCCTTTTGGGATATAGACCTAGCAGTGGTACCACTGGGTCAAAGGGTATGAACAGTCCCGTAGCCCTTTGGGCATAGTTCCAAATTGTTCTCCAGAATGGTTGGATCAGTTTACATCTCCACCAACAATGCATTAGTGTTCCAATTTTTCCACAGCTTCTCCAATATTTATTATTTTCCTTTTTTGTCATATTAGCCAATCTGATAGGTGTGAGGTGGTTCCTCAAAGTTGTTTTAATTTGCATTTCTCTGATCAATAGTGATTTGGAGCATTTTTTCATATGGGAATAGATAGCTTTGGTTTCTTCATCAGAAAACTGCCTGTTCATATCCTTTGACCATTTCTCAATTGGGGAATGACTTGGATTCTTATAAATTTGATTTAGTTCCAGATATATTTTGGAAATGAGGGCCTTTATCAGAAATGCTGCCTGTAAAAATTGTTTCCCAGTTTTCTGCCTCCCTTCTAATTTTGGCTGCATTGCTTCTGTTTGTACAGAAGCTTTTTAATTTAATGTAATCAAAGTCTTCCATCTAGCTTTTCATAATATTCTCTATCTCTTGTTTGGACATAAATTGTTTTCCTCTCCATAGATCTGAGAGATAAACTACTCCTTCCTCTCCTAATTTTTCTATGGTATCACCCTTTATGTCTAAATCTTGAACCCATTTAACCTTATTTTTGTATAAGGTGTAAGATGTTGTCTATTCCTAGTTTCTGCCATACTATCTTCCAGTTTTCCCAGCAGTTTTTGTCAAATACTGAGTTCCTATCCCAGAGGCGGGAGTCTTTGGGTTTATCAAACAGTAGATTACTATAGTCATTTACAACTGTGTCTCCTGTGCCTAACCTATTCCATTGATCCACCACTCTATTTCTGAGCCAGTACCAACATAGTTTTGATGAATGCCGCTTTATAGTATAGCTTCAAATTTGGTATGGCTAGCCCACCTTCCTGTGCATTTTTTTTCATTAATTCCCTTGATATTCTTGACTTCTTGTTTTTCCAGATGAATTTTGTTATTATTTTTTCTAGCTCTATAAAATAATTTTTTGGTAGTCTGATTGGTATGGCACCCTCAATAACCTTTTGATGAAAGAAGACAATTATGACTATCCCTGTCTTATCAATGGGGAAAAAGTCAAGGAAAATGAAGTACTTACCCCAAGGTCACACATTTAGTAGTAAAGCCAGGACCATTCCAATGTGCCTGCAGATATAAGGTTCAACTTCCCTCTCACCTTTCTGGCCTCAGCTTTTCTCAACTTTTTTTTTTTTTTTTTTGCTTCTCCAAAGCTTACTTCCTAAGACATCCAAAATGTTTCCTCCTCTTTCCCAGAGTCCTCTTTGTTTTCCCAGTTCAACTTTGCTCCTCCCAGATGCTGAGCTGGGCTCCTAGTGACCCTCTGCCCTGTATCATGGAGGATGTTTACTTCACTCTCTCCCTTCCTCCCTCCCTCCCCTCTTCACAAAAGTTGAGACATTTCCCCTCAGTCCCAAGGGCCTCAGTCTGGGAAAGAGGCTCGAGACTCAAATATAATCTGCTTTCAGACTCTTCTCTTGAAGAGCCTCCCACGCTTACTGTTGACTCCCGGGGCTCTTGTAGGCAGATGCACAGCACACACACACACCCTCTCTCGGGTAGGCAGTACTAAATTGAAACCTGAAATCAAGGATGCCTAGTCCTGAGCACTCAGACCCTGGGCTTCCCCTACTTTATGACAGAAAGACTATTTGCTTTAGTTCTTTGAAACCCTAATGTATGTTCTGTTTTTTTGTAATAGTGGTTCTCTGTGTACGATTTCACCCTCACTGATGACTCCGTAGGGCTCCTCACAGTCAGTCCACTCACTATGCTTTTGTTCACATGTTCCCTCTTCCCTACCCAATTAAAACCTACATATCCTGTCAGGCACAATTCAAGGCCCACTTCTGCCATGTCCTGCTCACCTCCTGTGCCCCAAGAGAGGTTAGAGTGATGTACTGGAAACAGCGCTGGACCAGATGACTGAAGAAGGGTTCTCTTGCTCACTTTGCCACTGTGCTATTATCTTGGAGAATTCAACTCAGTGAGTAGGCTGGGGATAGAAAGACCCATGCCTGTCGGGGAGTCACAGAAAGAATTTGGGAAGGCAACCCAATTTTAGAGGAAGGCATGTTGGACTGAGAACCAGAGGATCTGAGAGTTTGGGCTTTTCTGCTGATGAGGTGTGTGACTTCACCTGAGTGTCTCTGTGAGACAGTTTCCCTATCTATAAAATGGGGATAATAGTATTTACACACTTTGTTTCACAGTATTGTGAGAAAAGCCCTTTGTAAACCTTAAATGCTTATCAAGAGAGTCCCAAAAGTCTTGGGCAGTTTTTAGCTTAAAGAGGTTTCTGAAGTTTTTTTTTGTTTGTTTGTTTGTTTTTGTTTTTTTAAGGCTTTAACCCACCCGGAGACTTTTGGGATGTTCTGCTTTAAAGAGAACTGTTTTTATTGTTTCCACTAGGTACTGCATGCTGTCTTATTCATTCAGCAAACATCGCCTGAGGGCCTGCTTCAAGGTGTTAGCACTTCTTGGGATCCTCCTCAGGCCCTCCCACTTAGCAGGTGCTCCGTTAACATTTGCTGATTAGTGTATAAGAGATCTAGCTCCCCATCAAAGAAACCTTTCCGTCAGGTCATGGGTTTAAGGATGGGAGCCACATGGTCCCTGGATGGAGATGGAGATGGAGATGGTGGCTCTCTGGGCTGCCCTAGATCTCAGCCCCCATTCCTGGCTTGGAGTCCTGCCCAGTTTCATTCTCAGTTGCCCTATGATAAAGTTAGTTTCCCCACCACCCTGGCCACTTAAGTAGTGACAGGGTGGGGTTGATGAGTTGCAGATTCCCTCCCCTCCACTTCCCCCCCCCCCATCCTAAGCTTCTGGGAGACCCCATTGGCTGAGGTTGTGACCCATGATGTCATTGACTTAAAGGGCCACACTCCTCTCATTCATTTCCTCAGGAGAGGGACTGACAGCCCTCTGACAGTCTGTGAAGGAGAAGCAGGGATAGTCTGGAATCTCCGGGTTTATATCCAGAGCATCTTTAAGGATTGGAGTCTCTTCTCCCAATTAAACTCAAATTAGGAGAGTTCTCCCAAGTTCTCCTAAAATAACTCTTGGATTTGTATTGACCTAACCTTAGACAGGCTATTCTACTATTCTGTGCCTTTTCGTTTCAAATGGGGCTAATAGTAGCTGTCCTAGCTACCAAGTGGACTTCGGTGGATGGTAAAGTGCTCTGAAAAGTACAAAATAATCTCTGAATCTAAAGTGGCTTATTGCACACCATAAGTGCTCAATAAATGTGTTCTCTCTCTCTCTCTCTCTCTCTCTCTCTCTCTCTCTCTCTCTCTCTCTCTCTCTCTCTCTCTCCTCTCCTCCCCCCCACCCTTCCCCAGAGCTGGAAGGAACCTTAGAAAGAATTTGATCAAGCCCCTGGTTTTACAGATAAGGACCCTGAGGCCCAGAGAGGTTAAGTTACTTGCCCAAGGTCATTCAAATAGTGAAGAAAAAAGTTAGGAGTCAAATCCAGAGCTTTTGACCTCAAATCTAGTGTTCTTTCCATTTTCATGCCACTGGGGAAGGATGGGAGTAGGGGGCTGAGTGGCTTCACTTGCTTTAATTCTCTAGAGAGTGATAGTTTAAGCACCACTCAATCCTATCCTTAGGGATGTTCCCAGCATCCTTGAG